>NC_051176.1:253429735-253729735 GCF_013339695.2 Rhipicephalus sanguineus
CTTACGTGGCCTTTTAAGTATACGCCGTCACGTTCGGCTGTATAGTAAAAGATTCTGTGCCGTTGGATAGGGCGAGAAGTAGTAGTGGCCCTGCCTGTGCAGCGAGCTATGAATATGCGCACTCACTTTGTGGAGAGAGAGTAATTTATCTCCCGTACAGGTGGCGCTGTACGCAAACTGCGACAAACGTGTGTGCATTCGTGATTGGACAGTGTTGTCGCATGAAACAGCAAACGCCTTTTTTTTTTTTTTTTTTGGCTGCAGAACTTATAGAAATGGAGTAGCTGAGGTAATATAGACCTCAACCTCGCCACAGCAAGCCAGTTAAAACAGAACAGAACAGCAAGCGCCCTGTGTCGACACCCCTAAAGAAAGAAAGAAAGAAAGAAAGAAAGAAAGAAAGAAAGAAAGAAAGAAAGAAAGAAAGAAAGAAAGAAAGAAAGAAAGAAAGAGAGAAAGAAAGAAAAATCACCGTCCAGTAGCACCGATAAGATAAACAGTACATTTCTAAGCGCGCGCGCACACACCCGCACGTATACGCACACACTCGCGTGCGCACACACGTTTGCATAGTCTTTCATCGTTCTAAACTGCATTTTTTTCTGCAGGCACTTGAATATGCGACCGGTGAAAGTAATACAAATGCACAAGAGTGGAGTAACTCTTGGTCCTCGTAACTATCGTCCTGTTTCTCTCATATCCTTGCCATGCAAAACTATAGAGCGTATTATATTTTCCCACGTATATAACAAATTTTCCAGAATGTATAAAGTTAATAACATCAACGCAACGCGGTTGTCACAAGGAATTTTCACGTGAAATTGCGCGACTAATCTTCACTAATGACTTGCATTGTCGAATTATAACAGGTTGCGTATTTGTTGATCTTGATTTCTTTGAAGCGCTCGATAAAGTTAGTCTCATGCATTACGAGAGTGTATTTCTTCAACTTAGCTACCTTAATCTCGACGCTAATGTCTCTCCTAACCATGTTGACTTTGTTTCTGCTAATAACTTTGGCTTATCGATTTAGCTTCTTCTCTCAAGATCTCTACAGCGCTCGTTATTTGAATGGTTATTATTTTCGAACTTCATTACTTAGGTAACATTTTTTTCAAAACTGTTTTTTCGATGACGACCGCGCGATATACAGGAATGTAACTGATGACGATAGCATTGCTTCTGCTCAGCGCGAATTGAATAACCCGTTCTCACTTGATTCCAGTCGTGGCATTAAATGCTGCAAAATGAAAATTAATGCGCGTTCCACGTTGTTCATTGAAGAGACACTAAAGAGAAAAAAAAAACGATTGCGTCACTTCCGCACCGTTTGTCGGAAGCCATGATATGGACGACCAGAGGAGCGGCACATGAATACTTAAACTCGATTTGACAACTCAAATTGCGCCGTTTGCAACCGAGATTCTGCAATGTCTTGATTGGTGCCAGCGAGTGCCGCTGATCAAATCTTTTTTTTTCTTCCTTTTCTCGTTTTTTTTTTTTTTCGTTTCTCGTGTCTATAAAATCAGGACAGTGGCAGGAGCGCTGTCCTATACAAAGGGGCGCACATGAAAATAGCCCTTCCTTCCTATGTCTTCACTAGACTGCTCCTGCTCGCATCAGATGCATAAGTTGGCTTTCGCGGCGCTTCCTCTGTTCGCTGATAATGACACCGGGTATTTCGCTCTTCCACTGTGCTCCATTGAACCGAACTATCATATATACGAGTACGCGTGCGTCCAGTTAAGATAGCACGTCCCACTCGTGCCTCTGTGTATGGGATCCTTTCTCGGTGAAAATGATGACGCGCGATTCGTTTCAACTTTCTCCCAGAGTAAAAAGAAAAGAGAGAAGGGGCCGCTCATGAATAGCACCTGTTTGGGAGTCTTTGCACATTCTTCCTCTTAGTTCCGTATCATTAATCACTGAAGTTGGCGTTCAGTAGGTCCTTGACTGGCGTGGCGCAACGTGATCGTTCATTTCTTTCTTGATCGATCGACGCCCCATACTGATGTGGATAAGATGATCGTCGCGAGTTCAAATAAAAAGCACGTGATTAATTGCGTTCCGACACAGTAGCACGGCTTTAATCTCCGTGCCACAAGACGCCCACTGCGCGGCGTTCGTGAGTGTCGCTATTGGCGTGCGCTTACCCTGCTTACTTTCCGGAAAACGTCGCTTTCTTCTTATTATTTTTGTCATCTCCGTGCCCGTGCGCTTTTCCTTTTTATCTTTCGGCCTCTCCTTACAACTTCTCAAGTGAAGGGTAGCAAACTGGTCGTTTATCTTCCAGCTAAACTCCCCCGGGCCTTTCGCATCTCATCTTTCCCTCTCCCCCTCTCTCCTGATAAATGGCCGGAGGTGTTGATAGCCGTTTATCGAACAGACTTGTTTGCATTACGTATAGGATTTAGTTATACGTAAAAGATCCACAAATAAATTAAAGGGAACACGATTTCTTGGGGGAGGGGGAGGGGAGTCACCGCTATATGCTTAGCTGCATTGCGCGAAAATATTAGTGCCTACTTGGACCTACGTCTTCTCCTTCTCAGCAACATCAGATTTTAAAATGTCTGTTCAGATTCCTCGAGGACATTAACGTAATTGATAAACTGTAATGTAACTTACATCACAACCATTACGCATGCACATACCACGATCATAATATTTTCTTCTCTTTTCCTGCCCTCCTCCTCCTAGGGCCTTTCTGTCCTCAATCCCCTTCCCCTATGCAGAGTAGCATGTAGGCGCCTTTATATACTCCGGCAGGATTCTCTTTTTTTATTAAAGAGCTTTCTCTCTTTCTCTATTAGAGTGCCATTGACTCCCATTGCATCAATCATAGTTGAATTACCAGCATCTATATATGATTGCGCTTGTCAAAGTGCGTTTGCTTGTGATCTCCCGCCACAGCAAAACCATGCATATATACTGTTAACGACTGCATGTGACACGTTTCCGTAACCTTAGACTTAGCGTCCTACGTCTAAAGCACCACACACTTCCGCTGTCGTAAAACCAGACAGATACAATGCTTCACCGTGTTACGTACCGTCTCGTGTTGCATTGTCTATTGAGAACAGCGCTTAAGCCGCTTCAGCACAGTTTTCGACGTGCCAGCGAGAGCGTATGCAAGGGCGGGCGATGCTTGGGAAAGTGGCGGGGGTTGGGGGAGGGGGTCCGTATTTGGCTCGTGGGTTCGGTAATTGCTCGACGCTGTGCCACTTGATGCGCGCGGCCGCATCGGCGAATAAAAACAGAAACTGAAAAAGGCTCGTAGCGCGCGCCGCTCCTGTTGTGCTTCATTATTTTCCAGCGCCCAGGCCGCTTCATCGACGGGGCCTAGCCGCGTTTTTGCCTCCGAATAATTTTGGCGTAAGCGTAAGGAAAGGCTGCGGCAATTTCGCAGTCGTTACGGGCACGCACCACCCCACTTTCACGCACCGCTCGCGGTAGGCAGGGCTAAACCAATTTTACACGACGTTGTGCACTTCAATGATGCTTGTTTGCGGCGTAATTAATGGCTTTGTATTTTTAGCCCCCGCTGTTCCCGGGCGCAATTTTCTATCTGCCTGCCCTGGTGGTGTGGCGCTTTCGAGAAAGCCTGTGCAAAGGCACCCAGCCAGCAGCTGCGCGCGTTGGAGCCGTCCACAAGTGCGCCAGCAAAGCTCAGATGGCGTGCTTGTGTGTATGTGTGTGCGCGCGCATGGCGACGGCACAGCCTTTTATAGCGCCGCATCGTTATAGCATACATGTGTCCCGAGCCTAATGCACGCGCCAATCGTCCCAGCGACGTTATCACGATGTCGTACGTTTTTTGGGGATAAAGAACTTTCATATTTTTCCTTGTTCGCGCTTGTACTTTGTGTCAACTGTGAAATGCGTCCATTGAGAATCCGTGCGGTGGGCTTTCGTGTAGGTGCTACAGAGTTTTCTCCGAAATCGTTCTTTTTCGTCGCGTAAAACGACAGACGCCCTACGAGCGAGCCAAGGTCGTCACAGCGAGGGAAAGTTTACGCGCGCATATAAAGAAGCGCGCGATGGCATACACAATCGCATCCGTCCAAATCTCTGCCAAACTCCTTTGCCCAAAAGCATCGTGCGTCCTTAAAGAAATAAAACGGCCGCGCAAGCAAAGTACGAAGACGCACAAAACGAGAAAGCAAGCTCGCGGGCGGTCCTCGCTTGCGCGATCGTCGCGCGGTTGTGTGTGTGTGTGTGTGGTGGTAGCCTTGCCGACCTGGCGTCTTCGTGGGAAGTTGGCGCACTGCTTTTGCTTATTTACGACGACGCGGGAGAGGTGCGGACGAGGCGCGGCCTGCAGGGGCGTCCGGCGTGAGTCACTGCGACCGACGCGTCGTGGACGCCTGCCAGGCTCAAAGACAAACAGAGCCGCTCGCGCAATCACACGGCGAAATGAGCAGCCGCGCGTTGTGCGTGTGTGCATACCCGCAAGAAGTGCGCTCCGGAGTCTCGCGCGCGTCGCCAATGTCGACTGAATGGCTGGCGCTGTTCAAGCGGCGACCTACATACCCGCGTATGTATACGCGCGAGCATCGCCTACGGGGCCGCGGGGCAAGCCTCCGTGATGGCAGAATCCGCGTAACGAGGTGCGTGCCCTTGGGTGGCGTTTTCGCATTCAGTTCTGCGGTGCGCACGCGACGCGCGCTTGGATCTCTCGGCGGATCCTCTTCGCCCGCAACGCGATGCGGGCACGATGCTTCCGACCCGCCTCTTCCTTAGGCTGGCCTGCGGCAGAACGACGTTTGCTGGAAAAGAGAACAAGCATGTGCTATAGGGTTATTTATTCTGTGGCACCGCGTTTCCCGTGGCATCAGTTCTCGTAAGAGCTTATACGACCTAATCTGATGAGGTATTTAATGTCGTCTGCTTGGCTTCGTTTCTAAACCTCTGAAACAAGTAAAAACAAATGTCGAATAAATAAAGGAGTGTTGAATTGCATTCTTTCGTCGATAATGAATGAAGCAGATTGTGCCGTGGCTAACGTTTCCGGAATAATGGTAGCCAGCGCTCTAATTGACCACATATCCCATCCTTCGTGTTTAATAAAGAAGTCACGGAACAGATTAAACGAGAATAATTGACGTCCATTTAATTAAAATAGCCCAGTTGAGCTAGCCGTTTTCAAAGCGTTGCGAAAAGAAATGTAAGCTGAGCAGTCACCTGCGCGATTTCGTAGCTATAGGACCATCACTGTTAATTACGCGCCAAGCCAACATGATAAGCACCCTGTATATAATGAAGCCTCAGAAACCGTCTTTCTTATTTTTTTTTTGTCAGTTGGGAGTCGGCGCCAGCGTTGTATTTTCTTTGGGCTTAATCATATTGTCCGCGTCGGTAGCTTTGCTTCCTGCCGAGAAAGTTAACGACTCAAAAGCGCCTAGTTTGCGTTTGTGATGAAAATTATACCTAGTCAATGGCAGGTTTTCGCCGGCTCTTTTATTCTGCATGTCCTTTTCGACGACAATAGTGTACCGCACAGACACATTCCGAAACATTGAACTTAGTCCACATTGCGTGTCCCTTCAGCTCCCCGTGCGGGCAATGCTTTTCACCGTATCTTTTTATGCACCTCGGGAAACAGTGTCACGTTGTTCTTGCACATTCCTTTATTTCGTTCGATGAAGAGACGAAAGCACGCTGTAGCAAAGCGGAAGTTTGAATGGGAGTTTCGCAAGCCTTGCAGAGCGGCGGGGTTCGACAGAGACCGCCGGAGCGTTTTACAACAGCGCTTAACGCCCCTCCGATGTTTTATTCGTCCAAGGCGCTCACGTATTCGAGCGAGAATTTCCTGCTTAACAGTATTGGCAATTTATACGGCGCACGTAGCGGCGTCCCGCGGAGCTCTCACCTTCCCATGCAGGGCGCGCTGAAAGCGAGGTGGTCTTGGCGACCGTTGTGCGGCAGAATCGGCGGCGCGGGGTGCGCTGGATAAGCAAAACAGCGCCGAGAGGAAAAGGAGCCGCGCGGGCCGAGAAAATTGTAGCACCGTCCTTCCAGCTCACCGGCGCTTGCAGCCTCGCACGCGATTACGTGCTTTCGCGTAGACAAGCGTGTGGCCGGCGCGCTTTCTCGGTAATCTCGAGCGAGTGGGACGACGCAGTGCGCCCGCTGCATTCCCCCCGTCAAATCACGGTCGCATTTCCTGCCGCCGCCGTCGCGATCGCTTCTTTACGCCGCCCGTCTCGCTTCTTTGTTTTCTTCTCTCCGCGTCCCTTTCTCCGTTCGCGCGGCCCACGCACAATTATCGGAGCGCTTGTATTCTCGTGGATCTAGGTTAACCTGGCGATCTATTGCTTTGCGAGCGTGCGTTAACGGCACCCGTTAACTCCGTGCAACTCCCTCGTCGTTACGTCAACGGAGATGCGGTCCGTGTCACACGGTCTCCCTTACGTCAAGGAAGTTAAACGGAACGTTTCGCAAAGGGACATCGGCGATCTCCATTAGCGGCGGAATGGAGTACTCTCGTCCCCAGTAATCTGTAGTTACGGAAACAAACGCAAGCACAAAACAGCCGCAGTCAACACAATAATGAATTTCATTAATATTGAAAGTTATTTCACTGCATAATCCAGTCATAACCTGCGTTTAATGGAAAAAAAAAACGCGTATAAGTGCACATACTCTCCGCACCATGCCTCGCGAAAAGTCGTCGTGCCGCCATTTTGAATAAGTGTCCCCGAGTCCGTGTGCACCGTTGTGTTTACGTCTGTGCATCTCGTTTCCTTCTTATTGCGGTGCTCTTCATTCTACTTCAGCACTACCAATAGTCATAGCAGTCGAGTGACGCGGGTTTTCTTCCTTCTCCGTCGACGCCGGCACTCGAACTGGCAGTACACGCGGACTGTCGTGGGAGCCATCCGCAGCAAAGGCTTCGTGGACTGGACGTGAGAACTGTACCCAGCTGATATTGGAAAGGACAACGTGATTTGGGTGGTAGCGCAACTTCAAAGAGCTCGGCGACAACTTGCATCGTGTTTGACAATCGGTACGCGTAGAAAAGACGCGTACCAAAACAAACGTACAGTGTTGCCAGCACTCCTGTCAAAATTACTGCCAACATGCTTGCAGGTACACGTTTATGTGATAGACAAAAAAAAAGTTTTGTGTCGATGTGATCAAATTATACTTTTTATAATCACACATACCATTGAGAATGTTTTCAGCGTGATTAGACGCGAAGTATTGCATGCAGACGTAGGTGCAGCAGCGCCTAATGGACCCCTTGCGGCTTCTGTCCGAAGCTCGTAAAATTGCCGTGTGACATGGGCACAACTACATCACCGTCTAACTCCCTCATGGAGTTTTACATTGATGGAGTTTAACGAAGTTCGGTGGTGGCCGTGTGACAGGGGTATTACTTCGCCATCTCCCTCTGTGCCCGGTGTGCACGTATAGCGCGCCCGCGCACAGTCGTCAACGCGGGTGCCCCACGCGCATATTCTTATTCTTTTTTTCGAAAAAGACGGTAAAGCTGTCGCGAAGAATTCGCTACACACTTGCGTCATTTGCTGGCTGCCTTGATTCTCCTCCGCTTTAGATTTGTGCGGTAATTCTGTGCAGTCGACGCCCCTATCTGAACGATCTTTCGCGTTTTTTGTTTTGTTTCTTGTTTCTTTTATTTTGCTGCGCACCCGAGCGGTGCTGGAAGCGCTGTAGGCGTAGTGGAGCACCTGTTGCGAGCGCCGTAACGTACTCTTATCTCAAGGTCTTCTATTTTGTTCTTTGTTTTTTTTTTCTCTTCTTGATTTTATAAATTTACTTGAAACGCAATTTGCTGGCAACTTCACTGCTTCGTAAAGTCATTGTTTTTGGTCAGGATGAATGCACCCCTTGAACGCAGCAAGGAAGTTCGTGACTAAGGTTGCGAGTGGTTTGCGTACGTTGTAGTGTGTTAGTACCATCATTACCGTTGAAATTGAATTGTGAGAAGGCATTTGGGACGGGGGGGGGGGGGGGGGGGGGGGGGGCGTAACCGCGATATGAATATGAGGCACGCCGTAGTGAATAATCGAGGTTTACATTGACCACCTGAAGTTCCTTACGGTATACGCCGGAATCGTTTACGACATGAATGAGTTAGAAAAAAAAAAAGGAAAGGGGGGGCGCAGGCGAGGGGGGTAGTGGTACCTAGTTACGCTGCTTATATTGCTTAGCAGGTTTTAAGCGGAGCTTCTTTTTCTTCTAATGGTGCAAAATAAACGTAATTAGATGTGACTTACAGGAGTAAGACATGCCCACACGCTTCCTTTTTTTAAAATTTATTTACTTATCCGAATATAAAGGAAGAAAGGGAGAAGCTTGGAGGCGGAGGCACCGGTTTTATACGCAGCTCCCGAACGAGCGAATAAAACTTAGTCACGGGGAGCATATCACCCGCGATCGACTCGATTGACCTTCTTTCGAGTGCGAGCTGGCGGGCTGACTCATCTTTTTTGTTGTTTGTTTGTTTGTTTGATTGATTCCTTAGACTTCCCAATACTATTAAGCGAGGTTATACTATTCCTCGCGGAGGGGAGGGGGGATTCGGCGAATTTCGCGATCCGCTCGTCTCGATCGTATACCTAGGTCTTCTTTTTTCCCCGAGAACGCGTAAGTGCATGCAACGGGTTTGGTTGTTCACGCGCGCAGGAAGCGTGAAAGGCTGGCGGCAGCCATATAAGCGGCCGCGTGATGACACCATCCCGCGTTTGCCCTCTGGTCAGCAGTAGCAGCAGCAACGGTGGGAGGAGAGGAAGCAGACCGCTCGATGAAAGCTCTCTCCCCCCCAACACAGCAGCGCTCGGGGTGTCGTCTTCCCCTCGCGCCCTTAATTGGCTTCTGCATGAACAGGTTAAGTTGATTATCGGGAGACCGAATCTCGGTCTGGTATTCGGACCAGAAACCTCTTTGGCGGCCTTCTTTCAAGGTTTATTTGTTTTGTTTTTTCGGCGCCGTGTATAGAGAACGCGTTGTGTCAGCCGGGCGTTCATTTGTAAGTTGTCACGTGAGATACATCGACGAGGAACGCCCCTCCTCGCCGAAGTAGAAACCCGTTCCCCGAGCGGTCACTCGTCCGAGAGTAGTGCGGCCGACAAAAATCGGGAGCGGTAGACGAAGGGGGCACGCGCGCCGCGTCTATTACTGCGAGGAGAGGAGGCGCAAGTATAAAAGCGAAGGAGGCAACAAAATTCGGTTACGCGATATTCACGCTCCCGAGAGAAACGGGCTGGCCTGTCGCCTTTGTTTTCATCTCGGTGGACTCCTTTTGAAATGTCCTTTTCTTTTTTTCTTTTGCGATGTGCGACTCACCGTTACTGGCGTAACGGCATAGAAAGCGTTTGCGTGTGACTTCGGTAGCTGGCTCGTCGCGTTTAGGTCGTGCGCCATACGAGGCCGTTACATCACGTTTCAATCTGTTCACCCGTATTGCGGATTGTCTGTTCTTTCGAGCCTATAGCTCGCTACTCATCGTATTAGAGGCGCGGGCTAAACTGAAATCTATCTTTTCCATCAGACCTCTTCTGTACTGACTAAAGAACAACTCTCTCTCTCTCTCTCTCTTGCTCTTCTTTATTTAAGCTGAGCGAACTTTTCTCAGACGGTGACTGAACTTTATTGTTTTATTCACGGATGTCTGTGCAATGTTAACAAAACGGAGGAAGTGAAATGAATGAGGCAGGAAATGTGCTCAACTTCCAACTTTCGATAAGTAAAGATTTTAAAGGCGAATTACATGTAGCTCGGAAGATGAACTAACCACATTTCTGTGTGGCCTAAATTATTGTTGCTGCTGCGTATTTGAAACTTGACTGTACTCGGTACACTAGCACACCATTTTTTTCTTCTTCAAAGTATAGCAAAATACAACACACAAGTAATGGCACCTTTTCGTAATCTGATTAAGATGCTAGTCGAACAGAGCTGTGAGCGTGTTGTCGAAATGTAAGGGGAATTTCTGTAGAAACTTCGTCATGAAAAATAATAACCAGATCGCGGCGCGCTCACTTCGTCATTCTACCGCTGAATAATTGACCGCGACGACAATTTTTCCTATGAGTTACTCGTAGTTCAACACGCACATACAAAAAAGTATGGCAACTGTGCGGTAACGGTTGTATTCATGTCCTCAATGGTCTATGTAACTTTCTCTTGAATCCCGGTAAGCAAAACAATTCGAGTAATTCGCTAGCAAAAATTCCGGGGGGATAGGGGGGGGGGGGTGAAGGCTTTGAACCCCTAATACCACCACCCTGGCAACGCTACTGTGTATAGCACATTCATGCGCCGTAAGCAAATTTGTTTATGACTTTCGCAGTTCTTAGTGCTAAAATACGTCGCTTACCAGTCGTTGACGGTGCTCCATGTACGACTATAGTATATATGTAGCGTTCGAGTGCGCACTCAAGTATAAGGTATCTTCTGCAACTGCATTGATGCCGCGGGAACAGTTCTCTTTTTGGTGGAGAAATTCCTTGCAGGAAGGGCAAATGGGGCTGAGGCAGCGGTATCCCTTTTCCAGTGCCATCAGTCTTTTCGTTACCGAATTCCTCGGCGCGTTCCGCTGCGGTTCCCTGCTCTCGGTGAGGCGGATGTCTGTTCTGTTATCCTTCTGAATCATCTCGGTGCTGCGACCCGCTGCCGACCCAAAACCAGCGTCCTTATTTAGGAACAGAGGTCGACGCCGCTCGGAAGATGCATTAAATTGCGTTCGTAGGTTCGCAGTGGAAGATGAGGCTTCCAACTTGACTCGGGTTGGCAGCGTCTTCGGCGAGGCATACGCGAGTGAAATTACATCGTCCATTATTTGGTCGACGTGGTTGCTTTCTCTTTTTCTAAGCGTGTTCTGCAGCTTTATATGGGGCAGTAAGTGTTTTCAAAAGCAGTAGCGTAGGTATGTCATGCCGCATTCAGTTCGATGTAACATTTCGCGCTGCATTTTTTGCTAGGCTGAGTTCTGAAAGGATGGTTTGTTCGTTGGGGAGCGTGAGAGCGTCCCAAGACAGCGTCAGAGTTGTGAGAGAGGATGCGGCCGCCTCGACCGGTAATAATAATAATAATAATATCTGAGGTTTAACGTCCCACCGACCGGTAATCGAACCCGCGACCTGTAGTTCTTAGCAGCAGATCTGAAGTACCGAAAAGGACAGCTCTATCAACTAACTTACAGATCTCGGGATCTGTTCAAGGTATATAATGGAACTCTATATAAGCTCTCCCACACAGGTGTAACTGGTTTTGCATGTGCTTCTGGGTTTCTATATATTGAAATAGACGCACTCATTCTTTGTAGTCGTGATGTTATGATTTGTAATTACTTTCTACTTTTCATTTTTTTTTTCTTCTGCTTCAAAACCATTGTTCCTGTCGGCTTCAGTGCTGTGTATCAGCAGTCGGCTCCTTCTCGTGGAGGTAACAGGCGCTTCTCTCTCACTCTATCGCTTTTGAGAATTGTGATCTGGGCATTCGAGTCAGTAGCATCAAAGAGGGCACCGCAGAAATAAAGCCGCTGTGATTAACGACTAGGCGGATGACGAAGCACTCCGCGTGTTCAACCGTTCGGCACTGTGACGACAGTGCTTAGCAGACGCACACACGTGTGTCACCGTTAGCGACGCGCTTGCGAGGCCCATCCAACGTGGGCGTGTATGCAACGCGTGGGGCCCCCGCCGCCCTCCCAGCAGCTGCTCTCTTTCACTGGCGCCCGCACAACTTCGCTGGAGCTTATAAAGGGCCGAATGTCGCCGGGCTTAAGCCCAAGCCAGAGAGACGGGGGATCCTCTCGAGACACTGCCAAAATAGACGCTGCGCCAAGTTCATTGCCACTGTTCTTGATTCGTCGTATACGCATGCCGACCTGCAGGCCGCCCCGTAGAGAAAGAGACACTCCCCCCATCAAAGAAAGGAGGTGGCCCTCTGCTCTCTCCTGTCTTTGGATGTGGGGCGTGCAGTGACGCTTCTTTGTCTTCGTTTTATACGGGATTTGCTTTGCATTGCCTACGTGTAGACACGCGGTATGGATGCCCCTGTTATAGCTGTCCGCGTCATCAGTCGGTACGCGTCGGCACTGCGCGAATGCAGTGTTGAGAGGACTTCCCGAGGGCGTGTTTGCGTGTAGAACTCTCAGCATCTCACTGCTATGCGAACTTGCGTTACGTGGATTCTCAGCGAGCACCTCTCCATTGACCGCGAGGCATGCAGACGACCGGGCTAGAGCTGCAATGGCTTCAGGAAGGAAGTTGACAGAAGGAAAGAACTGCCAACCGCTCTTCGAAGGTCATGTGAAAAAAGTATGCCGTGGAGGCCTTATATGCTGGAATTGCTACATTGCGTTTTCACCCGGGAGAGGAGCTACACTCTTTATTCGGCCCGTTGGCGAAACGTGCGCGCGTCGGCGATAATTCTGCCGCTGCACTGCAGCATTGCGCGACGCGATGATCGACCACGTGCACGCAAAGGCCACTCTCTCCCCCGAGCCTCCGCGTTGCCGCGGCGGCATTTCTGCTCTTCGACTAGTGCTCCTGTTTTCTTTGCCCACTAGTGGCGGCCCCGTGCGTGTCTTTGTTGTGGCTGCGTGAGTAAGAGCGTCGGCCTGTCAGCCCTGCCCGACGGCCTATAGGCGAGCTCACCGAAAAGGGCAGCGGCCGGAGGCACTCGGCGCCAGCCTGGGTCCCCGAGAAGCAGGCATCGAAAGCGCGCTCCTGCGAGTCTCCTGCCTAACCTACATAGCGCCTCGTCCTCCTCCTAGTCACGCCCCCCGATAGGAAACCATCGAGGAAAGCGGCCGGGCACTAAGCGAGCGCGGGACCCCCTGTGGTGGTGGCGGCTCTCTTGTCCATCTAGCCGCCGACGAGACGGCCGGCATTGTGCCATCTCCTCGCGGATCAAGCCGGCATTATTGTGGCCTTTCCTTTCTTGGACTTGTCGAATTCCGAGCCGATCAGTATTTACATTGACCTGAATCGTCGCGTTGCGTCATCTGCTGCTACTCGCTTGCGCCAGCCCCGCTTGCTCTCGAGAAGCGCGGCGGCGCCGATTGCCGCGACTTTGTCTTCGAAGCGAACGTGTAGCCTTCGAAGTCGGCCGTTTGGTGCACATCGAACAATTGCGTACGGGCCTACAGCGCGCTCTGTCACGACAGCCGGGCCAGCTAGCTTTTATATACCGCCGAGCTAGCCGCTTTAAGTCTCATTACGCACTGTTCGGGCTGTGCTTCAGAGTACTTTGAAAGGCGATTTTAACACGTGTGCGTCCTCAGGCAGGCGTTGCTACGTTTTATCGAGCGTTCATAAACATATATCCTCGCCGACGTAGCGGCAAGGGAAGCGAAACGTCGGCCTCAATAGTTTATTGCGCCTGAATTTTGCTGCGGTCATAAGCATCCTTCTTCTCTATATAGTCGTCGTTGTCGAGTAAAAAAAAAAAAAAAGAATAAGGAGCAGGAGTCCGCGACTCGCATGAACTGTGTATATACTTTGTACGGAGTTGCGGAGCCATCAACACAGCGGTCGGAGCTGTTTTAGTATCTACAAGTGTTTTTGTTTTCTTTTTTTTAGACAGTCGTAAATATTACGCAAGAATGATTAGTTCTACAACTGTGAGATGACAGAAAAGTTATATTTACTCCATAAAAATCTCCACGACTGAGCGTTAGCAGCTAAGTGCGGCAGGCAATTTGTTTACACAAATACAGAGGCTGCAGCCTGAGCTTTCCTACAACTCGTCACTTGGAAAGGAAAACGTTCGATGGAAAGAAATGATCAGAGGTGCAGAAAAGAGAGAAGGAAGTATACTAGTGCATTAATAAAGTCATTAGTCCAGTCGAATGGCATGTAAAAGTAAAGAGTAAACACCCTGTATACATAGAGTCACCGCTGTACAATTTGGGTCTGACCGAATACCACGTCGCTCGAAAAGGAAGAACCGGGGTGCCAGGTAAAAGCATACTACGCGACGCATCCCATTCGCTGAGTGTCTGATCTACAGCATCCTTATAACGCGCGGGAAACGATGTGTCGAACAAACCGGCTGATGCGTGAACGATAATTTGCGCGAACACGGCACTAATGATCGAATACTATGGCATGTTACTCGTAAAAGGAGACGGGAACGAAAAAGGAGAAACACGGGACCACGCTTTCTTCTTCTCGTCCCCGTCTCCTTTTACGCTATAGTAACCATGTCATATTAACCATGTCATATTACTAGCCCAACTTTCCGCCTTAACTAATGATCGCCAGAACAAATGCGGGCACTTAGCCCTGCATTGCAGCATGTGCGAGACCACGGACTGCAGATCGCAGATTACGCGGGAAAAAATTCAGGTAGCTGAGATTGCTAGATTTGGTTTAATTTAAATTGTGTCAGCGTGTCGTCTATTGCTTTGTCTGATAATGGATTTAATTTTTGTTTCTGTCCCGTGTTTATCGGTGGGACGTGGTATAAGCACTCTTATTAGATTTTTTTTCTTTTTACTTTTTTGTAGCTGTTCTTTGATGTGACCATTTCCTTATATTCGCTAGCATTTCTGCAGTAAATTTCCGTTGTTAGTCAGTTCTTCGTCTGTTGACTTCCTTCGTCTGTGTTTTTTTGTGCTGTTGTTAACTTGTAACATGACCGAAAGGCGCCGAATAATCTGCTTCCAAAAGGCCTATTATTGATTATTTGATAGGAGCTGTGGGAGAGGCCAGCTTCTGGCATTGCGTATACAGTTTGCATAACGGATGCAAACTAAACTCCCACAAGTGTCTTATACATAGACACTTTGCTATGTTAAAAGTTGGAACGTCGCTGCGACGAAAAGTGTTCCTGTAGCTCTTGTTCGATACGCCAGCGGCAAATTCTGCACCCCAAACTGGTTGATGTGTTCGTCTAATCGGTCGGTAATCTTGATGTCGTATTTATTATGAGCACGCCACCTTTGCCAAGCCTAGAGGCAGCTTCGCATGACAGATTGAAGCGGGCAGTTTGTGTCAGTTAAAATGTTTTTGAACAAAAGCTCGGTAAGGGTTTCGACGGAAACATTCATAGCTTGTTTGGGCTCTTGTTTGCTGATTTTCGGCGAAGCCAATGTGTGGATATATTTCTGATGCTTTATCCCGTGCTCACTGGAGATCGCTGGGAGAGGTTTTCGCCCAGCAGTGCACATAAAAATAAAACGACGACAGTAATGATGATGATAATGATGCCGTGACCCTTTCGTTTCGCGAGGTCTAGGAACTATGCAATTGCTAGCGGGCTATGCTATAGGTGCTGTTACCGCCTCGTCTCGTGACGTATACAGTTTCTTGCAGATGACTGCATGACGAAGTGCAGACCTCGTAACAGGCGTCTCCCTGGACAGAAAGTGAACCCTTTCTCCGGTTTTCGTGCGGCAGCTCATGTCGATCTATGGTCCACTTTGAACCGCCGTAAAATTTTGAGCGATTACGAAAGTAATACCGTTCCAAGTGCTTGTAAAAATTCTTTTGTGCATTTCCCACGATTTCGTCGTAGAGAACAAAGCCTCGGGAACCGTATAGGAGAAAACATAACGTCTTTACAACTGTTTATTGCGGCACCGCACAACAGGCAGACTAGGGATGCTTCCATCTTAATTGCTACTTTCGTAATAAAGGAGCGCTTCGTTTTTTCACGATGGCGCAAAGCAACGTGTATCAAGGGTTTTGTCGTAACATGCCAGCTCGACAGTGCAGAGGTATCTGTTTTTCCGCCGACGAAATAGGCGAAAAGTCTCTCTCGAAAAAAAAAAAAAAAAAGAAGACGAAATGAAAAATAAACAGCTATCAGTGAGATGGAATGTGATGTGAATTCTGGCACTTCGGAACGAACAGCAGGTTTATTGCGTAACGACGGATGCATTTCATTTTTTTTTAGTTCAATATCGTTTGTCTCATCGAAATGCTGATTCCTGAAATTATGGCGGCGCTGCGTTGTGCGCATTAATTACGAAGCCTGGAAAGAATGTGAGAAAAAAAAAAGGTGTTAACTGAATACGAGAAAAAAAAATATATTAACGGTCCTTTTATTTAGCTCAAGTTGGATAAGTGCTGTGGCACTTTCTGTGAAATGAAATCCATCTTGAGAGCAGAGGCACCTCTTTCTTCTGGCCGATTTCACGCAAGGTTATGGTTCTAATCAATCGTCCTGCTGTTCTTTTTTTTTTTTTTCCGCAGGGGTCACATGTCCTAACAAAAGACGGGTCTGCCTCCCTCCTCCCCCTTCATATTAGCAAGAGAACTTCTTACGTTCCTGCAGAGATGTAAAGAGCTGGTCCCGACCAATCGTGACACATTATTAGAATATAGGGCCGGAACAATGGCAAATGGCTCTTTCGAACTAGAGCGTCTGTAAAATCATCCGCAAAGGTCCCTATCGGAGGAGCGTTTGTGCATTGGCCGGTAGTTTTGAAGGCTTAACAATCAACACAACGATAAGTGGAAAAGATATCCCCACGGTGCTGAGCAATCGCGGATGGTAACTTAAACAGCATAAATTTTGTTATTACGGACCCTGGATGCCGCGAAAGCCACTGGCAGGTTGTGCTAACGCATCGCTGGAGGAAGTGGAGTGATTCGGCCAAATCCACACAGTCGTTCGTGTCTTATCACATCGGTGACACCAGGACGAAACTAAATATCGACGCAACTTCGCAGTGCAGGCGTCTCGACGCGGGGAGACGTAAAATCGACGGCGACATTGCCAATATATATGTGTACAATAACCCAGCATGTAAGTATGCGGCCATACTTTTCTATTGCATACATGTATCTTGGCAATATCGCAATAAGATGACATCATGGAGTGTATACCTGGTATCGTTTTTATTTCTTTGCTTTGGCGTGACATTACGTACCATGTACGGCCTGATCAACTGTTGGCCCAGACGCTTTGTACCCAACAAGGTATTACGTTGAACGTATCTTTTTTTTTTTTTTTTTGTAATAGCGAGGGCGAATGAGCAAGTTTTAATAGTGTATACAAAAAACTTGCAGCCCTGGAGCGCGACTCACGGTGTCTATCAAGGCAAAATAGTTTCTGTATTGAAATAGGCAATATTTCCTTTATGTGGCCACGGTTATACATGACGTGATGTTTAATATACACATTGAGGTATTGCGATTATTATGTCCCGATAGGCGTCCCGAAACATCGAACACTTGAATTATTTCTTTCCAGACGCTCAGTTTTATCCTCTGAGAGAACGTTTGCAGCGATAACAAATGTGCTTATTTGTTTCTGTCATAGCTGTTTCCATTTAGCATACATAGTGCTATCCAGGTCATATGAAATTCCAGCATGCAGCGTAGCGCATGCTCGAAGCATAACTCAACGCCGTCGACCAATCGTCCTCGTCCACATGCGCGCACATATGGTTGTAACGCTGCTTCGCCCTACTGTGATAATGTCGTACGCACTATATTATATATCCGATCTGCTGCAGTACGGTGAGCATAACCCACACTCTGCGTGAAAACCACGTGCGCACGCATGTGGACAAGGACATATAAGTGGCCAACGCGGCCAACGTCCAGTTATATGTCCTAGTTATGTTTTGGGCACGCGCTCCGGCCGCTGTTCGCGCTTCGTCTGTCCGCCGCGGCATAAACGAACTCGTTCGCAATCGTTATAAAATTGCCTATTTGCGTCTCTCTTTCTGATGATGGACCTAATTCACAGAGCTTCTTGCTGAAAATCTTGTGATTGACCGAACACTTTCATTATTACCGCACTCACTATCAGCATTACGGTGGTCGCTCTCCGCATTTACTTTTTTTTAATAAACAGGGAGAATCACAAAAAGTATTTTCTTCGTGTCTTCATTTTTTTTTTCATTGGCTGTCTGGCTTAACTAACACTCTTAGAAAAAAAGGTCAGCATATTCACTAACTAAATACTAACAGTTTGCTTGTCACAAATTACACTAGCCTCTTAGTAAGTGAAGGTAGTAGAATGCAGGTTAGTGAAATTTTCTACCTAGCTAGTGAGTGAATAGTACTAGCTCGAATGGCTAGTCCATTACTAAGTTGTTAGTAACCGCGCTAGCAACTTAGTACTTACTCTAGAGGACTAATTAGAGGTTTACGCCTATTTTGTTTATATGTGCGTCTGCCATATCAAGATGATTCTATTGCAAAAGTACCTAAAGGATTAAAAAAAACGAAGTGGCATTGTCCTCGTACATTAACTAATAGCCGCTAATTACTTCATGTAATTACCATGGTAAGTACACACCACAGCAATATACATAAGGTATGAACTGATCACGAATGAGAACACACACGCAAGCGCACACACAGAATCGCAAGACTTTTACGTAGCCGATATCTACTCTAGCAGCGGCTTGAAGACTATTTATGCTCCTACTTTGGGATAGCACACCGTGTACTGGTTAGCAACCATAGAATTTAGAAGAATAATTAATGTTTTCTACACATTTTCGTGTGCCCTTATATTTGCTTATATTCGTGCCATTACGTAGCACGAAACTTTAATTCCAAGGTAATGAATAAAATTAAAGTTCGTTTAAATTTTGCTAAGACCGTAACGATTACGGCAAAGTATACTGGGCATATACGAATGATCTGGCAACGTGGGTGGCTAGTAGTTACTAAGTTAACAACACCAAGTTAACTTTCTGGTTAGTGAAGGCAGCACTTTACGACCTTTACTAACTGCTGGCTAGTAAACAGATTTCGCGAAGGTAGTAAAATACGCTCGAAACTAGTAAATGCAAGCATTTACTAACCATTTACTAACTTTTTTTCTAAGAGTGAATGATATGTTCAGCGTCACGATGGGCTGAAGTTTTCTCTTACAAAGAATTCTAACGTAAGAAATTTTCGTGAATACGGGGCCAGTTCACTTCTCCTGCGGTTTTTCCTTAAATTCATTAATGACCCGTTTGCTTCATGTAAATGTAACGAATAAGCAAGCATATATTCCGGCCCCTCGGCACCCATTATTCTTTTAGGCCCGTATTCGCAAAAAAACCTCTTACGCTAGAATTGGTCGTAAGCGAAAGTTTCGGCCGATCCTGATCATTGGTGTATCATTAGCGAAGCCGCTGGCCAATCGTAAGCAGCGCTTAACGAACTGAATGCCTTGCGAATTCCGGCCCTGCCTTGCGTATCGTATTCTTTCATCGCTTACGCGAGGTATTCAGCAGTTAAACTTGGTTTGCATTTTTGTTTTCGCTCCTCCCATTTCTCGACCGCAATTACTTAGGAAGGCGCCCTTGTACGACGGCTGACGTCCGAGTACCGCAGGATATTCATATTTTTTTCTTTTGCTTATTACGCAGATGGCCTGTCTGCCCTCTTCCGCGAGCGGACGTCGCTGTCGAGGGAAGAGGAGCACGACGACGGCTACTGCGACAACAGCCTCGCCCAGCCGACCAGCATGAGCCAGCTGGGACACCGGCTGCTTCTCTCCAGGGTCGCCTGTTTCCCAGGTGAGTGAAGTGTCACTTTGCGGGTTTTTTCCCTCGTTGCTGAAAGTGGGATTTTCATTATTGAATACGCGTCCTCTTCGGTACCCTATTTTTCCAAACTTTCGTGCTTCGCAAGAAAAAAAAAAAAGTGATAAGAAAGAGAATGCTAGCAAAGGGGACGAAAACAGTGTAGCATCTGGCTGATTACTATCCATCCAACATGAACTTCCTCAAATACAGAGAGTAAACCTTTCATGGTCGATTGACGTGAACGTATTCTCGGATGCATTATTAACAAAGAATCTCGGAAAGAAAGAAAGAATTTGCATTATTAAGTATGAATCTCGGCTAATACAATGTGGTAGCGTATAAACAGACGATTTTGAATCAAGGCTGACGGAAGATACGTTATATCTTTATCGGCGGCTTTTGGAAATTCACTTGCTTCTGATGTTTTTCTTAACGACCCAAACTCGACACTGGCAAGTAATCTTAACATATAATGGCCTCAAACGACTGTTTCGACTGTATTTGTATTTCATTCGGCTTCCCTTTGTTCGTAGATCATTGCGTTTGGATTTTATATTCTAGCACCTATGAAAATGCTCAAAGAAATTGCGCCCTCATTGCCAGGAATTTAGTTTGCATAAGAATTTGTTGAAAGGTGATTGCAAAGTCGTTGCCCATTCTGACCAGCTCTTCATGATCAATGTTTTTTTTTTTTTTTCGAATGCCATAAATGTTCATGGGCTTGTTGTGGTACTGACACTAAGCTGATTGATGCTCGTGAAACATTCGACCATAACTAGTGACGCAGAAAAAGCTGCCTGGAGATCAATACTGTACACAACGTGTTCGAAACTTGTAATAAATAAAAAAAAAAGGTCCGGGAGCGATGCTACCACCGAATATTGAGTTTGATAGGGGGCGCTGTTTATCAGAAAACTGGTGCCGTTGAAGAAGAGTTAGTGCACGTAAGTTCAATAAAAAGCAAAGTAGATGGTCTGGAACAATGCTAAAATATATATTCACAGGAAGAGCCACAAGCGTCATCTCTGTCGTTTTTGTCTCTACCTGTTCGTCCTTTGTAGACTGTCTTCAGTGCATGGGTGGAGGCTGCCGTCTTGAACGCGTGTATATGGTCTTGCACTGTAATTAATTATCTGGGCATTTGCATCAAATTGGCATGGTCGCAGTCTGCTCAACCATTTCAATGCGTACGAATCAACAGTGTCATCCGTTGGTTGTTAGCTTTAAAAAGAAAGAAGGAGAAGCGGAATGTGCGTTAATATAACATGACCAGGGCACTCCCCAACGCTTCCGTAATGTCCTGTGTACTTTGCAGTGCTTTGATTATGCTTATTACGTCGCTGCCTAAACGCTCATCCGGTGCCGCCGACTCATCTAAAGGAAAGGCAAAACAAGCAATGAACGAGCAAAAGTGGGAGGGAGAGGGGGGAGTGGCACGCAGGTTTGTGTCGCGAGGCGCATCTCGTATCCTTACTGGGCGCTTCCAAATAAGAGCAGCGTAGCAGAAGGGATGCAGCATCTTCCCGTGCGCGTGGTACCGAGAAACCGTCGTGCTCGGAGTCCACGCCCGCAATCTGCGCCATCGCAGTCAACATCGCCCGTTAGTTGCCTTCATGAAACCGCGGTGGCGGCGGTGCTCAGTTGATGTGGTAACAGCCACCAGCGCCCTTGGATCCGCGAACCGGTTGATCGTCGGCGTCCGGCAGTGCACCCGTGGCGTTGCCCGGCGGGCACTCTTCCGTTCGGCGTTCTTTCTTTCTTTGCATCTACTCCGCACCCGGCATCGGATTTTTCTCGGAGTCGTTTTTTTCGTCGCCGCCGCATCCTGCGCGCGCCCGACCTTCGTGGCGCTGTCCTGACTGCCGGTCGTCGCAGCGACACTTTTCTCGCCATCTTCTTTACGACTTGTTCTGACTGTTCCCGTTTTCAAGTTTTACGAGCCACGTCGGGCTTCCTTCCTTCGCTTCCGACTCTAATAGATAAAGAAGAGGAGGAGGAGCGGCAATTTGAAATATAGGCGCAGGAGAGAAGGGTTGCCCTTGTTGTGCTTCTACGCCCCCCCGGGCGCCGTCGTTATGTGAGGAAAAGCGGGCACCTTGTGCCGCCTTGATGGCCGGAACCTGCGTGCGCGAGGACGAAAGCGGACGCTCTCGCTGTTGTTGCCGTGGGATGCGCGGTCTCGCCGGCGTGCTGAACCACCTGTGGCCGCCCCCGCCTTTTTTCACTCGACCGCTTTCGACACGGCCTCACGCACGTACGAACCACTTTTGGCGGGCGTGAAACTGGAGGTCACGATCATCTCCCTCGCCCCCTTTTTCTCATCCGGAAAGCCGTTTCGGGCCTGTTCGTTCCCTTTCTTTCAGGCTATTTCTTTTTGACCGCCTACTCTCCTTTCAGGCATAAAAACTCAGTCGTTTGTACGGCGCGTCGGCTTTCTTTTGTGCTGCCTTCTTGGCGCGAGTTGTACAGCGGGCGAGTCAAAGTCGGTGTGAAGTTCACGGTCACAGTGAGGGAACTTTGCTTTGGCTCATTACCGAAGGGGCCGGCCCTTTCGCAGGCTGCCCTTGACGACCGACATTCCTCCTTCCAGAGGCGTGGCTGCCCAGCCAGGTAACTTAGACGCCACAGCCCGTTCACGAGGAAAAGCTTAACGGAAACGGTATTAAGTCAGTCAGCCCTTTATTTGCGACCCCTACATCTCCGCGGCGAAATTTCCTGCGCTGTCGCCAGAACGAGCACGTGCATCTTCCTCGTAGTTTTGTCCCGCAAAATTGTGCGCCTACTTAATCGTTGCATTTTGACGCAGGCTTTTGAGACGGATACGTCGACACTGCCACTTGTCTCTGCAGCGATGGCTGGCATGAATTCCAGATATGAAACGTGCGCTCATATACAGATGAATAGAACTAGAAGGGTAAATAATGGTATTTGGTTAACTGACATGTCTTCAAAGTGGGTGCATTAGTATTTGCGGCAATAAAACTTTATTGAGAGACCGTAAGCGTATATAGACAGGAGCGCAAGTGCATTAGCGCCATAAAGGACCCCTTTGTTGCAGAGGCTGGTGAGAGCCATTGACGTCGTAAAGAGAGAGAGTAGGAAATCGTCCGCTACAGGTCATCTGGTCTGATCGCAATCCTGCGCCTGCGGCATCTTTCTCCGCATAACGGACGTTATCGAAACGGTGGCTGTAGAATGCTCTAGGGCATACGTGAAGAGAGTCTAGGAATAAAAATAACTGTACTCTTTAGTAGTTGCGTGTGTCACGAGTGCGCCATCGACACGAGTGAAATCACCTGATACGGCAACCGGCTAGCTGCACGATTGAATGATAGATAAAAGGATTAGGGGGTTTAGCTCTTGTCCTTCAGTACACTCCCCGTTACGCGCTATCAGACGCAAGCCGAGAGTTGCTCGTATGCAGACATTGCCCAGTCGGCTGCAGTCTCCGCGCCTGTCTTCCAGGCATTTGTTTATCTTTAATTCTTTAAACTACAT
This sequence comes from Rhipicephalus sanguineus, assembly GCF_013339695.2. NCBI lineage: Eukaryota > Metazoa > Arthropoda > Arachnida > Ixodida > Ixodidae > Rhipicephalus > Rhipicephalus sanguineus. The sequence goes on from NC_051176.1 coordinate 253,452,696, forward strand.
TGCATTATCGACATGTTTTGGCCGCATAACACTTTGAACACGCGCTGGCTATGAGAAACCTTATCTCAAAATGCTTGCCAAAACGAGCGGCTACAAACCTCAGATTGTGCTTTGCGTGCAACGCGCAGTCTTATAATTCCCGGAGGCTTATGCATGCGTGCTTATTGTCCGCCTATCGTATGTCGGTTGCGAATGGTGGCGAGTCTGTATCGCATAGTTAGCTGCTAGAATGCGCGGACGAGATCAGTGTCATTACACTAGCCGCGAGATGAAGATCTCGTGCGCGTGCTTTATCGCGACTCATTTAGTTATAGCTGCGAGCCAACTTTTCCGAAGGCTTTGCGTTTGCTGCTCATGTCCCCTGCGTAATGGTTTGGGCGAGCCGGTAATGCGTGAATCAGCGTATATAGGTAGCGCACAAAAAAAAAAAAAAAGGGACAAGAGGAGGAACGCGGACTCGCGTTGCCCCATTTGTGTCTGTGGCCATCCTTGTTCTTTCGAGCGCAGTGTCCTGCACCGAGCCGTATGTATGTACAAGCCGAGTGTAGTATCTCAAAAGCAAACACTCGACAGAGAGACAGTGCCGAATCGTGGAGCGCGGTAAAAATGGCGCGGGAAACGACGACAGGCGGTAGGTGGGTGGCGAAGGCGCGGCGCGCGACAGGTCGGCGTGACCTTGTTGCCGTGGGTCGTAGCTCTCGCGGTGCCCCGTCAGCAGGTCTGCTGATGTCGTTGACTCGCTGCCGCGTTTGCTTGCCAAGTGTGCGCGAAACGAAGAGAGAGAAAAAAAATCTGTCGTGACACCAATAGTCTGTGAACGTATGCTCCCCCGTCCCGTAACGGTTTCGACTGCCGTTAAAACGGATTCAGTTGGCGGGCGTCCTCTGCGACATTGACGTCTTCTTCAGGACCTCCCTGGCATGATGACGCGTGTCAGCTTCGACGGATGCGACCTGACGGGCGAGATGCTCTGCGACCTCCCACCGTTTTGCCAGGTCGGAACCTGCTGTTGACGTTGGCTCAGCGGAAGAAGTTCGCGTCCCCATGGACGCAAAGCGCCCCTTTGTTTTTCTCTATTGTGAACGGGTTCACTGCAATTTATGCCTATCGGATAAAAAAAGTCAGCTCTTGTGCGACTTTTTTTCTTCACTACTCTCTACAATTCGCAGTATAGTTAATATGATGGTATTTACACATTTGTTGTCAGGGTAGCTTTGATGATGAGGTGGTGTTATTGGCGCTGGCGGTCAGCTTTGGCCAAATAGCGCCATGAGTATACAGGTTAGTGGTCCTGCTGAATCGGGTATGGGAAGCATCATATTTTGTGGGATTATACATTTTAGCTAAGGCCCCAAGGATATACAAGCAGCTTTTGTTTAATCGATTTAAAGTACTTCCTGGACTTTGCTGGTAGCATGTAGAAATTAAGCCTTCACTCATGCATTCATCGGGTTGTGCCCACCGCATTTTTGGCGATGCGGCCGTATGTAGGTACCGTGCACAGCAGCCTTTGTCCATAGTCGCATTCGCGCTGGGGTCGTATACACCGATAGCATGCGGGCATATGAAAATGACAAATTAGCTCTCAGATCCTGCTCAGCGCAAAGGGTTTTATTTATTTATTTTTTTGCATGGTATTCAAATCATGGTTCGTGCGCGTCGATCCCCAGAATATTTCATTCTTTTTTTTAATTATGTTCTAGCTTTTTCGAGAAAGCTAACTGTTAATTCGCTGCCAGGGATTCCCGCTGTTACAGTTCGCGCATGCGTCCTGCGCATGCCGGCGGCCGCGTTCATTGTTCGCCAGTCGTACGTGGCACAAGCGGTCGCACTTGCATCAGCGCGGAGCAGGTGCGGCATCGCCGACATTGTCCGCGCTGACAGCTCCGGCGTGCCTTTTGTGTTGCCTTCCGGGGCCACCGCGACAAGCTCGCGTGCACGTGCTCCTCGGGCGCTCACGACGTTTCTCACGCGCCACCGAGAGGCAACAGCGCGCTGCTCAAGTGCGCTCGTCTCGCTGTCTTTCTCGGCTGCGCAGCGGTGTAGGAGCCGCGCGCGCGAGCATTGTCGGAAACGGCGCGGGCAGCTGGGGTTCTCGGTCCGTGGCTGACAAGGGAGTTCACTGAACTCCGGGGAAAAGTCACGTTGGGACCCGCGCAGTCTCGGCGTCTTCTGCGCCGCGATGCACGTTTACCTAGCGCCAGACAATAGAAGAAGAGGAGAGAAAAATTACCTCGCGCGATGAAGCCGGGTCCTGTTCCGGGTTGCAGTGCGTCTTCAAGAAGCGGTTGCAGTACTTCCAATAACATGGGGAGTCGTTATTCTGCGCAACCTCGCGCATCAGTCCATGCCGAGACACAAGGATAATCCGATATTTGTTGTTAACTGCTTGGTTTACGTGCACTTCAAATACCTCGCCTCTTCTCCTGTTCTTACGAGCGAATGAAGCGAAGTCGGAAGCGCGGCTTAAAAGTTCGCTGAAGACGACGCCACAGCTGAGTGACAACCATGTTTGAGAATTTTACCAGGATTAGGGAGTGAGATAAAAATATAAGTAAGGTGTGTGTGTGTGTGTGTGTGTGTGTGTGTGTGTGTGCGTGTGCGTGTGCGTGTGTGTGTGTGTGTGTGTGTGTGTGTGTGTGTGTGTGTGTGTGTGTGTCATCGGTCGAAAACGAGACGAATAAATCACACGGCCCCTAATGCCTTCCGATTTCTCCGGCCTTCCACCTCCTCCGGTATCGGAGGAATTGAAAACTTTGTGCACCTCACGAAGCTCTGCAGCGCCTCCGTGATCGGCCCACCTTTGACCACGCGACGATGTCATGTGATTACGTCATTATGTCACGTCACACATTTTTGCGACATATGACGTCATGACTACACGGTCACCGACGCTGACAATCACTTTTCGCGTTTGTTGAGGCATCTAAGGCTTCCGCCTTAAGATAATTCTTATGGCAGCTTGCTTCGATGAGCACGTAATGGGTCACAGTGACATTTCTGTTTTGGAGGTGCAGTCGCGTGCTTCCTGTTCCTACGAAAGCCGGTCGCCTTATTTGGCAAATGAAAAGAATAAAAAACCAAAAACAAATCGCCTGCGCGTGTGCACGCGGAAATGGCGAAAGTAAATACCGAACATCCCGGGGGTCGCAGCTGCGCTTGCCGTGCTGCACGTCCGTAAAATTAACGACCCTTCTCCGAAATATCAGCGCGCTGATCCCTCCAGATCTCGGGAGAAGACACGGCCGAGGAAAGAAGTGGACCGCATGCTTGATATTCTATCGGACGCGCGTGCCCCCATCGAAGGACTGTGCTTCCTGATTTGCGAAGGTTCTCCCTGCATGCAGGCCCTCGGATTTCGGAGGCACGCATGTCTCGGCCCTGGTCTTATCTGCAGCGCTGTTTGGAACATCGCGCGGCGATACGCTCCAACGACTTTCGGTTATAACTGCGTAATTCGAAACGAAAGGAGGTGCATCCCGGAGGTAATGATAAAAAAAAGTATCAGGGTTGTGTGTGTGCGCGCGCGCGCAAGGCAGATGTCGGAGAAGCTGCCCAAAGTCCCGAACGACGCACCGTTCCATCACGGGCACTCCCATCGCTTGGAGCCGATAGCCAAGGTCACTTCCTTGTCCTCCAGCGCCCGGCGTTGTGGACATGTTTCCGTGGGGCTTCCGATGCGTTAATTTGTGCCTTCGCCGGTTTAAAAAAGAAGAAAATAGATGTTTTTTTTTCTCTCTCTCTCGTTCTTCCGTTCTTTCTCTCACTCGCTGTCGTTGTGGCGGCTTCCAGAAAACAGGTTGGTCGTTTTAGGCGCAAGTTGGATGGCAGGTCGGTTGCTTGGTCCAGTGCGAAATGGCGCAACCCAGTATGCGGGGGATAACGTCTAGAATCGGGCGGCGGGAGAGGATGCGACCGTATACGAGGAATTTTGTTAAATCGCGGCTCCAATCCCGGCCGCACTTTGATAGAAGCGAAGTGCAAAGAAAACGCTTGCGTACTTCGATATAGGACCACGAAAGAAATGCCAGGTTGTCAAAATAATTTCGATGCTATTCAGATAATCAGGTGATTGTTATGGAAGGTCAAACCGAGCGGTTAATTATTATACTTATAATTTTGTACTACTGCCGATAATAATGAACGAGCAAATAAATCATATCTTAGTAATAAATGAAGGTAAATATTAAACTAACCAAAAAAAAATAAATTTGTGCCTTGGACAGCTGTAACGGGGAATTCGGGAGGTGTACCACACCAGGATGGTATCAAAACTGTTTGGTATCGACATAAAAAACAAGGCACAGCGGTATTTTTCATGCTGTGGTTAAAATCAAGACATGAGACTTCAGTGGAAAAGAGCACTGGAAGATAAAGGCACTGCACAAGAGCCTCGAACCTTAGTTAGCGAAAGGGATTTGCATCGCAGTCCCCCGTGTTTAATAATCGGAGGCAATCGTTAATTCGGACACTGTGCTCATGACGTTCAGGCATATTAGAAATTCAGCTAGAATAAATTTGTGTCAGTAACTCGTGTACATATCTCCTTGACCGCGCATCTAAGCGTAAGCATGCCCATATCCCCTGGGTTATAGCTTAACAAGTGACAGCCTAAAGTTGAGGCTTATGCGGTTCCTTGCGCGAAAAGAGGCCGCATCCCGTCAAAGCAAGTTTTAAAACATCGTTGATTTATTTTTATTTTTAAAGCCTGCTAGTCTTACCAAATGCATAAGCTTACACCTGACTCGTTTTTTTTTTGTGTTAATTGCTAGGGGGGAGGTGAGCAAACTTTTTTGCAGAGAACACAATAACAGTGACAGATGAAGCTGCAGGGAAACGTCATCGAGATTTCTAAACTGTATATAAAAAAAAAAGCGACTAAATACGTGTTGCCGCTTCAGTAGACAGTAAATTATGCATGCAAAGAACCCCAAATGAATATGACTGCTCTAATTTAGATGAAAACGTTCTCAACGAATTGTCGTACTTTAGAGGGCTGTCTAAAGGAGGGGGGGAGGTGGGAGGAGGAGCGTGATTTTGGTCTCTTTTCGGTGCGGTGAAGCTCATGTAGTTTAGTTGGAAATGCTCTATATTTATTGTCGCATATTGTGTCCGCAGCTTTGATTATTATTATTATTATTATTATTATTATTATTATTATTATTATTATTATTATTATTATTATTATTATTATTATTATTATTGCATATGCATACAGAAGCATACCAGGATACAGGGAAAATAGGGAGGGATCAAGTTGGCAACTGCCACATAAACTGGCACAATGGAGGTAATAGACAGAGGAAATGAAGATTGCGGGAAGGAGCGAGGAAAGTACATAGAAATAAGCTCTCGTTTTCATGCTTAAACTAAGGCGTTTCGATGGAAAATAAAAGCTCATTTGCGATATGCGGGGTAATTTTTGCTACGTTCTTTAAATATATAAACCATCGTGAGTAGCGCGACGAGACAGGACAACAGAAAGGAGCAAGATGAGCACAGGCGCAATGGTTTATATGTACAAACACCAACTCGTCCAACAGTCAACTCCTTTGAAGTTCTATAAATATTTCGTTGAATGGAAACAAACACGCTAGAGACACTCCCATGATTGCGTTTTGAGGAATATGAACACACGTAGCTGCAGGAAGCATCGATGACCGATGCCGTTGCAATACCTTGAAGGTAGCCACGTTGAAAAGACTGCAGCAGCCGGCAACCGCCTTATGAAAAGACATTGTATTTAAGCGCACCACTTGGAAAGGTTCTATACGATTGAAATTTAAAGCGCACAACAAGGCGAGGGCGATTGGAAAGCATGAAACACGTGAGCGCTCCTTGCACCTGTTTATCTTGAACCTCGGTACAAAAATATTGTCTATATCACACATTCTCATGTAAGCGGTCGTGCATCTCATGTCGTCCTATTGTCCTATTATCCTCGCATTAAGCTTCATCTATGTCATACCGACATGCCCAGACAGTCAGGCTGGTCAACTACAGTTTTATGCGGCTTGGTATTTGCGCAACATTATAAAAAAATTAAAAAAAAAGCGGCATTAACAACGAGATTGCGCATATATGTAAAACAACGCAGGCGTCGTTTCGTGTTCCTTGCCTTTCCGTATCTGGCGCTATTTCGGAATCTTTCGATTTGCCACTTTTCGGGCATCTTGTTAACGTTCACGTTGTTGAGTCCAGTATAACTCTGGTAGGCATTAAAACTAAGGCGTTTGGTGGGTTCTAGTGTCTAGGTCGTTGTCCTGCGAACCGTGCTCAGAGCTGCAACCGCGCAGTGTGCGACGGTCTGCATTTTACTTCTTCCTCAACTACGTATTGTGTGCCTTTGTCGAGAGTCTCTTTCTTTCTTCGTTTTTTTCTTTTCTTTTTTACTCAGAGAACTGGCTTTCCGGAAAGGGTGGTAGAGACGATGTGTGTGCGTGTGTGTGCGCCGAGCCAACATACTCAGCAGGTTCTCGCGTATATTACGTGGGTAAACACGCGCCACCGGTAATCGGCAGTTTCGCCCCCATCGAGGTTCTCTCGCCTCAGCCGACTTGTCTGGCACCGACGTGCCAGGTCGGAGACCCCTATCCAGCCATCGGCATTTGCCCTCGAGCTGAGGTCGCGCGCCAGACTTGCCGAATCTCCTCCTAGCTTCGCTCGACGATTCCGCGACGTTTTAATTGAACGGGCGGAAAATGCTAACGACGGGAGCGTGCCCGTGCCTCGTTTTCTTTCTTCTGCTACTCAAAGGAAAGAGAGGGAGGGCAGCCAAAATACGCCTACGCCACGTGTGACTCTTTGTTTCTCTTGCACACACACACACACGCATACATACATACATACATACATACATACATACATACATACATACATACATACATACATACATACATACATACATACATACATACATACATACATACATACATACATACATACATACATACATACATACATACATACATATAGTTAGCGGTATCTACTGTGTCTTATTGCACGAACCAACTCACTGAGTTTGATTGCTCGAAGAAGCGGAGATTTGCTCTAGCAATAAAAAAAAAACACGCACACACAATTTGCAAGTTACGGCATTTGTTACTACTCCTTCATTGTAGTACTTGCGCGAAAACAAACGGGGACGAAGAAAGGAGACACGCGGACTAGCGCAACTAGGCCGGCTAGGAGTTTTGCTTCAGTTGTTACTACTCGTCTTTATTATCCAATTAGATAATCAGAGTATATATTTGCAACTCACGAAATCAGGCCAATGCTCACAAGGACAGCTCGAGATTATTATGCTGCAGTGACAACGACCCGTGTAGAGAGAGGACCCGGATCGGAAAGAACGTTGGCAGCTCTCGTTTCGGGTGATCTTACTATGTTTGCGTCACCAAGATTAGCATCGCGAACGGCTAGCTATAGCCGACATCAATATTTCAGGCGTTCTTTTTTCTTCTTCCTTTCGTACCGCTCTTTATTTGCAATGAATGAACCTACGATCACTAATACAAATTTAGTATGCGCGCTCTAGCTCCATCTATACAGTGTGTGTAATTGGCTTCCCAGAAACTCGCACTGAGCGCGGAGCCATAAACATGTTGCGGCGCGTCAGAAAAGCGAAGACGTTGGACAACGTATTTCCCGCGACATCTCCCAACCACAGCTCGCCCTCTTTCTTTATTTCCTATGCCGCCCAACCACACATTTATGCATTTTTTGGCACGTCGCTATGATTAATACTGTGGCCCTCGTAGGTTTTCTGCAGCTGCCTCGCGATGTCGCATTGCTACCGCTTGCGCCTGTAGTATACAACCGCTTCAGAAAATGACACCGCAGTTGTAACAGAAAATAAAATGGAAGCGTGTTATAAATTACTCGTGGTGCCTTGGGGGGACTCCGCGTTGTGATTCATGAAGGGTCTACGCATCGTAGAGAAACGTAATAAATGTTGTAGCGGCTGGGAGGAGGCGAGGTAGAAGAACGAAGGCAAGGGTGGTAAGCCAGAAGATCAGCTGGAAACCAGGAAGCTAAAAGACAGCGTCTTTCGACAGAATAATTTAGTGCTAAATAGTTTCTTGATGTATATCTTAGTGTTCGAGCATTTTGCTTTCACGTGGTACCTTAGTGGCTTTGGCGTCGCGCTGCCAAGCTCGAAGTCGCGGGTTCGATCCCAACTATACAGCGACATTATTGCAATGTGGACGGAATGCTAAAACGCTCGTGTATCTATAGAATTAGATGCCTGTTAAAGAACCAGTGTGGTCGAATTTAATCTGAGGTCACTCCACCGCTGCGTCGCACCTGGTGATCGGATTGTGATTTCGGCACCACGTAGTATGCCAGAACTAAAGTTTTTCACGAGAGAACAACTAATACCCTTGTTACACAGGCAGCCTAAACCTCGGTTAGTGTAACCGCGGTTACGTGTAACGGCGGTTCGCTCATGTTACACGGTATGTGAAACCGCGGTTATGCCGCTAACCGCGGTTGTGCCAAACTGAGCTTGGCGACCTCGGTTTGGCAGTTAACTGAGAAAATGGCAGCCTCCATGGAGGACGTGTGCGCGCCGGCGAGCGTTCGTGAAAAACGAACGAATTGCACTGCACGAACCACGGAAAGCCTGATGGCTTTGGGAAAACAATTTGCGTCATCTACGGAGCACCTCAAGGAATGCGAAAGTGGACGCGGCAATAACAGCCAAGTTGAACGCCGGACTGCCGCCACACGCAGAGCCATTCACGCCAAAGCAAGTCCGCTTTAACCGAGGACGATTGTGCGCCGTGTAACATCGGCGAACCGTGGTTGGCGCTAACCGTGGTAATGTAGCCACAATGGCTCAGGATACCGGAAACTTGCTTGCAGAGAGCCACTCGCGTCTTGACTCTGCCAACTAAATTCATCACCGTGTTTCATATTCAGAGGTGTATATGAATAAGCAAAGTAGGTTTAGAATGGCCCGCCTCCCTCACGGGGCACGCAGAGAAAGCGCCTATAAAAGGACTGAACAACGCGGAAAATGTTGGTGGCATCTGCACTCGCTGACGTCGTAAAATGTTCTTTCGTGTCATGATCTCCCCTTGTTTTGCATCACCACGTGCCTTAATATTTATGTGCTGCCACGCGCGCCACTTTCTTTTGCCTTTTATTATTATTATTTATTTATTTTCTGACGCCGGCCTCGGAGGTCTATCCTGTCGGGCTGTCTGATGTGCGTCGCTCAACCTCTACCCGTTGACACTATAGCAGAAGCTCGCGAGCATTGTGATTCGACCATATGCGCAGTGACTCTGTTTGACGGTGGTGCGCAGTGGCAAGGCGCGCAACAAGTCTAAGGAAGACTTTCCGGACCGTTGCGACAGCAAAGGCGGTCATGCGTCAGACTGGCAGAGGCAAGACTCTATGCGCGTCACGTAAGAAGCATCGTCTCGGCACGTGCGCGCTGTAACTCGTGACAGCTAGGAACGACATCGATTGTTGCCTCCCGGTGGCCGTGATTCTCAACCTGGCGACAGCGCGTATCGCTGCTTACAAGCGCGTTCGAGACGTGAAAGTCTTCCACAACTCATCCGGCGATGGTGGATAGTGCACGCAGACCTCATAGGCGACGCAGCATCGTTTTCGGCGTTTCCCGTGAGTAGTGCCTAATGTTGCTTCGAGAGGAGAAAGCGTTGAGGAAGACGGAGGCTGGTGGTTATGGGCATGCTGGACACCGCGGTAAGCAGTATTAAGTGCACTCAAATGTGAAGTTTAGAATCACTGAAAGCTGAGGTAGTTGGTAGGGATTCACGTTAAAAAACCGTGGGGGTGCAAACACGGACACAAGAGAAAAGTCAGGACAGCACAAACACCCTTTGTGTTGACCTGACTTCTCTCTTGTGTCCGTGTTTGCACGCCCCGTCCTGTAACGCGTATGTAAACGTTTTCTCCGCGGGAAGGATGGCGGCTGCGTGTACTACTCGTATAGAGCACCGAAAATGAACTATGTAGGCGTTAAGCACTGCTTAGAAGCATGGAATCGAGACACAGTAGCCTCGTTTTCTGGGACACAATGGCACTGTCCACCAGATTAACGTTCCATCTTTTGTGCGTTGAAAGAGAGAAGTGTGATGCTAGAACTACGTACATGGTTTTTAAATGGCGAGACTGGACAAACCGTAAATCCAGGTACGTATATATATATATATATATATATATATATATATATATATATATATATATATAATATATTGGCTGCCTGACACCAGGCTGTTGTTACCTGACCTACAGGACCTGCTGGGTGAAGTCACCCGCTCCCTTCCTGGATTTGTTCTCTCAGGAACTGGTACCTCTGCTCTGCAACGGCACCTCCCTTGTAGCAGAAACTTTTGGAGCAGTATTCACCTGCGATCGCTCTCTCTTCATTGAGACTCCTATGAGTATTGTTCTCTCTTACGTTCACGAGAAACGAACATGCGATAATTTCAAATAGCGAATTCTCGAATAGAGTACGAATGGAGTAGAAGAGACTATTCAATTCGTATTCGTAAATTCGAATATTCTGTTTATCTTCATTCTTCCAGACACAACACCATATATATCCCACGGTTTTTGTATACATGTAATACATATATATGCTAAAACCAACGTTATGTCAGCTCTGTCGGCTGACCAAAGCAGTGTGAAATACCCTTGTCGTGCGCAATGAATCAATAAGTCAAGGACAATAAACATTCATATTTAATGCAGCTTCGTAGGTTTATCTTCGATTCACGCATCTGCTGGCGAAATTGGCGCATGATTACAATAGCTAATTTAATTTATTCTTAAGTTGCCAGATATTTGGTTTATTCTCGGGCCACGGCGCATGTGCCACTTCCCGGCCAATGTCACATATTGGTTGACTTCGCCTGCAGCGCAAAGTGAATACGAACCTTAAATGTACTTATGCACATGTACTTAGACACAATAAGGGACGTATTATGCTATGTGCGTGTCGTTCTTCTCCCTGTATCTCCGCATAATTCTTCCCTCCAAGAACGAAACATCGCGGCGTTCACGTATATCAGTATGCAACTGCCTGATTTACATTCCGGCATAGTTTGGCGAACGGTGCAGCGCAATCGCGTAAATATATACGGCAGGAGGTCGTAAGTTGTGTATAAAATGGATTTAAGTAGAATCGTTCCCCATCGCGCGTGGTTGTATATCATTTGATTAACCTTTTCACGATAGCTGTGCTCCGCGTAGTTATCGAGCTCTATACGTTGAATATACACATCCCCACGGGCCTTAACCACAAGCGTCCCCGCCTCGCTCTTTACTACCGTGTTTCACTTAACGGCGGAAGGTTTCAGCGTCGGCCACAAATCAGCCGCCGTGCACGCGTTTGCATTATCCACATTCGAGAGTTCGCGCAGGTCAACGATATATGCCGAGACAGAAAGCAGTGTCAGCGCATGCGTAAATATGCAAATTTGCATTGTCGCATTTATCGCTCCCCTGCTTTTTATACTGGGCTGGTTATATAGGGCAAGGATGCGGCGGCGCTGTGTCGTGGTTGTCACGTATGTGCAGTTCTATCGAACGTCCCAAATCTCTGGCATTATACGTTCAAACGTTAATTTACGCGGAGCACGCGAAGAGACCTGCTGTCATTACATCGCTATGGAGTTCCGTTAGGTTGAGTCTGGCATGGCGGTGTGTGTCGTCCCGACCTCTGTGTTTGTGGACGGAACTTGTCACGCGTTTGAATGTATTTTTTTTCTGCATGAGAAGGAAAGATGTCGCATGCGTGTTAAGTCTCGCGGCTTGTCGCCGTCCTTGGTGGAATCGTTTCCTTCGGGTGAGACCCAAGGCGCGCTCTTTGAACGCGTCCTCTAATAATAATAATAATAATAATAATAATAATAATAATAATAATAATAATAATAATAATAATAATAATAATAATAATAATAATAATAATAATAACGGTCGTCTTAGGGCCGACTATTTGTTCTTATTTTCTCGTCGGCTTCTTTATTTTACGAAGTCTTTAACTGAACGCCTGTCGAATTGATCGTTCTGTCCGTGTACTTCGGGGCGGAAATGACGCAGGTCATGGAGCGCCAGTGTCGCGCGCGCACTAAGGTCCCTTAGCGCGCACAGCAGCTGGAGGGAGGCCGCGTTTGCTTCTGTATGTGCCAACACCGCCTCGTCAGCAGTCGCGCTGCCGACCCTGAAATCGGCTGCATGCAGTCTCTGCAGTGGCCGCCGTGTGTGTGTAGTATGCGTGCGCACACGGCACCGACCGCGCGGCCCCCGGCCAGCTACGCCGCGCTCCAGAATCTAGCGCGGCGCTATACTGCATGTGTGCGCGGGGGCCCCACATTCGTGTTTCGCGTGCCCGAGAACAGATGCGTATATCCTGAATTATGGCGCTTAATGGCGTACTCAATTTTTCACTTAGCGCCGCGAGTATACCTGCAGTATGCGCGTGACGCAACGCGTTCCGAGCACGCGTAGTATCACACCTGCCGATCGTCAATCCTATGCGGGACCCGGGATGGGGAGATTTATTTGTTTGCTTTGTTTGGACGCTCTTCGCGTTTTATCGGCCTGCGTCGCCGCCGTTGCGCAAGCGTTATCGAGTCGGGAAGTTCGGCGCGGCTGCCGTTCGCGTTGCCATGTCTCGCGCACGGCGTGGCATCGCCCGCGACCATCCATTCTGTCCGGATCTCTTCTTCGCCATAGAAGCAGCTCTTTCGCCGAAATATAGCGGAACCAGTGCCTGTCGGACCTGTTTCTTCTGTCGCCGCGAGCTGCAAAAGTCCTGTATCTCGTCGAGCGTCAGCGATAACCCTTTCCGGTGCGGGTGACCAATTAAACTCCCGTACTAAGTTGCCATTTCCAAGTGGACGACCGCCCCCCCCCCCCTCTTTTTTTTTTTTTTTTCTGGTGGCATTGCTCTCCGAGACATATATATATACGCGAGGTATGTCACCCGGGGCTACGAACTGTGGTTGGCCTACAGAAAAGGAACTGGTGGCAAAAAAAAAAAAAAAAGTTTTCTTTACTTCCTTCCTTCTGGTTCTCCTTTCTCTCAAATTCATTTAGCACGTACGTGTTTGCACTGCGAAGGCCTGTGCCGCACGGATAAATCATACCGCGACGCGGAGTGTCCCAGATTTCCGCTCGCTATCTGTCCCTGCAGCATGTGTCCTCGCGGCGGATGCCGGGTAATCCGGTACAGGTGCCTGCATGTGTGTGCGCTATAAATTGGCCAGTCGGGGGGCATTAATTCTGACGTCATTGCAGCTTATTACCTGAAGTGTATAGCCGGCATTTTGAGCTGATTACAGTCCCCGGCACCGCGTGCGACGTCGTCCACGGTACGAAAGGTGATGCGTTTCCCCGAGTTCTGTCGTCTTTGCGGAAGCCATACATGAGGCCCAACGCTTTTTTTTTTTTTTTAATGGCGCTTGCGTTTAATCTATGCCAGAGGGAGTTACCGCTTGCCGTTATTAGCCGGACAGCCATATACTTACTTGGTCGGGGATGTCGTGGCAATGACCGTGTGCGGGTAGGATTAGCAAATAATTGCCGTCGCGACAGACTTGCGTGGGAGGGCGGAAGGAACTTGACGTGTTTCCTCTTTCGAATACTGCGGCCGTGAAATGCTGAACCCTTCTCGCGCTTAGGTTGGAATCGCTCCAATCAAAAGTATTAAGCGTTGTTGGCCAAACCTCTTGAACATGATCATCGTCTGTACAATTCCCTAGTTACGGTCTGCGAGAATCTTACTGAGAGCAAAGCACAACACGCCCAACATTGTCGCTGCATGCACAATCTTAACCTTAGCAAAAGCAACAGAAGTTCCTGCCGTCTCGAGAAAAAGAAGGGAAACAGTGCATACAATGTGGACGTGATTCCTTATATATGCCCTTCTTGTGAGCAGGGAAGCGTAATTTATTCAAACGGTGTGCGCTATTTGGTGGTCACTGGCCTCAGGGGCAAAGGAACAGTTCGTGGAGGGCGATAGGTGCTCACTTGATAACGAGGCATCGTCTGCTGTGATCACCTGCTGTGATTGATTCGCGTTCGTCTTTACTGATAACTTAGCGGCATTCTAAGGTGCTTGAAATCGAACTGGACAATGAAGGAAAACAGATGCACAGGACAGGTGCTGTGTCCTGTGTATCTGTGTTCCTTCTTTGTCGGGTAGCAAACCATATATGTTTTCTGGTTAACCTCCCTGCCTTTCCGCATTACATTTCTCTCTCTCTCTCTTTGTCCAGTTCCATTTCGCGCTATCCAACATTGAAGATAATGAACCAACTCGCCCAGCAACGAATTTTGTTGAGAAAATGACGTTGAACTCGAGCACATGACTTTAATTTCTGCACCGGGGGCTGCCTGTAGATGGACGCAAAGCACAGAAGTAACATTTGTCAGCTATTCCTATACGGATTCTTTCATGCTTTGTTTGGCTCTTTACATCGCCTAACTTACTGCCTATTCTCACAATGTCCGCCGAATTGCGGATGCTCAAGCAAACTAATGTCGGACGCATGTATGTTCGTGCTCTAATTCTTTAACGTAACACGTGCATTTTGCTGGACTGTCCAGCTTATAGTGCTTCGCGATAGCCGCCCAAGATGCCAGGGCCCATGAGCTGAGAGCAATATTGTCGTACATGCGCGGTATCGAGCGTCGGAAGATTTCTCTTGGATATTTGTTTGAATCCACCCGATGTCCTTGCTCCTCCGTCGTTTTCAGCCCCCACCATAACGTAGGTCGAAGCACAGCAAGGGGTAGGAAAGCGATACGTTCACTCATACGGCAGACTGGACGCGCTGACCCTACACGCCTGCAGGTTTTTGCCCTTGCGACTCATCGTGCGAGCATAGTATGCGCGCAGAATTTAAAAACGCCAACTGGAGAGAAGACGAAGGCCTATGCGCAACCGACGCATTGATGCAGAGCGGCAGAGAGATGCGCCTTTTCCGTGCTTCTTCCGCTCCTTCGCGCACGCGCGATTGCTTCGACACGGATGGCTGCAGCGCGACGAGATAGGGACAGCTTTCGACCGCGAAGTGAAGTGTGCGAACCGGCTTGAAGCCGAGAGGAAAGCTTCTTCCACCATTGTGTCGCTAATTTTCTCGTCGTTACCGCCTTTTCAGTGCCGACTCGAGGGCGCGGAGGTTTACGGGACGCACTCGACCATAATGAAGACGAGGTGGCAAAAGTTGCGAGTGTGCTCGCTTCTTCCTCCCCGCTGCCGAGCAGACGCGTTGCAGCAGAGATCTCCAGCTGCGGGGCCTTAACCTCCCTCCGGGGCGCCTGCCGCTATTCCGTTCGATGGATTCCCCGCCGCGTCGGAATAGGGAACACGCCGAAAACTCACGCGTCCTTGCCGAAGCGGGCCGGAGGTCGGCGTAGACTTCCACCAAGGCACACACTGGCTCGATCATGTGTCGTCCTGTCGACACTCTGGAGGCGCTTACGTATGCGATGGATTGCTCCCCTGGTGCAATTTTCCACACACACACACACACACACACACACACACACACACACACACACACACACACACACACACACACACACACACACACACACACACACACACACACACACACACACACACACACACACACACACACACCACACACACACACACACACACACACACACACACACACACACACGCACACACACACACACACACGCATATACATACATACTACATACATATACATACATACATACATACATACATACATACATACATACATACATACATACATACATACATACATACATACATACATACATACATACATACATACATACATACATATTATACTGTCGATTCAGAACTCACAAATATCGATAAAGGTTTCTTTTGTATAACAGCGAGAATTTCAAGAGAAAAAAAATTACAGCATCTCCCACTCAAGAAAACCATGTGGGGATTCGAAACAGCGCATGGGTCGACTTAAAGTTCCTTTCATCACGGGCACCTTGCCCGATGTTAATGCGTCCTTGCAAGTGGAGCACACTATGAATTCACTGTAGTTGCTGTTGCTGTTACTCGTCCCGAACTCTTGTTGGAGCACGCCATGCGGGTTCATCGCGCGTCTGCAGAATCTCGTTTCCCTACGCCATCACGTGATTGCTGAGAGAGTGTAAGGGGGAGAGGCCACAACGTCTTACCCAGCCCCTTACACAGGCCCGAACGCGCTAGCGCGTGCCAGCACACATGGTTTTGTCTTCGTTACGCCAAGCTAGGACAGCATAAGGCAGCCCGGGCCCCCCAAGTGCTCTGCACGTATCATCATCAAGGCGGTCGAAGAACAAGAGGAAGAAGACTTCTCCTTGGCGCGAGCACGTGCTCAATATGTTACAGATGGCTATGCTAGGTGGTAGAAAGCGGACGGTCGCCAATGGAACTACGGACAAAGCCCAACGCGAAAGCTGCTTCGCATCTAAAAAATTGTTGCGTGCCTTTAACATCACTAAACTGTCAGCATAGTGACTTATGCGGGACGCCTTCGTGGAGAGCTCCGGTTTAATTACGACCAGCTGGCTCTCTTTAACGTGCGCGCAAAGGAACGGCGCACCAGCTCTTTCTCTTTTTCATTCGGCTCCCGTCACGGCGGCAGGGATCGAACACACGACCTTGTCTCAGCAGTGCAACGCCATGGCCACTGCGCTAAGTCACTGATTGCTGACAGCTGTACTTAATGATAACTGGCAAGAATTGCTGTCGTTTCCCGTATACGCAATGCAACGAGCAATAATTCCCAAATATGAAGGCCGCATTTCAGAACTTGGGGTTTGGGGCTTCAAAACGCACACGTCCGTGCTCGGTGAACTCACTGCAGTCGCATGTACGTGCCCTTGAAGAGCCACAGGGAACAATTCGAGAGGTCACAGTATGCCTTCTGCTCGCGTTCCTTCTTAACCTTAGACAGATTATTGCAAATGCCGTTCGTAACACAAGGGTTGAATTGAGGGGGCCAATAGTCCACATGCATGGGAAAGCTATGTCTATCACCAACATAATCAGGTCTTGTCGCAATGATCACTGCTCATCGATACTCGGCACTTGCGGCATCATTAAGGCACTTGCGAGTAACTAAGATATGAAATTTAAGAACGAAGCAAAATGTGCGTAAAGGCCACGCGAAGCAGAAACTACACTCGAACTACTTTCCGGCGTCGCAGAGCCAAGCTGCGTTTACCCTGCCCCGAACGTCTTCGCATATAATCACTTCCAACGAGGCGCGAATTTCGGGGTCATCAACTAGTTTCGCTCAGCGGAAGTCGTGTTTAAGACCTCCGTGACGAACGACGAACCACCACTGGTAAAGCCTCCAATCTCATTCTCGTGTCATTCTAGGCTTTAGTATTTCGCGTGTTTACGGACATTAACTCCGGGAAGTGTATAGCATACTTCCACGCAGAAAGAACGACAGCAACAGTTGTCGGTGGAGTGGAAGAAGCCGGCGTATACGGCGACTTCTGTGCGCGCATCGTGCGGCTGAGTGGTCTTCGGGGCGGCGTCTTCATTTCTTCCTCCTCCGCACCGAGCACGCGGCGCGGATGCCGCCGACAAAGCGGACCGGGGCGCACGCAGAAAGCACGCTGGCGGAGGCGCGCTTCCTACGAGGCAGCGGCTCAGTTCTATTTAGACCGGGTCGAATCGTGCACGACTTAACACCGTTCGAAAATCGGCGATCCCCGAACGCCGGTCGGCGATGAGCTGGCGTCCGACTGGCTTTCTTGTGCACGGGGGCCTCGTTGCTTATTGCGCCATCACGTGCGACCTGCATGAGATAATTATGAATGGAGTTGATTTAGGCGCGATTACAGCTACTCGCCGGACGTGCCTGGTCGACGCCTAGATTGCCGAACGCGTCCGTCGCCGCTTTTCCAGCGGCTGGTCTGCCCGGACCGGACAGAGCCACCGTTCTCATTAAGGCTTGCTGTATATGCGGCGTTTACGCTCCGTCGTCGCGTTTCAGTGAATCTCTCGTTATTTTCTAGCACAGGCGGCGTGACCTGCAAACGCTTTTAACGTATACTTTTCTCGGCCGGCTTCTGAATGGAAGCAGCGGTTCACAAGCACCGGCTTCTGTGAATCACTTTTGAGATGTGCGCTTGTTGGTACGTCATTCTCGAGGCTTTCAGTGTAGCTTAACTGGTCGCAGAGAAAAAAACAAGATGCACATTATAGTGCTCGTGTTTGTGCCTTTTGTCTGTATTTGCGTATACACATGTACGAAAATAATAGTTGCATTAAAAAGTGTGCAAGTTCTACTGAAAAGCATACACGGCCTCGGTCACTTCTTCCATTTGGTAGCATTCCTGATGTTCGGAACTTGAGGACACGGCCGCTCGCGGCCGTGGGGAGAATGGCGTTTGCGAATACATATTTAAATATTATAAGGCGAAAGCCTTAGGTGCCTCATCGAGCACGAAAATTTACCGTCGGCGTCAACACGAGTGACGCAAAAAATAATCACGCGATCGTGACGTCACAGATAGCCAGAAGTACTGTACGTAACGGTAAGTTGTGACGTTATGACGATGTCGCAATGTCTAGCTATCTGTGACGTCATGATGACGTCATCACATGACATCGTCGCTTGCTTGGTCAAAAAAGGTGGGCCGTTCACGGAGGCATGCAAAACCAGGTGAGGTGCAGGAAGCTTGCAACGCCTCCGATCCCGAAGACAGCGCAAAGCCTCGTTAGGTGCAGAAAACTTTCAGCTGGGATCAATACATTGATTGAGATGGAAAAGAAGGCTTTCGCCGTCGAGTCGTATTAGGCGAATGCATAAGGGACCGTTTGAGTTTTTCAACGCGATAGCGTTAAAGAGCTCATTTCGCAGAAATTCCGGTGTATATGTGTCGGCGTCTTTGGTTGTGAGCATGGTCGCTTACGAACACGGTCCGATTACGCTATCGCGTTCTACTCTTGAAAGCGAAACTCAAGCATCCTTCAAGGTTTTTTTTTTTTCTTGTCGTGTTAACGCTTACGAGGATTATAGAAGAAAAACAAACGGTATTTTACAATTACGGCTGTCAAAGTTATGCATGACCCCTCCCCCACCCCCCACCTAAACACACACACACAGAAACATTTCCATTGTTTGAACAAGTCCTTGCACATTCCAATTGCTGAAAGCGGGAAATACAAACCGCATTAATACGAGCATGCATTAAAGAAAAAACGAGGATAAAGAGAGAAAACGCAAGAAATATTTCGCTGTAGTAAAAACTGAACAGACAAGAAGACCCGTAAAGGCTGTCTCATTTTAGAGAGTACAAGTTAATGAAGTTTCTTATAGTTATCTAAGTGATGACCAGGGGCGGCGGCAGGAATTTTCCCCTGGGAGAGAGAGGGCGCAGCTGCAGTCAGAGAGGTTTTTCAGGACGCTAGGCCGACGGGGGGTAGGTTAAATATCAAGAGGGGTGGGGGGCGACCTCCTCCCTGGCGCCGTCCCTGGTGAGGACAACGTGTATCCACTCTCTACGGTTATGTTTGCTGCGCCCTAGGAAAGCTGCCGGTTGATTTTGGAGCTATTCCGAAACTAACGGACAGTTACGCTCGTCGTTCTTGTTACGTTTTTCTTCATTTTTATCGAGCCTAACATAGGGTTTGTCATTGATTTCGTTTTATCACTGCCACGGAACCTTTGTGCTTATTGTTCTGCGCAGAGAAGTCATAGCAACCACTCATAAGAGCATTGTAGCACTGCTGCTAACGGCGTAATAAAAAGCTCCTAGTCGGCGAATAGCACACGGTCGAGCATTCCTTTTTTATCACACGAGACTTAAGAGACGTTAGCGCAGTTAAGTGGCGCTATCTGTTCATTTTAAGATAGTATGTAACAAAGAAGGCAGAGCTGAGCGAAACATGACAATAATAAGCAACATTGCAAGAACTCAAGTCGAGTGACAAACGAACTATGGACAGCAGGTCGCACAAAATACTGTGAAACATAAATAATTTGTTCGGGCACATCTTGTATGTTAAACCACTAATTGGCTTCCTTGTGTACAATTATCTCATTAGTACACACTGTTTTGAAGACGGCAACTTGACCAACTACGCGGCATAATTTGCCAGCGGCTTGCCCCACGTATTTCTGTTGCACGCCCAGGAGGGGCCTCCTGACGAATTCCGCACAAAACTCTCTCCCGAGGCAAATGGGTCAGACCCGCTACTAACAATGACTACCCGCACCGCCGTAACGCAAGCAGCTCTTTTATTAAGCCGCCACTGGTCGACCCATAAAACAGTGACCCTGAACCCCGAGCCGAAGGTGGGTCACCATCGACGGCAAAGCCAAGTTCTCCCGGCGGGACCTTAAATTAGAAATTCCCAACACGCGTCCCTCCAAAGTCGTTACCGAGTTCCGAGTCTCCGCGTCGATGTTATAAATAATGACGGTCCCGGTTCTGTGATTACCACTGGAGTGCATCCCGAAGAGGGTGAGAGGGAAGCAGGCTTCTCGAGGAAGGCGCGGCTTTTTCGGGGAGTGCGGCTACATCGCCGGGGTGGGGGTCCGACCGCCGTTGCTCTCTCCACGCTCGTGTCTCGTCCCTCTGATGACTTACGCCGTTGCGCAAACTTTTCAAGTGCGCGCAGCCGCGCTCTAAATCAACGGTAAATACGCGCCATAGTGCCTGGGAGAAGTGGACACGCGATACAGGCTCGCGCCTCGCTCTTTGTTTCGCTGGCGGGCCGCCGGCGGAGGCGAAGGCGCGCCCGCACGGCGTCTCGTCGGCGCTCGGGGAGGGCCTCGTCTTCCCCGGGGCCCGACGTGGCCCATGCTGGCCGTGCTTGGGCCGCGCGCGCGCGCGGGAACGAGTTTCAAAAGGGCGTTTGAAAAATGAGAGTCCGAGCCCGGCTGGCCCGCGCGGTCTTTAGCAAAAGTACGGGGTTGACGGCGGCATGCCAGTGTGTAATTGGCTCCTTATGGGCAACCTGTTCCTTTCGCGAACGTAGCCAATAGCCTTCTCTCTCTGGTCTCGTATCGGCTGCGCGCGTTCGCGCTGTGTATAGTTGGCGTAAGCGCGCCTCCGGACAGCGGCAATGCACGACCATGATACGATGAATCGGAGATTGCTCCGTCCAGAACGTCGGCTGGCCTTCATGATGGGCACAGCATCTCGTGCATTCCTCTCTATCTTTCTGTCTTGGGAGAATGAGGGGGAGACGATCACTGCTCCCCTGTTCTTAAACAGCGGCGTTTCAAGTTTCCTTCCACTGAGGCCCCATATCGTCGCGCCACCAAAAGCTCGTGGACGCCATAGAAGAAGCGACGGGGTGGCGTGTACTCGGGAATCTGTAAAGGAATTCCAAAGTTCACTTGTAAAACTTTTTCGTCGGTCTTGGAAGGCATTCTATACCCTGCTCGCTGGGAAAGTGTCCGCTTTGTGTCTGCCGACGTCGTAGAGAAAATACCGTGCAAGCAAATTCCGCTTGCTTTTCATTAAGGTTGAATCAAAACAAAATAACGAGCCCTCAAAATTCCCTTCTTTCATAAATTCTGCATAGTGATTTATGCCAATATCGCTTTCTGTCATGGTCATCGCTCCTCAACTGACATCACGATGGTGACCTACGAAGTGCTAAGCAAGCTAGGTAAATGTAACTATTGTCTTTACTCAGGTCTATTCCTTTCTGATCATCAGCCAGTCACCACTGACCGATCCTTGTCATAATGAGGTGGAACATTGGTCGGCACCACTAACAAGAGCGCAGAAATATTATACAATAGAATCGTGACATTATTCTAGCCGGGATTTCTCTTGAAGGTACGACTAGCTAAAGGTTTTCTTCGTGAGGTATAGGCCCTTGTAAAAAGCGGCATGACATCTTTATTTGGAGTGAATGATACGAACTTTGGCACGGTCGATTATTAGGGGCGAAGCTCCTTAAAGCGGCACCCGTTCGTCCCCGTCGTAGTGCGTAACCAGTCTTAACGCTATAGTACCAGATCTTGACCTCCAAGGTGGTGCCGGTGGGAGATTTCTCCTGTGCGTTGTTGAACAATAAAAAATTCGCAGCGTGCGCGTTAACTAAAAGCCGACTTCTTCTGTCTCTCATTCCCCATTAGCAGCCATTGGCATGTTCCAGTAGGAAACGTTAGTAGAAGTGTAAGTGTTAGCTAAAAGCAGACTTCTTCTGTCTCTCATTCCCCATTAGCAGCCATTGTTTACCTCCAAGGTAGTGCCTGGTGAGATTTCTCCTGTGCGTGATTAAACAATAAAAATTCACAGCGTACATGTAAAATTAAAGTGAGCTGCAAGTCGCCATGACTCTCATCGACCCTTTAGTATAAACCGGCCCGATCTCACGTCGTTGATGATGTACTGGGCGTGAAGCTGCGCGACGCCGCCGCCAAGATCCTGCCGTACGAGAGCTTCGCCCCACTCATCATCATTCACCCCGTGGATATGCTGTGGAATATTTTTTTGCAGTTTGTGTGTATTTGTTTGGTACCTTAAGAACATACTACTAGCAGGCCAGATATTGCATTAAAGGATTTCAAGGAAATTATTTTGTATTGCCGATAAAATATAACTGAAATACCTACTCTTACTATTTGTTAGTACCTTCTCACCGCCTACTGTTGGCGCATATTTCCTAGAGATCAAAAATTATGTTGCGCTGCGCGCACAAAAGTATCGCAAAGATTTTTTACTAACCGTTAGGCCGTAAGAAGAGCAAACACCCAGTGTCAGCTACGCCAAGTATATAGCAAGGAAGCGAGATGGGTATAATTTATAGCGTTGAAATATATAGCACCGCCTTCAACGAAGTTACCTATACCACCTCTTTTTCGCTTTCTTTCATATTAGGATGCAGGGATGTGAACGGAAGGGGCATAGTTATTATCAGCAGTTCGGCATTCAAGGATGTCCCGGAGCTGACGCCATCGCAGCTGGCACAGATGTTGATGTACTTCTACACAATACCAAAGTAAGTATGCCTGTCCTACTTAGCTTTTTGCGTGCACGTACGTCAGGATTTTCCGGGAAAAGGAGTTCAGAGATAGGGAACAAGAAATTACAAAGAAGCGCTAGAGCAGGGGACTGTGGTTTGGTTATTCAAGACAATGTTGAAGCCGGAGTGGTGTTCCCGTGATAGTTTATTGTGTAAAAAAAAATATCCCAAAACGCTTCTATGTTACAAATTAGCAGTGCGAGTAAATGAAGCCTATACAGAAAATTACAGGAACGATGTTGGCTTTAATTATTTTTTTTAGCTTGCCATTATATGTAGCCGGTCATAGAAGGGAAGTGAAGAGAAAAATAAAAACAACGAAAAAAAAACCACGTGTCAGACACAGGAATCACGAAGTCGATATTGAAACTGTGCAGCTAATAATAATTGCTGGGGTTTAACGAAACGCCGTAGTGGAGGGCTCCGGAAGTTTCGACCACCTGGGGGTTCTTTAACGTGCACCTAAATCTAAGTACATGGGCGTCAAACATTTTCGCCTCCATTATAAAATATGGCCGCCGTGGCCGGGATTCGATCCCGCAACCTTCGGGTGAGCAGTCGAGCACCATAACCACTAGACCACCGCGGCGGGTTGAAACAGAGCAGACAGGAGTGCAAGAGAGATAGGGAGGCAGAAAAAATATGACGTTTCTACCGAGGTGTAACATTAAAAATTGCAATTCATTGCTAAAGAAACAGAGGGTGGCTTCTATCATATATTTTTTCATGCATTTTTTAATAAGTAAAACTCGAAAGCAGTTGAAATTCAGCGAGCTCGTCCTTTTGTTTCTTGTGTAATTTCTCAGCTTTTTTAAACATTTTTATTGAGATATATCGAAATGTTATGAGTAACCAACTAGCGTAAATCTAATTCGCACTACTGTGTCCCTGTAGGTTCCAAAGGTGAACCCGAACTGCAATAATTTGCAGTGATAAAAGAAAAGCTAATGATGCGCTGCCACTTTCGCGCGAGTCGTATCTTACCATGGGATCGGCAAAATGTGACTTCAAGACAAACTAATATTGAATACGTTTCGATTTATGCACAGACATACCGAGTGGGTGCGACCTCTAATTTCTGTCCATAACGGTAACGGACAGAAAGACTGAACGAAGCTTCCTTGTTTACTGCAAATGACAGGAGCCGCAATTGTGCATATATCTGCATATATATCGCTACGAAAATCGAACGATTTACGGGTGTGCGCTCTGCACGCCCGTAAACTCGTTTAGCGCGCAGCTTGTGTTACTAATGCAGCTTTCACGCTGGAATTGGAGTTGACGACGGAAAAGAAAAAAAAAAAAACATCCGCGGCTATAAAGTTCAGAGAGACGCGAGTAGTAAAATCATAGTTTAATCGGGAGAAAAATGTCAAATAAGTTGCGTCAAACGCGAAAACATGGAAGCAGATTTGAGTTCTGAAGCGGTCGCTCTCTGAAGCTGTCCCTCTCAAAACGGTACGTTTAATTTATTTCTTATTATTGGGATTTCTTTTTTTTTATTTATTGTGCGGTCGCAGAGAATGCATTCGCCAAGAAGCTGTGCTTCGAAACGAGGCAGTTAATCTCTCGGAAAGCGGTAATGTATCTCGTACACAGCAGTTTCCCCTTCTTAGGAGCAGAGAACAACTGGAATCCGATAACGGCTTAAGGAAGTGACTCCCTCTGTTGTTCGCCAGTTCGCATCGTTAAGAGTGAAGGCCAAAGTCGCCAGTCATAACTCTTCGCCAATCGTGCTTCCTTCCAGGAAAGAAATCAGTGTTCGTGGATTCCTTCTGCTCGTCGATGCCGCTGACGCAAGCGAACAGCTCTGGAAACTGCTGGACGAAGCGCTCTGTCTTCTTGAGGTTAGTTTCTTTCTTTCTTTCTTTCTTTCTTTCTTTCTTTCTTTCTTTCTTTCTTTCTTTCTTTCTTTCTTTCTTTCTTTCTTTCTTTCTTTCTTTCTTTCTTTCTTTCTTTCTTTCTTTCTTTCTTTCTTTCTTTCTTTCTTTCTTTCCCTCTACAACTCGTTGTGTGGATTTCGTTTGATCGCTTATCGCTCGTTCTGCAAGTCTCAGATGTTTACTCCCCACGCAACTTTCTCTCTCCATTTATTAGGGTGATCGGTTGAGAAAAAGTGACATTGGAGGGAAACAATAGTTCAGTTTGGAACGATAAAGAATTCTTTCAAAATTCTGTTTTCGTTCATGCAGTGTTAAGAGGTTTGCAATTAAAAAAATCTGGCAGATCCCACGCACTGTGGGAATCGATGTAATGCGAAGCAGCCAGCAAAGAGCTGCATACATCGCTTTGTTTATTTTTGAGCCGAATGAAATCATTCATGCCATGACATCTAGTTCACCATATATCGCATGTTTGCCATGCACGCGTGAATGCACAATGTGGTATATACCATGCCAATGAAACGTATATTCTGGTATATACACTGCATGACCGGTGATTTATGTTCATCACGCACTCCTGTCATGCAATACCAATTTTGGTATATATCCAGTTATCTAAACGGCCGGAAGCGCACCACAACAGTGTCATGTAAATCATACCGTACATGACATGCATAACATAATTCGCATGTTAGGACCTGTCATTTATGTTCGTCATACAGTCACATCGCACAATACCAATTTTTAGTGTATATCAGACGAACGAAATGGCCGCGAGTCCACCATGAGCGTGGCATGTAAATCATGCCATGCATGACATGCATGTCATGGTTTTCATGTTACCACCTGTTATTTACCTTCGGCATACATTCGCGTCACGCAATGCCAATTTTGGTGTATATCAAGCTAGTGAAACGTCCGCGAATGCACCATGAGCGTGGCATGTAAATCATGACATGCATGTCATGGTTTTCATGTTACTACCTGTTATTCATGTTCTTGATACAGTCACATCGCGCAATACCAATTTTGGCGCATATCAGTCTAGCGAAACGGCCGCGAGCGCACCATGAGCGTGCCATGTAAATCATGTCGTACATGACACGCATGTCATGATTTTCATGTTACCACCTCTAATTTACGTTCGTCATACAGTCGCGTCGTGCAATACCAATTTTGGTGTATATCGAGCCCGCGAAACGGCCGCGAATGCACCATGAGCGTGGCATGTAAATCATGACATACACGACATGCATGTAATGGTTTTCATGTTACCACCTGTTATTCATGTTCTTCATACAGTCACATCATGCAATACCAATTTTGGTGTATATCAACCTAGCGAAACGGCCGCGAGTGCGTCATGGGCGTGGCATGTAAATCATGACGTGCATGACACGCGTGTCATGATTTTCATGTTACTACGTGTCAGTTATGTTCGTCATGTCGAAATGTCTCGTGATACCAGTTTTCGTATATATCCATTCATTTAAACGGCCGCGAGCGCCCCGAGACCACGTCATGTAAATCATGCCGCACATGACATGCGTGTCATGATTTGCACGTTAGGACCTGTCATTATATTCGCAATGAACTCTGGTCACGTCATACCAGTTTTGGTATATATGAAATTAACGGAATGGTCGCAAGAGCCCCAAGGCCATGGAATGTAAATCATGCTGTTCATGACATGCATGTCATGATTTTCATGTCATGACCTGTCATTTATGTTCGTAATACGGTCATGTTAATCCATACCAATTTTGGTATACATCCGATTAACGAAACGGCCAGGAGAGCACAAAGTCGTAGGCGGCTAGATAGATAGATAGATACGCTCAAACTCGCAGAAGTTCGCTAAGAAATGCTTCGCATTTAAAAACAAACGAATATAGAGGCTTAACGGCTTAACTTTCAGTTCTGAAATTACACGTCGAAAAGCCTGGCTACTTTGTCAGAGCGATGCCATTGATTTCAAAGTGAATTCTCGTGTTTGGAAGGTTCTGGCACGGAAAAAGCTATCGAAACTTGCTGACCTAACGTTAGGCTCTATTTTGTAGTACATTGTGACGCTGACGTAGCCAGGGGGGAGGAGGGGGGGGGAGAGTTGGGGAGTTAACCCCCCCCGAAACACATACAAACGCACGCACGAACGTAACGTTGGTTGAACCCTTCCCCCCCCCCCCCCCCCCGCCCCCGAAAAAGATTTCTGGCTACGCCCCTGCAGTGTAATCAGTCTTTGGTGTCAAAACTTTATTAACGTCAAAAGCGATGACCCCACGGCAATCTTGTGCGGGAACATCAACGTGCCGCCGACATATGTCTTTCGCTTTTGCTTCTTTTCTGGTTTAACAAGCCGCCTTTTGTGGTGACAGTCGTCTTTTTGACATTATAGAAAGGTAACGTACTAATACAACTCGATATATTTTTCTCTTGAGTTTCCCTTTAAACAACGATCGTAGGTGTTGCAATTAATAATGAATGGTTTACGTAGGAAAACAAGGAGTGAATAAAGTACATTACAAACGGAGTTCCTTCACGTGAACTAAAGCGCGATTCGTAAATCACAATTAGTCTTTAAAAAGTCTGTTAATGCGTACAACTCATTACAAACGTGCGTCACTACTTATTCGTCAAGATATACCGTAAGCAGCAGTCGCCGCGGCAGCTCACTTCCTATGGTGATCGGTGTCGCTGCTATACAGGTGACGATAGCGTGATTCGTGTTCACTGTTAGTGTTATTGGAGAGTAAGCTAAAAGAACTGGACAGGAACCTGTAATTCATGCTGGCATATAGTTCTCGCTTGCCACATTGAGAGCTCTACGGGACATATTGTTGATTGATGTATTCATGCTCTTTTCAGGCAAACATCAACAACGCGATCGACATCGTAGTTGTGTCGAATGCTCATTGTCCTCTGGAAGTCAAGGGACTCTTGTCTCAAACAAGAGCCAAGGTACAGTGACGTTCCTCGTATACTCTGAAACAGGTGGTGTCACGAATGTTAAGGGGAAGTTAATGTCCAGGCGAACCATATTTCTTCTATTGATGATTTGTGAACGACGAGAGAAACTGGAAACCAAGTCTTGCTAACACAGCTCAAGGAAAGAAAAGTATTAATGAGGAGGCAAGGAAATTTAACAACATTGGCATCCATACAGCTTATTCTTCCTTCCTCTGTGCCAACTTTAAGGGTTAGGATGAAATCGCCGCTTCTCCTGAGCGTATCTGAGTTTTTCCCAGCGTCCTGCTCACGCACTGCTGTCTAAGGCGAGAGACCGCGGGGCGCTCCGGTTTACTGCCAACAGAAAGTCACCCCCCCGCTAGTCGAAAGCGACTGCAATGCATTTTGATGCATCCACGTTCGCCTGCATTGAACTGCTGCTTAATTTAGACTCCAACAGTTATAGTTGGGACTATACCCTATACTTAGAAGCCAGCTGCATAGCGATTACACCTCGAACCTTCCATATAATTACCTGCAACCGGCGTTCTGATTAGTTATCATTCTGTTCGCGTTTCAATTTGTACTGATGGTGCACCAGCGCCTTCTATCGTGGGCACCACTGGTTCGAGATGCCCTCCGTCCTAGGCATGGGAAAGGGGGGGGGGGGGGGGGCGCTGCCAAATGAGCCAAACCGGCCGGAATGAAGGCAGCAGCTGCGGGGAACGATAGGAAATGCATGGTGCCAAACGACCACCTTGAGGTAGCCGCCTGACAGTTGTTATAGCTTCCTTATCCCAGGGTGAAAGAATTGAATCAGTTTGAGCGAAGCAATCTAACCTAAAGGAAGACACGCGAATTGTGAAGGAGTGCCTGATTATCAAGACAGTTGCAACAGGAGCACCGCGTCTTCAACCAGCCAACGCTGTGTATTGAATACCATTGCTTCCGAAGGGCAAGTCTTAAGCCTCACGGGCAAGTTCGAATTAACTTATGCATTCTGCCTGCCCTTGTTAGGTGCGGCAACTTCATCCGCGAAAGCGCTGCAAGAGTCGGCGGTGACGCTCTGCCCTACTTTCAGATTGTCCAAGTGACATCGCAAGAGAAGTTGCTGGAGTTCGTGGACAAAGACAACCTGCTTCCAGAATTTGGAGGAACCTACGCCTATGATCACCAAGAGTGGATGAGCTTCCGAAAGGTACGTTTGCACTAGTCTTGAAAGACGAAAAGTAGAAAGTAAAATAAAGAAAGGAATGCAGTTATCGTACGAATATTGAGGTAGAACTGTCGCATTCATGTCTGCATGGCTTAATATTATTCTGCGAATTTTTTTTTAGTTTAAGTGCAAATTTACGTTTATTCTCGGCCAAATTACATTTTACAAACACATATTTTGTCTATTTACATTGCCGCTCCTTCTCCCGTTTTCGTTCCCCTTCCTATCTTGCATTGTTACTTCTTACAACTCCGTGTCAAGAGGACAGCACCAATACTTCTCACCACTCTGCTTGATTGCAGCTTACGCGCACCCTTGTCGCTATCACGAAGGTTTCTGCACGAGCAACTACGCACGCACTCATTTCAGTGTTGTCAGCCCGAAATCTCTTCAACTGTGTCGCAGTTCCTGGAGCCGTTTGTGTCCGGCTGTCGGCTGTCCGGGCGGCAACTAGTCTCCGTGATGCAAGAGCTGCGAACGAGCCGGGTGCCGCCCTCGTCAGCGCTGGCGCTGCAGCTGATCGACGCCCAGAAGCGGCACATCCAGGACACCTTCCGGGACGAGCAGCTACGCCACCTGCAGGAAGAAGGGGACACCATCCTGCAGGAGCTGCAAGCGTACCGTGCCCGGTCGCCGCACAACCTCGACTACCGGTATGCACGCACCCCGACCGAGGAGGTCCAGGCAGCAGAGGAGAACGTCCCCGATGGACGCCGTTCCCGATTGCTTGCATTAAACATACCTGCAAATACGCTGTAGCTCCAAGAAGGTCCTTGACGGTGTATCATTTAATTTTTGGTTACCTGTAATCGTTCAGGACGCTCTTCACGTAGGACCCGCCACGGTGGCCTAGTGGTTATGGTGCCCGACTGCTCACCCGAAGGTCGCGGGGTCGAATCCCGGCCGCGGAAGCCGCATTTTCGATGAAGGCAAAAATACTTGAGGCCCGTGTACTTATTAGATTTAGGTGCACGTTAAAGAACCCTACGTGGCCGAAATTTCCGAAGCCCTCCACTACGGCGTCCCTCCTAATCATATCGTGGTTTTGGGACGTTAAACCCCAAAAAATATTACGCTCTTCACGTAACTATAGGACGGAGAGGGGGAGAAGCAATAAAAAACTGCAAAGCATGGAGGACGGGCATGTAACAATGATTGTTGCAACTACAAGCGGTCTGCACTGATTCGGCTGTGATTAATCAGTGTATGTTTCTTTTCCTCGCTCTCTACAACAGCGCCGTGTTACGTGCCTGTCGTGCACTTTGTGTTAATAATAAAAGGGTTTCCGCTTGACAGTTACTGTGAAGTTGAAAGTTAAACGTTGTTTCGTGCTTCGTTGTTTAGAACGAAAAACTGGCAGAGGCGGGAAACTGAGTGCGTAGGACCGCAGAGGTTTACCGTTTACGCAATGCGCGAAACGGATGCTATCACATTGAAGAGCGTGCTAGTCATGTGTGTTGATAACCAAGGGCGTGCACTGAATAAAATATTTGGTATTTGTCCTTGGGTTTTGTCACCGTGTGCACTTTGTTTGTCTGAAAAAAAAAAAGGGGGGGGGGGGGGTCGAATGCATCACGACTCAGATTTCATGATCATTTCGGGAATAGCTCCCTCAGCAAAATGGCATGAGTAGTATATGAGATGCAGAGGTTGAGTATAGAGTGCCGGATAGTTTTACTGTGCCAGCTTGAGTGCTACGTATAATGTTCACCTCTTCCCACTCCAATTTTTCGTTGATGTGCAGTAGCATACAGGCTGTTTAAGGAGACTGTATCGTATAAAAATGGTTACGTGGAGACCATCGCTACTCACCCTTGTCTTAAAAATCGCCGAGATTGTCAAGAACGCAGGTAGGTAACTGCGCGCGGGCATGAAGAGCAATGTGTGAACGGTAGCAGTGCCGCTTACACTTAATGATACATGTTTCATATATAATCAGGGACTTGAAAAAAACTTGATGATCATGTGCGGCAAATAATGATAGCAGCTAATGATTGGTCAGCTGTTACGCTGGACGCATTCTAGATCTCTCCTGGCCACACGTTAATTTCTTTTTTTCCAGAAAATTTGAACCCCTGCAGGCGTTATCGGGTTCGGGTCGTACTGTGTCTCGCGTGAAATGCTTGATACACCAGGGAGTGACAGATACAGTTTCCCTCACACTTTCGAACAACGTAGACCTTGGAGTTCTTCTAGAAGGAGCCACCGGACAACCTAGGGTAGCACTACTGTATGTGCTTTCTTTACCTTAAAGGTGGCATATACAGTAACTCTAGCCCAGGCTGCAGGTCTTGTCGCTTGCGTAGTAGTTGCTTTCGATCCTTCGCCAAAGGCTGTTCGAGTAACACCGGCACTTTATCTCGAGAACAATGTGCGAGATTGAAACTGTATTCGTGGCCGTCTAGTATAAATCGAGCAAATTAGCTTTTAAAGAGCAGTACTTTGGTGCTGATCGAAGTAACCAGGTCGCAGCGCTCTTGCGCAACTGCCGTGTGGAACATTATCTGGAATCTTTTCGATGTCACTGCGGCACTTTTACTTTTATGCATTATTTTCCTCTTTTCACGCTATGTATCAAACTCTTGAAATGCCGGCGCATTACGCCTATCCACCCGAGCGTGCCAGCTGTCAATAGCGACTGGATATGTTTGTAAGCTTCCTTCCGGCACTCCCTGGAGCGAGTATTTGTAACGTTGTTGCTGATGCTTCGGATAATAATTTGAAAGTTATAATCTCGCTGGACCTGGAAATATCTATAGGCAAATAAATATTTTTGAATGTTATGCAATTATAGGCCGTATTTCTGTAGTTTCTCAGCGCTAGTGTAGACCACTTGCGTGTCTTGTTGGATAACTCATAAAGGCAGCAGATCAGTACAACTGTACTCTCGCACAACAGAGCCAACTAAGTATAATATATACACTGTGTGCAAAATGACATGTGCTGCTTGACATACACATTGTGCTGTGTGTAAACGTCTTGGTGAATGCACTTAAGATCGTTGCGAGCAAGCTGTAGACGACCCCAGTTTGCCTTGCATTTGCTTCAATCCAATTACCGAAGGTTGTCTAAATGCAGAGTCTAGAGGTACAGCATCTGTCATGTCCCAACTGTTGCTTTGTTGTTCCAAAGCGACTGTTAATAGACAGCACCTTTGATCAGCATGTAGATTCCTTGGTAGCTCTTTTCTCACTCAGTTAACCGTATCCTAAAAGTGACATTGATGCACAAAATATGCGCACTCCTAGTATTTTCCAGCGTACTGCACACTGTTCTGTCGCCTTTCATAGAACTTTGTTGTTGTTGTCGTCGTCGTCTTTGAGGGCGTGTCATAATGCCTTATCATTTTCTCCACCTCAGGGATGCATTGGAGAAGAGTGGCCTCCTGTACAACGAGCTGAAGCGCGCCATGGCGAAGCTGACCAAGCTTGCAGACAAGAGGCTGCAACGTCTCCAAGAATGTATGCTCGTGAGGACCTTCGAAGAAGAATCTAGTCAAGTGAGTTTGTAGTGCCTTAATTTATTTTTTTCTTAGCTTTTCCACTTGTCTACGACATCAAGTGGAGACCTTCTTTACCGATCAGCGAACCACGCTCAAGCTGTACTCGGAACGCAGGTATTCTGCTCCTGTACTCTGTTTACTTTATTCACGGAGGGAATTCTCAGTGGCGTAGCGAGCGCTTGCGCAGTATCTCGAAGGGGAGTTGGAGGTTTCCTGGCTACGTCAGTGTAGATTAAGAACACTGTCGGGTCCTCTAGGCTTCTTGCGACACAGTGTCTGGCAGTGTGGTGGTTACGGTTGCAGGAAAGGTTCCAGCCAGCTGCCGTGTTAATGCAGTTATTAGAGCACGTCCCTCGCGTCGCCTGGTCGAGTGGCAGTTCCTCGGGCACGCGTTCGTGAGATGCTGTGTGAGAGTGATACGCGACTTCCGTCTGGGTCGCTGTGCGTTCAGGCATGCCGGGTGACACATATAATGGCGCAGACGTTATACGTGTAAACTTGCGCAGTAAAGTACTCTTCCGGAATGATGTCACGTGACTGGCTGACGGCGTCATAGTTTTGATTAGACCTTGAACGCAATGTTAATTTTGGCTAGCTAGCACGCTTCTTGCCTACGGGCACCTCGAAATGAAAGTGGCAGCAGTAAAAGACAGGTAAGGCAGGCGATCTTGAGATATGAATCGCTGCTGCACGTAAGCATCGTTCTTGAACATTCTTAGTATGTTCATTTTACAGAAACCACAATCGTTTGCCGCATTTCCTTCTTGCAAGAGCAGTGGAGCGGGACCCATGCTGCGCAGCACACATGAAGCCATCGCTCAGTTCTCAGTTTGCAATCGTCTTCCGATGATGGTGGGTCTGGCTACCGCTGTCGTTGTTTTGTGATCTGACACTGGCTGGGAGAGCGCTGACGCGACGGCAACAGATGCCGCTAGTCGCGACTACTGTTACAAGTGTGGGACCACAGCTGTCGCGGTGTTCACAGGCCCCTGTTTGTACGTCCAGCAGGTGAGACGACGTGTCTTTTCGCAAGCGACGGCGGCTTTCTTTTCGGTCAAGTTTTAAGTTTCTCGTCGCCTGTTTCGATCGCATAGGCTGACTGGTGTACCCAGAGGCGCGATCAGGTTCGCACGCCACTGGCAAATGCAGGCGGTATCGTTAACGTCACAAGTTTTCCTGCTCTTGCAGACGCGAATTCGTCAATGTCACTTAAGTTGCCTTATCAGCTGTTTCGTGAAATGGCGGTCTATCTTGGGAATTGACGGGTACATCGAGTTCCCTACATGCATGTTTCAAACCGCCATTTGGAGCGACAAGAGGCTGCTTTAGCACGTAAGAAACAAAGTACAACGACCCAGCGTGGTGGCACCGAACTTCCGCGCTGACAACAAAGAAATCTGAGAGACTTCCCACGTTTCAAGAACAAACCGCAGCCAGAAAAATAAGAACAAAGACAAACATGTTAATAAAGGACGCCGAGAGGAAGAGCCGCTTTGCTGAAGGAATCGGAGTAACGACGCCCCGTCAGCGTGGCCTGTGCAGCGCTTTCTTTTTATGCACGCCAGGCATGTCCGAGGTTGGGCTGGAAACAGAAAGGAAGACGGCCGAGAGGGAGGTTGCTGACATCATGCCGGTGCGTTGCTGTGTTGCGTAAGCGAAACCAACACCAAATTATGCCACCGGCGCGCGCGCGTGTGTGCGCTCACGCAGTGGTGTTTCTCTTCGATGAGAGCATTGTCTAAAGGGCCCGGTCCGGCTGGTAGTGTGGGTTGGTCTACCCTGGCAGAAAACCCGAAAAGGCTGCCGCGCTTCTCCCGTGAATCCGGGCTAATGGACCACTCCGATGGGGGATGCTAAGAGTCACGTGATCGCTCCGCAGCTCTGAGAAGAGTCACGTGGGTGGTGGCCGTTCGCTCGCGCCGATTTCTCCATTGTCTCGAGAGAACGCTCGCCCGACCTCGTTCGTTGGTCGGCCCCAGCGGGGCGCAGTCGCTTTTTAGCGGCCGCTCCTGTCTTGTCAGGCCTTCGGGGAGCTTCCTCAGCGGCTCTGTTGCTTCACGCTCCCGAACCGCTGTGCCCTCTGGTGTTGCAGCCAAGCTGCTCCTGGAATGCGTGCGCACTCGCCGCCTCTCGGTGGGAGGCCTGGCGCGCCACGACGCCTCGCGGCCGGGGTGCCGGTCTTGAGTCCACCATCGGCGACTTTGTGCATCCGGCGAGCTAACACACGCAGCCGTACGTTCGCCAGATCTCAGTGTTTCGCCACAGGTGTGTGACTTCGTTGTTTGCGCCCGTAAAGCACGCACGTACGGAACGCAAACGTCGTTGTCCACTGTACAGACGACGCGACGCCAGTTCGCTACATGAAACGTGGCCGCCACCGAACATACAAAAGACTTCGGTTGGGCTCCTGTTGCCGCGGGAATACAAACAGCTGTCAGGTCAGGTCGTTAAAGCAATGGACAGGGCGTTTGGCGTGATCGGCTGCGAAGGCCTTTTGCTGTATGTGTTTGGGGCTCCGCTCGCTGCTGAAGAAAAGCCAATACAATCGACAGGTCATCCTTCGACCTTGCGTAGCTTTCACTGCAACGAGGCTTTGCTTGAACTTCTTCCCTTACGTCTCCTTATATTGATTTTACGTGGTGGAAAGAGGTCTCTCATTCTTTTAGCACTGGAATTCATATTTACGTTAAATTTCTGATGAAACACAATTCCACCTGCGGCGCACGAACATGATCGCGCCTAGATTGAGGCATCCTCCTGATTGGGCCTAACTCATATTTCCCATGCAAAGTACGCACTAAACTTTGAAAATGTTGAAATTTAAACGACCCCAGAGATTTTCTCGCATACAAGAGCTCTAGCCATATTCTATAGCGAGTGATGGTCGCAGAACGCTGATTAAGCCCCGTAGGCGTTTTGTGCAGTGTGACCGAAGTTGCAGAATATAATTATTTAACCAGAAAGATTACACTCTGAAACAACAATCACTGGCCTGTAAGCTGCACATCCATTGCGTATCTCTTTGCCTGTCTTGAAAGAAAGTTTGAGAATAACCATTTTAATTTTTGTCATTGTTTTAGGACGTCTTGAATATGCGATTTTCTTTTTTGATATCGCATTTTCAATAGGTGTTATAGTATGTATCTCTGCCTGAAAGAAATCACTGTAGTAACATTCTAGAGCGTAAATATTGCACTTATATGCAATAAATGTTACCCAAATCGTGGTTGTCCATTGAAGGTATTTCTCTGCATCCCTCCTGTTTGTAAATTAAAACGAAACGCGCGCGGGTCTGGTGTTCGAAAATAAAGAATGCATTTATCTTTTTTTATTTCGTACTTCAATTCGTCACGCCTGCAGTAGTCACGGCTGCAGTGCTGTCAGCTATCCCTCTACGGATGAACAGTTTCCTCACATCGCCACACTTTGCATACGGCGCTTTCATTAGTTGCAGTGCAAGCACACGTCAGGCCTTCTTTCTTTTGTCTTAAGTCACGCTTTTCTTCAGCAGCCGTGTAACTCTTCGTTCGCTTTTGCTTACCCAAGGTGCTTTTGTTGTGGCACTTTGGATGACGGATCATCGGGCGCCCAAGACCGAAATGAGGAGGCCGTTTTTGCTGTCTTCTCTCCCGCCGATCCCAAGTGTTTCTCGTCCCGCGGTTTAATTACTGCCTTTCCGCTTCTCTCTGCCACTCCCCTCGCGGTCAGGACGTGCCTAGCGCGCGGCGGTGCCCCTTTGAAGTGGGCGCGCCTGCCGGCGTTGAGTCCGCCGTTGCGCCGTCGTTGTGCTGGCACCCCTCGCGTCTGGCCTTATCGCCTCTCATAGTCCGTCTCGTCACACTTCCCTTTCGACTTCTTTAACGGCACGGCTCTTTGAACCCCTTACTTCTGCAGCGGCGGCGGTGGAGGTCCGAGAGGACGCGATAAAGCGGCGCATGCAGGGCCGTCTCGAATCCGGTAGAGTGATCAGGTGCCTTACGGAGCCGCATCCGTTCTTCTTCTCTCCATCCCTTGTGTTTATCTCTTTTTATCGCACGGGCTGTTGGGTGTATACCATCTGTAACGTTAAATCTCGGCTATCAGCCGCTACGTGCCTAAGCGCCTCACGTGCACATCCTCGGAGCCGCTGACGAAGGGAAAAAAAGAAAAAGTGCAATCAGGGTATAATGGCGAGACCGGCAGCCGTCTGGGGTGTTTTCGCAGTCAGCGTTCGGGAACGAAGCTCATTACGCGGTAATTAACTCTTTGCGCATGCGCTAATACAAGCAGGGAGCTTTTTCGCAGTCAATTGTGTTCTTGATTACACACAAAACGGTAAGAGTTGGTACAGGCAGGCAGGATGAACTAGGTTGAGGCTCCACCTGGACCTGCCAAATTTCCGGAGGTCCAGGTGGAGATGGTTAAGCATGCTTCAAGCTAATCCATTTCACTTGTGAAGAAAATAGTTGCACTGTCGCCGGGAGAACAGTACAATTTTATTTCCAGAAAACACCAATCTATTTATCCGTGCCCTGTGGCGCCACAGTGGTGCACAGTGGAAATAAAATTGTTGAAGTTAGCGCATTTGTGTTGTCGTCTCCCTCACGTCCCTCTTTGTGAGCGCTCAATATGTTGTCAAGTTCCGTTTACCAACACGCCCAAAAAATGGCAATGCTAAAGAACCCCAGGTGGTCGAAATTTCTGGAGCCCTCCACTATACGGCTTCCCTCATAATCATATCGTGGTTTTGGGACGTTAAACCCAAGATATCATTATTATTACAGTTAAAATATATAACCTAGACAAACTCTCTAAAGCGATTTTTCGGCTAGAAGAGAAATACCTTTTCGGCAGGTTTCTGTAAAATTTCGCACGGACGATGTGTTATTTTCTCTTTCGAACATATATTCTCTCATCTCAAAGGTTCAATGAGCAACGAATGAAGCGTTGCGCTCGCGCTCGCATGCTAAACTCATTCTTGTTTAGCTTTACTTGCACGCTTCCGCGTTAGATGTAAATCTTGAACTTAGCCTCGTTAATCCGATCCCGTTTCTTCGTTTTCAGGTGACGCGGATGATAAAGGCGCTATAAACTCTTGTATAGAAGACTAGGTTCGCCTTCAGTCGCACCATTCAATACTCCTCTTGCGCCCTTTCTGGGAGAGGGCGGTGACGGATGCACATGTTCACTTCGCCTAATCTTTGCAAGCCTGATGTTGTCTCGGTCATTGCTCTAGTACCCCTTTAAAACCCCTAATTCAGCAAGGCAACGAGGCCAGGAGATCCTGGCGCATTGTATCATCGTGCAATTAGGTTTCTCCTGAGCACGAAGCTCCGTACTCGGTTGCCACCTGAACGCATCTCATATGCTAGTGACCAGTGCTGGGCAGTATCGATGATACATGTATCTGAGATACCATCTTAGATACTCCTTGGGTATCTTGTATCTGTATCGCGATACTTCTCGAAAGACGAGTATCTGTATCTGTATTTCCGATAGATTCGAAATTGCATCGTGTATCTTAAGTTACAAGATACTTCTATCGCAACACAACCGTGCAAAACAATAATCATTGGCTAAGCTCCGCTTCTCAAGCTGGTACTGGTGCCACTAAGCCATCTGATTAAGTCTTAGGGCAGTGACGCAAGACAAGCGCGCGGACGTCTACGCCCAGCCCACGTACCTTTTGTTTGCTCGATTTCTTTTCTTTTATTGCGATAGCAATTATATGGACAGTCTCGGCTGGAAAATGTCCGTCCCCGTCATTCACCGTATATGTATATGTGTATATATATATAGAAAAGCCATAAAGAAAAGTAATTCAGAAATTCTTTCCGACGCGCGGAATCGAACGGGCGACCTCTCGCTTTGCAGCCCGCCGCGTTAGACGTTAGGCCACGACAGCACAGTCTCTCAGCCTGCTAACGGCGAGCTATTTATATACACCATGTAATTCAGCATGCTTTCTTAGTGGCCACATAGATGGCGCGACGTGCGCGCGTGTTGCGCGCTTTAAAGATCGTCGCCCGCCCCTGCGAACGCCGTTGCTGTTCGCTCTACGGGAGACCAGCGCTGGATAGGTGGCGCGCCGAAAAAGGGCGCCTTAGAGTTACTGTATATGCTACCTTTAGGTAGCAGAGTTGCGCATAGGTCCGCCATCTTGCCCGCCGTGGCATCCACGCTACGCAGGGAAGCCACCTCTCTGGAATGTAGGAGCCGACGCGGCTGCTGTTGTTGCTGCTGTCCTCTCGGCCCAGCGGATCCGTGTACTTTCTTGTTTGTTCATAACGCGTCGCTGGCGCAATGACTTTCGATTCGAAGAAAAAAACAGAATGGAAAGCTCGGAGAAGCAATAATTTCAGATGGAACAGGTGGAGATGAAACACTTTCGCAAGTAATATTTTTGTTTTAAATGGCAAATAGGAAAAGTGCGACGGTCACGATTCTGGACCAATTAAATTCAGCCTAATTGTTCGTTTCACGTAGTTTTTGATGCAGCGCTTCAAAAGATTAAGTGAATAGCTCGAGAAAACAAGTGCTAAAATTATCACTGTGTTTTACGAATAGCGCAAGCGAACGAGAATTTCGCGTACGGCTAGGTAGGTGTGGCATATAATAAACACTCGGTCGTGTTTGAAACTTTTATGCCGCACAGTGCTCGGAATGAATCATGCTGCATGTTGTGATAGACCTGTAAGGTTCATATTCACACACATCGCCTCCTTCACACAGTCACTCGCGAATATTTTTAACGTTTTGTCCCGTTCAATTTTTAGCCAACCTTTGACCAGTGGGAGAGAAGCGATATACATCCTGTTCGTTATCGCCGGCTTCTGACGTCTCATGCGCAGCAGCCACTTGAGACTGCGACGGACGGCGGGGACAGACTTGCCACATGGAATCGAAAAGAAGGCCTTTCCGTGCTCTTGTCGGTTCGTGCAGTGGGGAGCGCAGCATTCTGTCATTGTCGCAACTTCGCAACACTGAGTCAGGGCGCTGCGCCGCGCAGACGTTCGCAAAAACGGACAGCAGAAGGCACCACCACATCAACGACAAACAATCCGAACTCAGCCGAACCATTTTGCGCTTCGCCGGACGGCTTGATTTGGCTTGATACAGCGGTGGTGGCGCGGCGATCGCCAGCACCTGCGCGGCCGTGAAGTTGGCTTTCCCTAAAACGGATGCTTTTTGCGCACGTGAGCGCGCTGGGCGAATGGTGGCGCGAGCGGCGAGTTCTATCAGAGGCGCAACTCTGCTACCTAAAGGTAGCATATACAGTAACTCTAGGGCGCCTGGCAGGGAGTCGCGATATAACTCAGCCGCTCGCATGGCCTCCGCGCCGCCGGCTAATCTCGGAGGCCATGCCGCTCGCACTCAAACGACCGGCCGCACTGTACCGCGGTGAGCGCACGCGCGTGTGCCGTTCCCGTGCTTCATTTTGGCGCGAACAGCTCAAGCAGCCATTGCGCCAGTAATACTGCTCTATGGTTTAGAAAAAAAATAACTTTCAGGAAAGCATTGGAAAACGGAGAGAAGTCCTGCAAAGCAGATTACGTCGGTGCATACGGCGTCAAAGAGACAGTGCTGTGCCTTGGTGGCGACTCCGTCGTCACCATTTTCTGGTTGCGTCCTGGGATTTGTGTCAAGCTAGTGCAGGCTCACAAGCCTCCATTGATAAGTACGTGCTGCGTCGATACCAGCTGCCCACTACTGCAGTAAAAAAAATAATAATAAGAGGCAAGGGGTATCTGCGTCAACGTTTTTCTGCCGTGGTATGTATGCCCAGCCTGCGGTATGTATGCACGCGGACGTTGATCAAGCAAACCACCGTGCTAGCATAGCACGTATGGTGTCGCGCTGTTATGCTCGAGGGCACGGGACAGATTCCCGGCCACGGTGGCCGCATTTCGATAGGGTTGAAATACAAAGAACACTCGCGTACTGAGATTTATGTGCACATTAAAGAACCCCAGGATGTCAAAATTAATCCTGATTCCCACACTTTGGCGTGCCTGATAATCATACCTTGTTTGGCGCGTAAAACGCTAGCAAGTGTCGATGTTGATCAAACACGTTTATTCTAAGCAGGCACAGGCAAGCGAAAAAACTAACACAGTACGTTAGGCAAACTAAACGGCGAGTAAAAATCCAAGATATTTGACCCTTTTCTAGCGAGGCATAATTGCGATGACACTTCGCCGCGGCACCCAATACACAAATAAGCTTTACCGCATCGGCTGACTCCAGTAAGCTAAGCTTTGAGTAGTCCGCTGATTTGTTCGTGACAACAACTCTGTCTGTAGCACAAGTAAAGTTCAACGGAGGCATCCATCGCGGGCGTTTTTCTTATAACTTTGCAGCGGCTTCGGCGAACGTGCCCCCGCACACATCTCGTCGACAGACAGCTTTCCTTCTGCGTGACTGTTTGCAAATGATGCAGACTACCTGCCTATCGTATCATTCATTGCACGCGGTGACATCAGAAATGAACTTGGTGGTGGTCAGATGAAAAAATTGTTACATATGCTGCATAATATGTACGTTTTTTTTTACGACAAAACACCGATTAAATTCCTCTCGTTGGCCCCGGTTTCCACTGGTGGCCCTCACTCTCGAATAAATCCAGCAGACACGCGCAATTCGGTTTAGAAACAAAGCCCGACGCCACTAGACAGTAGAGCAAGAGCAGAACTTACTGTGCTCGCCTGACTGCCGGAATGCAACGCCGCATCCGTTCATATTCATATGTTTTAGAAGGAAAAACATAGAAGGATACGTCCTCCCTCATTTCTACGTATTGTGGCAGTTGAATGCGCAACAGTACCGCCAGCATCCTTTAGTTTTGTTTCGGCGATACGCACCCGCATCGCCTCAACCAATCGCCACTCTCGTCTGCGGGAGCGGCTGGAGTATGCGCGCTTTGACCGCCAGGGCGGCCGCGGAAACTCCAGCGCTGACAGCGCTGGTTCCCTACAGGGCGTCGTCGCTTTCGTGCGCTTATCTCAAGGAAAGAAGGGGCGGCCGGTGGGGTGCTTCGCTTCGCTCGCTGCAGCGGCGGCGTTTGCGAAAGGAGCGCGCTGTTCAAACAGAAATAAGTAACAACTGTGACAATTAGTTCACGCTCGTTTTGTGCGTACCTGTTCGTTTGTTTCGTGCGTCCTGCTTTATGTTTGAGCAGTGCGCTTCAAGTGTCGAGCTGTGACGCATTAGTTCGCGCTCGTCCTGTGTGCGTTCTTTTCGTGCGTCCTTTGGGCTCGAACGATGCGCTGGCAATTTCGAGCTGCTTTCCGTTCTTCGCGTTACATTACAATTTATTGCTATCGCAATCATTGCTTCGCCGTTACGGCGAAACTGTGACATTTTTTAGTTGCGCCGATGCCGCGACACTTGCTCTTAGCCACTGTCCTGCGCCGTGTCTATCGCGCAAATTCTGATGTTGCTACAGTGTCGTTATTGAAGATTCTCTTGCGTCTTGCTCCGTAACGAAATGTGATGCGTGCAAGAATGGGGTTCCCTTGCGTCGCGTGGATTTTACATATCAGCGATTTGAAGTATCTCGTGGATGTAAGTTTGACTTGCATGCCATGAATTAACTTATATGCAAATAAGAATCTAACAACGTTAGCACCATTGGTACTGATGCTAGATCTAAAAGAGCAAGCGTTTACGTAACAGTAAATATCTTGGCGTACCGTATTTTCCACTTCTTGCTACATTTATTCAAATAATTTATGAAATCATAATTTGATTATTAGCACAAATTCTTTCTTAGCTGTCATTTTGCATCCCTTGCATTACCTAAGTCTCTGCACTGTTTTTCCGGTCTGGTCACTGCAGTATGTCTTTTGTAACGCGCTCCCAAAATAAGATCTCTGCGTTATTCTTCTGTCTACTTTAATTCCACTACTGTTTACACATTTACACGTTGCCAAGGCGATTTTGAAAACAAAGATATAATTATGCGGGCGTACCTTGAGTAAACAGTACAAAACATTCTGCTTACCGCTTATGAAAATAGCGAAATTGAGTTTGCATTATAATAATGGAAATCATTAGGAGCCATCTTAAAGATGTTAGGAAGGAGATTCGATCGAAAAACTGTTTTACTGAATGCTCTGTTTTGCTCATGAGCGTCCCAACGAGCTGTTTCAGGCAATTTCCATAGACACTGAATTTTCTATTGTCTTAATAGGTAAGTTGACGATACTTCGTGCTCATAGCTATTAAGGGCACCGTCTGTATTGTGTTTCTGTACTCATTCAATGTGAATGTTTGATACACAAACACATTTCTATTTTACCCATATTTGTTTTCCTGTTTTAGGCTTTCTTAAACACTTTTCGCATTACTAATCACCATGTAATGGGAGCTGCAAGTGGCAATAGCGCGAATAGCGGCGGTGTCCTGCGACGCTCTGTGGGACTATACCATATACGTCTGAGACGTTTCTGTGTTGCACATGTTCTCTCGTTGAAGAAAAATTGCTAAAAAGATTGCACGTTAGTGAGTATATCAACAAAGAATACTTCACGCCAGCAGATAAGTAGAATATGAAAGTTCATTGCAGTTTTACGTCGTATACGTATACACCAGGGGTCTCAAACTGAGCTTATAGCCAGCAGGTCGCAGTCGCGAAATTTAGTTGCAAGGGCTGGGACAGTGAAGATGGTGGGAGAGAGTTTGAACAAAGTGACGTTTGAAAGGAAGCCTTTCCCATATCTCATATATAGGTCATTTCTGAAGGGATTTGGAGTCAGGATTCGAGAAACATCGATACCGATGTACACGAGTGAAATCTGGACGCCGATTGAAATGTAGATTTTTGGTTCCAAGGTTATGTTTCAGCACATGGTGACCACATGTTCCTCACGAAAGAAATGCTTGAGACCAGTCATGTTTGTGTAGCTCACGAACATACTTATTTAGAAAGTAAAAACAAATGGGACGGAGATGGTCATGTGTGCCGGCCGGGCCGCTAGCTAAAGGTCTCAAACCCCTAGTATACACCATGCGTCCCCCCCCCCCCCACAAAAAAGAAAAAACAAAATGTCGCTACTAGCGCTGTTGCTGCTGTACCCCTGTCCGGATATACGGTATTGTGCAACCCATGGAGGAAGGAAAAATAAGGAGAGGCCCTGACGTCACATTCGTGAAGCCTCCACATCGCAAACACCCGCATCGCCTCCCAGCGAAGGAGCGTCGAAACATTTCGCGATTTCCGTCGTGTCGTTTGCAAGCGCATGCGCGATTCGAACCTTTTCTTTTTTTCGCCGTGCCAGCGGCGCCGCGGCGCAGTCGATTCACACATGCTGCTTCTTGTGTGTGTTCTTTAGGAAAGCTACGCAATGCCCAGCTGTTGCGTATACCCAGTGCAAATCGCGTGCACTGCGGACAGTACCGGGTGTCACTTTTCATGTGTACGTACACGTTCGCTTCATTGCTGATCACTAATGCATGGTATTTGCATGCGAAGCTCTCGGATGTGCGCTCTGTTGCTTCTTACTCATTGTGTCAACTCAGAACACACGTGAACTTTTGTTTTTGGCGTCTGACGCGCCGTACATAACGTGCGCCGAAGGCATCCTA
Organism: Rhipicephalus sanguineus; assembly: GCF_013339695.2. Lineage (NCBI taxonomy): Eukaryota > Metazoa > Arthropoda > Arachnida > Ixodida > Ixodidae > Rhipicephalus > Rhipicephalus sanguineus. The sequence goes on from NC_051176.1 coordinate 253,496,801, forward strand.
CGTTTTTAGAGGCTGTATCGTTCAACGAAAGGGCAATAAACTTATGTTGTTGTTATCGGACTACGTGATGTATGTATTGTGCGGTGTGCGCTCGCTGCGTGCTTGTTGTTGTGTGCGTACTGGAATTGCAAACTTTACGTGCACGATCGCGTATACAATAGAGCGGTGTCCTCTTTTCGACGTGAAGTTACGTCAACTATAGGTTGGCGTTGCGCCGAATAGCTACTACGCTCACTCCATATACACGAACAAAGAACCGCTAATCCGGCAACAGATCGGGAAATCGGGCTACGAGAAAGGGAAGGCCTAACGCCCAGCAGAACGCGTAAGTCACTGCTAGGTGAGTTCGAATACGATGATGCAGGGGCTGAACGTTTTTTATCACGGCACGTACCGGTATTCTGTACTGTTGCACAAAAACGCTCCACGAAGAATTTCAGCACGCAGCGCTCGGGCCTGCCACGCACGAACCGCCTGGTAAACGACTGCTTCAACATTTTACTGCGTGCGAACCGCATAATACGCGCTAAGTTTAAGCCGGGACTACAAATTTGCGTAGAAGCTAACCACCGCGGAGAGCACGCCGCGGGGCGTCTGCTGTTTTGTTTGCCCCATACCGGTTTGTTTGCCCCATAAATCTGACGTCACTTCCGCCACACTTTTCGCAATGCATTGAAATACGATAGGGCCTCTCCTTAGTATTCCTTCCTCCATGGTGCAACCTGTCTTTTACGGACAAGGTAAAAGCCCACACCGGTATTTGCGCCGTCGTGCGAAGGCTTCTTATTAAAGTTATTCTGATTATATGGCAACCTGCTAGATGGTCGGCAAGCTGTGCAATGCAAGTACCGCTGTCAGCGAAGTGTATAAAGAGTTGTCCTGTGAAGAAGCTAAAACAAGCCCCGATCAGTTGTTTTGGAAGGAAACTAATGTACTTTGAGCAAGTATACATAGGGCAAAACTTTTGAGATACTAACAGGCATTTCATTCAAGTGAAACAAAATATGTCACAGTTAAGAAATTTTCAAGAAGACATTTTCATGCATAGGTGTTTGCTGTTATATCATATGGATCTATAATAACAAATTTGAGATTGTATCGACGTATCTTAAGATACAGTTGCCAAGTATCGTATCGGATACAATTTTTGCGGCAGTATCTTGTATCTGTATTTCCAATACTTCTTGCCTGAGTATCTTGTGTCGTATCGCGATACAAATTCAAAGTATCTTTGCCCAGCCCTGCTAGTGACCATCTGCTGCTGAGCTTCGTGCCAGCTACAGTGCCGTCGGCAGGCTACGTTGCGTTAGTTCAAACTAAAAGCTGCTGTTCTGCTGTTAAGGGCTGATTTTGACATTCATTTTCGGCCTCCATACGTCGGCGTCATTAAAATGACTCATGCTGCGGCTAACAAGGTTCTCTCGCAGTCTTTGTTGATTGAGTCCACGCATTGTTTCGCGCTATAGCTTGATTCGCGAAAGCGACTGCAGAATAAGCAAGCATTCGCGAGGCCGTGACCTGCATTGTTTTCCCGCGTGTGGCGGACATATATCTCTCGCACTATGTGCAGGAAGCAAAACTATCGCCCATTTCCATTAGTTTATCACTTGTACGCGACACGCGAGAAACGAACACCCTTTTCCCCGCGCGCGCCTGGCGAAAGCAATGTCATGCGAAAATGAGGAAGCTGTGCGTATCTCGCAAAAAGATCGTTGCTAAATGCGGGGCTCGTGTTCACTGTCAGGGCAAACGAGCTCTTTAGCACCTGGGCTAGAGAAGGAGGAGTCCACCGTTGGCATTGGTGTGTTTTTCTGCTTCTTCTGGGAACGTCCCAAGCAATGCCGAGCAAGTAGTAACACATGCCGCTAGTTCCAGGTTGACCTGGTGCGCCGACAACCTGATAGATGGCAGCGCACGTGGCCCACTCGGTAAAAAAGCGAGCGCGGTGACTCGTGAACTAGTTTGCAGGCGACGGCGGCCCAGACAGCTGCCGGACGGGCCCACGCCGCTGCAGAAGCCTTGGCGCTCATTTGCATCCCTCCGAAGGCGCTGTTTGCGCGGCGGCGGCACCACCCCTGTCTTTTCCCGGCTCCTTTCGCGTCTAATGATCTGGCATTGAAGAATTAAGGGGCCCCAAGAGCTCTTGTCAGCGCTATTTCTCCTTTTTCTTCGTTTCACCCGGTATGTACGTGGATAGCAATGTTGGCACCAACCTAACAAACGGTCCGTTGCACCTTCACGGTTGCGGCTGTTACCGAGGCTGAGTATTCTGTACAGGGCACTTTCGAGGATTTTCACATTGTGTGACAGGAGTTTGGTTCCTGCGCAGTTATTGCGGTCCTATGTAAGCGTCTTCGTGTACTTTTTGAAAAGATGCTACAAGTCGTATTACTTTTAGGGACACCTTGTGACTGACTAGTCGCCATACAAACTCCTCAACGGTGGACACCCTGTTGAGAATATTCTCGGCCGTAGCTCATACGTTGCGGCAACCAGGGCACAACTCGGCTCACTATACATCGTTGCCCTTCTCCTCAGTACTGTGGGCGGCACCACAGCCCCCGGCGTTGCGCCGTGTAGCGGCCAGCCCCATTGTGCAAAGTTATGGACGGGCGCGCGCGAGGGCTGTATCGTATACACCACCGCTTAACGACCCCCGTCGTCAAAGGGAACAGAACGTTGATCCTTATTGGCGCTTGCTATTTGGCTCAAGCAGGTATAGTACGCTGTTTCTAAGATTAGATGGACGTTGCGGCGCTGTGCATGGCCCTACCGCCGTCAGCCACGCCCTTCTGCCTCGCAGCGTCTGGGCTGGGTACGGATGCCTGAGGATGCCTGGGCGGCCATTTCATAATTGCACCACGAAGGTACTGCACGCGGCGCCCTAGCACATATTGGGAGAAGAAATATGGCCCGCCTTCTCACTCTCTTCGGGAGGGCAGTAGGATTTCACTTTGCGTAACGAAAGATAAGCGCTACTATGTTCAAACGGCGCACTTTTTTGTAGATACTTTGGTCTCGCTGATTGCTGTTAAATGTCCATATATGGACCCTCGAAACGTAATGGCCGCCGTGTCATAGGTTGAATGCTTGCGACGCGAAAATGAACACGATGAACTGGAAGCACTAGTTTCTGCGCATATCCGGCACTTCAGGCAACGTAGTGACACGTCGTTAATTATTGTTTTCTTCGGAGGGTGGTGCATTACTCCGCCCTGCATGCCGTGCCTTCATCTGAAACCGCGCTCTGCTCCACCCTGGGCTAACCGGAAGTCGATGACACCGAGTAAGTTATGCCCTTCAACTTCCGCTCTTTCTGCTAGGTATTCGATTGACTTTCATATCTTTGAGCAACGGTTTATGCATTAAATATGCATGACCTCTTTCTCATCGCATTGATATAACGCCATCAGCATAGCCATACTGCTGGGTACAGCGAAAGCGCTCAAACAATAAAACAGTCGGCATGAAAGGAAGCAGACCGCCTGCGTATATTTACTGACTTTAATTTTTCATGGGGCGAGGAAAACGCACATGTAGCACAACTTGAAAAACGTCACGCTATATACGAGACAGCATACCTCTCTCTATAAACTTAATGACACTGCATAGCATGTTTCGCAACAGTTTATCAACGTGTTCGTCAAATTCTGGTTTGGTTGGGGTCCACTGAGGCTGAACAACCAAGTCGGCCAGCATTGGCCGCAACACACGCACGCACGCACGCACGCACACGCACACGCACACGCACACGCACACACACACGCGCGCGCACACACACACACACACACACACACACACACACACACACACACACACACACACACACACACACACACACACTATACATTTAAGGCATAAAAAAATGAATCACAATAGCCTGAAGTTTGGAGTTATATCACAGCAAGTTTGTAGACGCCAGGTGCTGCTGCAGGCGCCAAACGATGCGCGCATGTCACTGTGGTGGTTCATATTGTGCTGCAGCTCATCAAGATGGTGACGCGGGAACGCACTGTGCGAACTGCAGTTGCATTTTTCTGAATTATCGCAGCCATGTTGCAGTCACCACAGTGGGCGGTTTTCGGCAAGCGCCGCGAAAAGCTTGACTCGAAAATGAACATTTATGAGATTCTACCGAGACATCTGTAGCACGTGCCGCAAAGTATGCAATGGAAATGAAATACATAAGATGCGTATATATGTATATGATTACTGGAGCCAATTGCATGAACACAAGTATACCACGCAGCCGTATATGTGTGTTCGCGAAGGCTGTTGGCCGTTTTGTTTTAGTTTCTTATTATTAGAAGAAGTATTCAAGCAGTACTAAAGCGAGAAGTTGTACAAGAGATCTTCGTGCCATTAGTACGGTCAGATCACCGAACTTGCAGGGTCTCGTGAAATCTATGCTGCTCTCGCACTGGCGGCATGTGTCAAATCACGGCAAACTATAAGGAGCGATCGAGTGGGCATCTTCGTTTCGTTCACTCGACAATGGTAGACCCCCGAGTGCCCAATGCACGGCTGTCAATGACGACAAGGACCTTGAAATGCACTTTCGGCGCTCGCTTCAGCGATCGCGAATCCCGGTTTTGACAGGTCCGGCTCTTCGAAATAGGACGACTATGGACTCGGGAGTTAGACTGGCCTTGCTCGTTGCTTTTCTTGGCGTGTTTCGTTTTCAACAGCGAAACACTTGCAGGCTCGTGCGACGCCACGATTTTCTTTTTTATTTTTGCTTTGTGAAAGCGTTAAGCAAGCTCGGTGTATGAGAAGCTACATCCACCATAGCGTGACAACACTCATTCACCTCACGTCGTTGCGCTAAGTGCACTGGGAAGCAGCATGCTTCTGACTCGTCGACACCGGCTTGGAGAGAGAGAGAGAGAGAGAGAGAGAGAGAGAGAGAGAGAGAAAGAAAGAAAGAAAGAAAGAAAGTCCCGCAAACGACGTCTGACATAACCTGAACACGAGTAGAAGATGGCGGAAAAATAGACCCTCTGCGGCAATGCTTTCGACGGAGCACAATACCAACACTCCCCCGCCCATATTTTGCTGTTCATGAGGGTATATCCCAGGAAAAGAAGGCAGAAAACGGCGAAAGTTCTGTGCCGTTTATAGATCATCGACCTGCAGTGTTGAAGGACCCTTGCGGAACTCAGTCGATGAGATTTTGTACTGTTCTCCAAGAGGTGTTAAGGAAAACAGTGGAGGTAAACGAAACGCGCCGGGCATTGCGAGTGCGTACCATTAGTTTATATGTTTATATGTGGTCTTCCGAACCGGATGAAGCGCCGCATTTTCGATGGAGGAGAAAATGCTTGAGGCCCGTATACTTAGATTTAGGTGCACGTTAAAGAACCCCAGGTGGTCGAAATTTCCGGAGCCCTCCACTACGATGTCCCTCATAATCATATCGTGGTTTTGGGACGTTAAACCTTAACAATTATTATTAACCAGATGAAGCCCCTAAACGGCGCCGCAGTTGATTTCATTGTGTGGGCTTTCCTGCGCAGAATTTAAGATTACCCATAATAAACGAAAACGAGGGCCTGTAGTCATTGCTGCATACAAAATTACAGCGTGATACAGCATGATCGCTAAACCCGCGAACTCCTTCCTGGTTGTTGGTTGTTTTTTTTCCGAAAGTGCCTACAAATAGTGGCACGAAGGAACTGCGTGCTTTTAACTATCGCTGCTCATTAGCTAAAGGTTAGTTCATCTACACCTGATTGCGACAGCGTAACGGTGCCGGGTGCCCATTCTCACGTGCACAAAAGTAGTTTGAAGGGATAGCGATTTCTTTTGTCAAAAATACTTATCAATAGCCCATCGATGGTTGTGAGCTAACTCTCGATAACGCTAGTTCGCTGTTTTCTGTGTTCATTTTATTTATTATTATTTTGCACATTGTCAAGAATGTACTAGACGGTTAGTTCGCAGGTGCCCGTCGTCATCGTCGTCTTGTACAAAGCATGCCCGAAGGGCTCTCCATGAGATGAACAGGAATGAAATGGAGCTAGACTTGTTCGTATCACGCCACCGAGCGCCGGCGATCGCCATCCTGCTCTGGGGCCTCAATTAGGCGCCCCCGTCCGCGGCGCGCACTTCGGCGGTGGGGCCACCTCGCAAGAAGGCGGCCCGGGCCGAAGCGAGGCGTCAGCCGCGCCGTGACGGAGTGTCAACGACCCCTTTCACTTTCGCTACCGCTGGCGCTCGACGGGAAGCAAAACAAAGCATAAAGAGAAAAGGAAAGAAAGCAAATCCAAACACACGTTCAGCTGTCTCGTTTGTCATTTGGGAAGCTAGGTTTGTGTCTTCAGATGTCCCTCTCATCCGGGCTCGCGCGACTGGACGCCAAGGTGCTGCTGCGAAGGACGGTCGTACAAAGCAGCAAGACAGGCTGCCCGCTTCGCAAACGATCTTTTCTTTCTTCGTGGCGCGATGAAGTGACGTTGCTCCGCTTTGCTCTGGGCGGCTCCAGGATGGTCTTGTTCGCGCTTTTTGCCCGAAAAAGGCGGAGGCACGCCTGTTCCCGCGCCTCACAATGGGACCATTCTATTACGGAGAACAACTGCGGTGCCCGACTTGCCTCACTTCTACCACAGCCCGACGCACGCCCCTAATGGTGCGCACGGAAACCGACGCGCGTTTCCTCTTCGCGTGCTGGCCACGAGCTGTGCTGGACGCCGTGTCCCTCTGGTACAGACCGCGCAGTCATTCGAGCGTGGTCCGAGGATGGCTGGTGTGACAGTGTACATTCTTCTCTTTTCTTCTTCATGACAAAGGGTCAGAGGGGGTGGGATGGCTGATTGGCACGCGATGCAACATCCCCTCGGGGACCGCCCAAGGGGGATTAGGCAGACCCAACTCTAACAGATGTGAAGATATAGTTGTTCGGCATCGACGTGGACACTTTTTCGCTGTTAGGTAACGAACTTGAAACACCTGCCCTTTGAAATGTTGCGAACCTGCTGGTAGAAATTACTCGTGCTCCTTCTCGACTCCAGCGTTGACTCTTGTCGCGTTTACACATGCGCGCAAGGTGACCTCATACTTTACAAAACGGATTAAACGGGTTTTTAGCAGTCTAATATACTATTATTGATATGAGCTCCACCAGTGCGTCATGTCTGACTGCAGCAAGATTAGGTAATATTCCAATGCAGCTAATAAAACGGCTGGGTCCCAGAAGCAAGGCACAGTTGACTACAACTCATTTAGTAGTTCCTTGCAGCACTGTGGAAGCTACGGGCTTTGTCGGCTAATCAGGGAGAGCAAACACACCCTTCAATGTGCCCCTCCAAAGCTGATCGTCTCACTCTGCATAATTGTATTAAGAGAGGCAGTAAGAACGACAGAAAAGGACGCTCATGTGTCATGCCTGCAGTAATAAAACTACCATCTCGATAGTCATGAGTGTTTTCTGATGCCCACGGCGTCTATAAACGGTGGCAAACTACTTTTCAATGTCAGGCTATTTAGCAGGTGCCATGTTTCCTGAGGGGCGATTCACCTCGCAAGACAAGAATGTCCTCCACCGCATATTGACTCTGCTGGCTGTATGCATTTTTTTAATGCGAAGCATTTATTAGCAAACATCTGAGACTTTGAATCTATCTATCTATCTATCTATCTATCTATCTATCTATCTATCTATCTATCTATCTATCTATCTATCTATCTATCTATCTATCTATCTATCTATCTATCTATCTATCTATCTATCTATCTATCTATCTATCTATCTATCTATCTATCTATCTATCTATCTATCTATCTATCTATCTATCTATCTATCTATCTATCTATCTGTCTGTCTGTCTGTCTGTCTGTCTGTCTGTCTGTCTGTCTGTCTGTCTGTCTGTCTGTCTGTCTGTCTGTCTGTCTGTCTGTCTGTCTGTCTATCTTATCTAGTCTGTCTGTCTATCTATCTATCTATCTACTATCTATCTATCTATCTATCTATCTATCTATCTATCTATCTATCTATCTATCTATCTATCTATCTATCTATCTATCTATCTATCTATCTATCTATCTATCTATCTATCTATCTATCTATCTATCTATCTATCTATCTATCTATCTATCTATCTATCTATCTATCTATCTATCTATCTATCTATCTATCTATCTATCTATCTATCGATCTATCTATCTATCTATCTATCTATCTATCTATCTATCTATCTATCTGTCTGTCTGTCTGTCTGTCTGTCTGTCTGTCTGTCTGTCTGTCTGTCTGTCTGTCTGTCTGTCTGTCTGTCTGTCTGGTATGACATCACATGACTGTATGACGAACATAAATGAGAGGTCATAACGTGAAAATCATGCTATGTATGTCATGATCAGCATGATTTACATGTCACGGTCTTGGTGCTCGTGCGGCCGTTTTGTTCACCTGATATATACCGAAATTGGTAAGGCGTGACAAGAGTGTATGGCGAACATAAGTGACAGGTCCTAACTTAGAAATCGTGACATCCATGTTATATACAGCATGATTTACATGACATGGTCACGGGGCGTTCGAGGCTGTTTAATTAGATGGATATATACCAAAATTGGTATGACAAAAGATTTCTGTGTGGCGAACATAAAGGACAGGTGGTAACTTGAAAATCCTAACATGCATGTCATGTTCGGCATGACATACCTGCCATGCTCATGGTGCGCTTGCAGCCGTTTCGCTAGCTTGACATGTACCAACGTTTATATTGCATGAAGTGACTGTATGACGAATATAAATGACAGGTGGTAACATGAAAATCATGACATGCATGTCATGTAGGGCATGATTTGCATGCCACGCTCATGGTGCGCTAGCGGCCGGTTTGCTAGCTTGATATACACCAGAACTGGTATTGCGTGGCGTAACTGTACGATGAACATAAATGACAGGTGGTAACATGACAATCGTGGCATGCATGTCATGTAGAGCATGATGTACATGGCACTGTCTTGGTGCGTTTCTGGCTGTGATGTTAATTGGATATATACCAAAATTTGTGTGACATGACATGAGTGCGTGACAAATATAAATGACTGGTCGTACATTGTATGTACCAGATTATGCGTTCCATTAGCGTGGTACATACCATATTGTACATGCACGTATGCGTGCATGACAAACATGCAATATATAGTGGACTAGATGTCATGACATGAATTACTTCATTTACCTCAAAGACAAACAAGGCGATGTATGCAGCTCTTTGCTGACTGCTTCGCATTACATCGATTCCCACAGTGCGTGGGATCTGCCGAATTTTTTTTTTTTAGAAATCACGTCCCAGGGTTTTTTAAAGTTAAGATGGCACGTGTAGTGTGACCTTTCGTTTATTCTGTTTGACAAACGCATCCAGGAGGGGGCTGGGGTTGCGTCGCTCCGGCAGGAATTGTGTAGTTTTATCGGCCGGGCGCGGTCGCGCGCGCCGAGTCTTGACAGGGATTAGCAGACGGCTGATATCTTTGCGCGTGCTGTTTTCACTGCTTAGTTGAAGCGTTAGAGCGCACAAAGGCCGCTTCGTTCGCTGCAGCGGTGGCGTTCCCTTACGTCAGCGTTTTGTTGAGTAACGCCAGTTCGGATGATAAAGGAGTCAGCTGCTGGCCTTACTTTATACTACATTTAAGTGTTGATATCGCCTTGATTGCTTCGCCCTTGCGGCGAAACTGACTTGTATTTCACAGCTGCCCCCTCCCCCACCCCCCTGCAAAAAGTGTCCTCGTGGTGCTGTAGCTACTTAAATAAATAAATAAATAAATAAATAAATAAATAAATAAATAAATAAATAAATAAATAATAAATGAGATGATGCGATGCATTTGGAAAGGAGTAATGATGGCATTGTTAATGTCCGCAAATGACAATCTCAGATCCTGTCGTGGTTCGATGTTAACCAGGCCTCAGGTGGTTGAATCTCTCTCTCCAGCCAGAGAAGTGTCAAGCAAAATTGTTTTTTTAAGAAAGACATAAGAATGTGGTTAAAAAAAAAACTTGGCGGTAAAAATGCGGAAGCACACGGCATAGAGGAAGAAGTCCGAGTAAATTGGCAACTGAATACATAGTGCAATTTTTAAAAGGGGGTCATTCCACGCCAAACGTCCCAGGAATTTTGGCGACCATCTCAAATGTGTTCGAAAAAAAAATCGTGCTGATTTATTACATTGAAAACAGTGAATTGCTGAATATTTCGGAGATAAAAAAAATTTTGGACACGTGGGAGCCTTTCGAATTTCGCTTATTGTCATTTGAGTGATGTTTGTCAGAATTTATTCTGAGAATATCGTTTCTCGTTTTAATACCAAATTTGGTTGACATGGGCAATGGGAAACTTCAATGAGGAAGCTGCCGTCTATGATCAAATGGAAGATAACCATTCAAAGGGAACTTATTTGCTTCCTTAAGACAAAAAGTGAAATGATAAAATTGCCATATAAGAAGAACTATTTATTTGCTTTCGATATGATTTTCAGTTGGAACACCACGTGGTGTAAAATGCGCCTCATGATGGACCAAAAGGCACATTTTCTCAAATTCGTGATTTTTTTTTTCGTAAGATTTACGATCTTCAGTGGTCTGAAAATACTTTTAACGCAAAATACACGTTCCGTAGATTAAGTATTGATTACTCAGATATCCATACAAAGCACACTATTACAAGGGAAAAAATGCAAACATAGAACGTTTTGGCAAGATTTCTGTAGTCGTGTATGGCAGAAAAATTATATGGCAGAAAGAAACGTGTCCAACATTTTTTTTTTTTTTCGTATACATTTGAGATGATCGCCAAAATGGCTGGGACGCTTGGCGGGGAATGACTGAAGTGTGAGTAGAAGAACACAGAATGAGTCATAGAATGAACGTGAAAGAAACAGTGATGGCAAATTACTTGCGATGGACGGAAACGAAAGATACCCTATGGATTTGGAACTACGTGAAGAAAGAAGTCGGGAAGAAAAATATATTCGATTACTTAAACTGCAGTGTTTTGCTATTTGAGGCTTGAACTGGCTGCCTGAAGATAATAATCCACCGAAGGGAATAGTCGCAACAGGGCGAGGTATATGCGCCTGCTGCAGCACGAGTCCGCAGATTGCTCAGCATGCACATACATCCTAATGGAATGCCATAATGTAAATGTTGGGGTTTTCTGTCCCAAAACCATGATATGATTATGAGATACGCTGTAGTGGAGGGCTCCGCAAATTTCGACAACCTGGGTTTCTTTAACGAGCACCTAAACCTAAGTACCCGGGCCTCTAGCATTTTGCCTCTATCGAAATGCGGCCTCCACGGCTGGGATTCGATCCCACGACCTTCGGGTCAGCAGTCGAGCACCGTAACCACTAGAACACCGTGGCGGGTGAATGGAATGGCAATATGAAGAAAAATTGAAGCGAGGCCTTGTAACAATGAGGGCGTGAGTTTATCCATGGAGCTCCATGAGTTTATCGGTGCTCGCAGCTATACGTTGGCGACTTGGGCACTTGTTATGAAACGATTGCGCGAGTTCTCCGAGCGACTTGTTTATTTCTGATATAGATGAGGAGTTGCGAAAAAGCTTATAATACTTTATGGCGCCGAAGGACGTCTTCGGGAAACGCAGTCGTCGTGTTGTTCGTTTCAAAATCTGTTGTCTCGCTGCGCTCGTACATTTACGCTTCGCGGCGTAATCTTAACGTGCCTCGTCAGCAAGACGCCTCTTTCTGGCGTCTACTTCCTCAGCAGTTATAATGCTCTTCGGTCCATGGAACGTCATGCACCCGTTGCTAAATCCTGACTCACAGTGCACTCGTAGGCGTAGTTTTTCTTGATGACAACATCAGCTGATAGGCGAGGAAATCACGACGGGGAAGAAGGAAATAAAGCTTAGCGTTACTGCATTTAAATTTTCATATCCCTTGCGTCAAAGTGGCACATTCACAAGAATGGGCACTTTGACCCCGGTTATATTTACAATATGTACTTAAAGCGACCACGCACCCCAAATCTAGAGAAAAAGCCGGATAAAATTAATCTTGAGAGGGATAAATCTATAGAGCTGGAGTCGTGCGGGGATAGATAGTCGTGCATTATAGAGATGTAAGTCCTAGCGAATAAATAAAGGATGAAGGAAAGGCGTGTAAAAAGTCAGACTGCGATATACACAGCATGTCTAATTAGCTCATGAAAGATCGGCAACTGTTCGGCTCCACCTCGACTCAAAGGAGATGACAATAGAAATCGTCATCATCATATATGCACACACCAGCATCCACGCTGTGGTCGACAAGAAGATCATAGCGCGGCATCAAGTGCTGTTCACTGTTGGAAGAGGCTGTGACAACATTCGCTACTCAATAGTAGCATGTGAAATAGACCCTTTCCGTCATTGCTTCCCCGTGCAAACGTTGTGCGCAATCAGAAAATGTCCACGTTTGAACGAGTTGGACGTGAAGAGAGATAAATCAAGAACCATGCTGTTCCCTCTATTGTTAAGGAAAAATAGGAACGTGCGCTATGAGGAGGCGAGGGGGATGCCTTGGCTCACCGTGGCGAATACAGGTGAAGGGTGCTGAAAGGTTGATAAATCAGAAAAGGATATTTACTGCGCATTGTGATGTTTATCCTCCCGGTTGTGAGCTGGAAAATAATACGAAGAAACAAAAAAACATTCGGCGACCTGCATTTGCCGGACTTCGCTTTCGAAACTGGCGCTGAGAGTGAGGGAGTTTCCACTTGTGCGCAAGCAATGTTCGGTTCCGCTGCGAAGCCGTTTGGCGATCAGTATCAGAAGCGCGCCTCCTTGTGTGTGACAGAGCGCGCCGGGCACAGGGGCTCAACCGCCGCGCTGGAAATTGCAGTGTTTACAGCGAGAGCTGGTGCTGTCCCATATTCTGGCTTTTATCGCCGGCGATCGCCGCTTAAGTGCACGCGGGAAAGGTAACACAAGTAAGCGAAAACAAGTTGACTAGCTGAAACCCTCCCGCCGACGGCTGCCACGAACGTCGGGCTTTACGCTCAAAGTATACTTCTTATTTCAAGGCAGGTCATCGTTTTTAATAGGTCGAAGTTGTTACAGCAGCCACCGTGCGTGCGACCACATCCCCCTAACGTGAATGTAGGACGTGGTGCTAAGAACCAAGTCGTATAGGAACGAGGGGGGCCTTTCCGGTAGTATACGCTTAGGCTCACGTAACAGCTCTATCAGTGGTCTCTGTCGGTACGGCACGCGTGCCACCCTTTCCATGACTGGGGCCCTGGCGCTTCGAGATAGAAGCATAAAGTAAATGAAGAAGGGACGGAGGGGTGCTTAACCTCAATTTCTTTTCGGCCATGTCTATACGTGCATAATCCCTCGTGCAGCCGCGGCGACCAATGCGCGCGCAGCAGGTTATAGCAGTGATTGCTGGAGGCGACGTGCCTTCTGAAGGCGGCTGTGCGGCTTCCTTTCGGGAGGCGTGTGTCGGAGCACTTAGTACGTCCCGCGAGGAGGTTCGGGCTATAAGCACTCTCCGCAGCCCGATGCCGCTCGCCCAGAACACGATGGCCAACTCAAAAACTGCCCTCGAAAGAACTGCCCTCGTACAACGCCACATTATATTGGGGGCCCCTGCTTGAGCACGGACTTCATTTTTCATACGGACAAGACGCGTGTCCCACGTTAATGGTCCAATTATGGCCAAACAGGTGCTCTCAAAGGTCATTACTCGAACCTTTAATAATATTAGTGACTTGGTGTAGACTTACAAGATGCAGCTTTTGCAAATTTCACAAAAGAAAGAAAAACTTTTTGTATGCAAATAGATTAGTGTAATGCTTTACCATTGCACGTTTGTGTGAACATTATCGTCTGTCACTGTCAACTGCACAGTAGAATACTGCCATTATAACGTTGGTTATTGTTATTGTTCTCCTTATGCGCATCATTGGTAGTCTTGATTTTAAACTCTATGATTACGTTTTTTCCCTTATTATTTGCAACTAGTCATTCATTTTGGTTGCGATTAAGTGTACCACATGTCTTCGCTTGTTCCCGTGTGTATTCTTCCTTTGTCTACTTTGTTTCGTATATATTTTTCTATTTATCATCTACCCTATAATTAGTACAATAGAGACCACGCTCCTTTAATTCAGTTATTTCTCTCACGATCGCTCATATACCATACTTGAAAATCAAGACTAATTGAGAATTCAAACATGTGACCATTTGAATGACCAGAGTTGCTATAAAGCGGGGATTCCGAAATAGTTTTTTTTTTTTCGCCTTCTTTTGTCTTGTTATTATGAAGCCACGCACGAGTTTGAGCCACCTATGGAAACAAGAAACACTGTCGTTTCGAGGGAGACGTGAGTTCACACCAAACGCTCGCTTGTTTACATTACTCACAAATAATATATGTAAAGTTGTTTGACGAATGCGAGAGGCAGTCGAGTAACAACATTCTGTGAAACCCCTCGCTAGTTACTCGAGGGATGCTGTACATTTCGCTCGCCGGCTAGCTTTTTCACTCGCATATCATGCATGTTGCGCGCGCTTCACAGCTAGAACACCTCGTAGATTTTTTTAGCCTGAAGGGCTCATGTTCACGTGCAACCTTTTCGTCAGATTTCATGCAATCTAAAGCCGAGAATAAAAACTCTGCGCATCTAGGTCGCTTGGTAAAACTGCCACAATACCTGGCAACATGCCGCTCTTCTGAAACTTTAAGTCATTCATATGTAGCTCCGTTCTTAAATTGTGATATCTCTGCGACGCACAATTTTCTTCTTTTTTAAATATATATAGCAAGGGCTGTAACAACACAACCATGTGCCGTTCAGGCCCTATGCTTAGCGTGGCAATAGCTCTGCGCGCCTGCATGAGTTGCTGACTTTCGTTCCCGTGGGTTTACCTTACGAGCTCAGTAAGATTAAGTTGCGTTTTTTTTTCCAGGTGCTGTCGTGGATCTGCAAAAACGGAGCCGAGGCCCTGTCCAAGCATTTTTTTGTGGCAGATTCGCTTTCAGCCATTCAAGATCAAGAGTACGAGTTCGAGAAATTCTACTTCCTCGCTATGGTAAGTGCATGAGCATGTGTTTCTGTCCTCAGCGAAGGGTCTCGGCGGATCGACGAGCGTTTTGGACGTGAACATGTCCAAAACATTATAACGAGTACTGTGATGGAATGGTGTCTATTTTTTTTCTTTTTTTTTTGTTTGAGTATGGGAGTTGCAGGTATGAATCGAAATCTTTGTACCATGACGCCGTTTTCTATGCTCGGTTAAAAAAAAAGTTCGAGCTCTGCATCACTCTCGCAGCATGAAGACGCCATCACTGTTTACAGGCCGCTTGACAAGCATCGCCTCGGACGGACGCGCACACGTGCATGCTACGTTAGTTAATGAAGCGGTAGCCGCCTAATTCTTCCGGCGGCCAAATGACTCGGGTCACGCTGCCAATCCGTCATGCCGACGTGTGGGCGCTTAATCGCGGCCGTAAAGCCCGCGTACGCGCTCCATGCGGTCGGCCGTATATTACGCGCTAGCGATTAATGATAAAAAAAGAAGTCGAAAAGAGTAAAAGACTCCAGGCGAGGAGGAGGGCCCGCCGTGTGCACTGCGCGCACGGAAGGAAATAATTGGTTTTCGCGGCGGCGCGACAAGCCGTCCTTGGGGTTCCCGCGCGGGGTGCGTCCGGGTTAAATAAACCACTATCAATTAGGGTGCCGCGTGCCCTTCTCCTCCTCCTCTTTACTATCAGAGCCGAAGCACGCGCGTCCGGAACGGGAAACCTTCCCATTGACAGGGTCCGCCGGAATGACCCCCCTCCCTGCCCATATCGGGGTCGGCGCGCCGGTGATGGCGCACTGCCGTCGGAGGGCCGATGGCGCACGCCGTTGGGTCCAGCCGGCGTGGGCGCTCGCAGCGAGGCGTGGGCAGCCAGAGGCCTATCAAATTCCTCGGTCGTGTATCGCCGCCGCCGCCGGCGAGTTTCGTGCCAACCAGCGTGACCAAAACGAGTGGACGACGATTGACGAAAGGGTTCGCAGAAACTGGGCCAGTTAGGGCGGTCCGCCCAGGCGCGTCGCTATACACCGCAAGCAATCTCATCGTTAGGTGCGGTCAGATCAGGGCTGACCTGAACGTGGCGTGCCTGAGGCAATTTCGCAAGTGCTTGATGAACGCGGAATTCGTAGGCGCCCTCCTCTCGATGACCTGCGAGGACCCTTTGGCGGCGGCTAGATAGTTGATGTTGCATCGAATTGAATAATTAAGCGGGATAGTTATACAGTTGACTATTAGGAGAACATTTTGAAGCGTTCCAAGTGATTGACGACATTCCTCTGTCTTCCGTCTTTTCGTCGCGCTTTGCAAAGTTCTCGTGATGGTTGTTACTACTGCAACGCGAAGAAATGATTTCGCGGATCTGCGGGTCTTCCTTGTACACCTCGCGTGGCGTATATTGTCGTAAATATGTTCGGAGGGTGCAAACTTTCTTTTCTATTTGTTCAGAGATGCGTGGTTTGCTTTCACCTTTTCCTGTTTCATCAGAGAGACTATAACCATAGAGTTTCCTATAGATACACTAGAGGGAACTCTGGTGCTAGTGTCTATGTTAGCTGCAACGCATGGCGCTTCAGTCAGCATGGGAATGATGGGTAGTACACGGATTTGTCTAAACTTCGCTCTTTTTGCTCCGTTTGACTCCGCGTCGCCTGCGTCCGCTTTGTCGCTAGACGAAGTTCAGCAAAAGTCAGCAGTTCCACTTCATCGCTTCAACCTGTTTAGGCTCACCAATTCAACTTCGATCACGAAGTTCACGACGGTCCATTCTTTTATTCGAATCGAACGCCAAAGCACAGCAATAAACAAAGCCGCAAGTGCGTTCGGAGCCGTAAGCACGAAGATTAGGCAAATCCGTGTACTACCCATCATTCCCATGGTGGCTGAACGATCACAGCGCCAGAGTTCCCTTTAGATAACTGCAGGAAACTCTACGACTGTAACCATGAGTGTCGGATTGATTAATAAAGGAAGAACCAAGCGATGATGGGGCCGCACTGTTTGTTTATTGTACCCTCAACATCGCGTAGTGTGACACAGGCAAGAAAGCGCCAATAAAAAGTGCGCGTCTGTGCAGAGCCGCTCTTATCGCTGACCGCCAAATCGCGACCGGCGAAAGGGAGATGCATAAGTGGCGTCTCAATTCGCGGCTGCGGCTTGACCCAGCGCTCTGCTGCTGCAGCCCGCTGTGCGTCTGTGTTCGTACGTATGCGCGCAGCTTCACGTGAGCACGTCCGGTTCATGCGGCTGCGGCGGCGTCCGATTTGCATGATTCCGGGTGAAAGTCCCCGTTCCGGGCGAGCGTGAGGGGCGAGAAGGGAACGAGCCATCTTGCGCTCTCACAACAACATAAACTGCGAGCAGCAGGATGCGACCTTGCTCTCCCACGCAACGCCAGTTCTCGCCTGCTGGAGCCCTCCCTGCGCGTTCGCCGTCCGCTGACGACGGGCGCGGGGGAGGGCGCCACAGCGCGCTTAGTATGCGACGTCCACGAGAGAGCCACGCTCACGTTCGCAGATCGGCCCCGAAAGCAGTTTCATTCATTACGACTTGCGGGGGATATTGGCGAATGTGCAGCGAGCGGGCGCGCAGGCAACACAATCTGCGCCCTCTCACTAGACACGCGGGTCATCTCTCTTCCGCTGGTTTGGGGCGACTGCGCGAGGTTGAAAGGTTGCGCGGGGCGGGAGCGAAGATGGGGCTCTCAACTTTAATGGGTGCCTCTGACGACGAAGACATCAATTAGGTTACGCTTTAGAAGTTCTTCATACAAGTTCGGAGTAGCGGGCCAGAATTAGAAGCACGGTTCTTCGGCCTATACTTTTCTCCGCTTTTCTCTTTCCTTTTTTTGACTCATTAGACCGCCGTCTCTCTCTCTCGTTCTTGGTTTAAATCGCAGCGTTTTGTGCCCGGAATAATACAGCAATTTCGTACCGCTTGCTTCCCAAACCCATTCTTTTTTCCCTTCATTAAAAGCATAAGCAGTACACTGGGTATGCTCTGTCAGAAGTCAGCGTGGTGTATGGTAATGGAATAAAATGAACCGTTACATTGTGCCGTCTTTTTGGGATTTTGGTACTGCATGCCGTCGGTAGAATTTCCTTTCATTTCATTTATTATACCCTCAGGGCCAAACAAGGCATTACAGAGGGGCGTGGGTTACAATCAGAAGTTTGTAGTACAGTATAAGTAAATTATAAATACGTAATACAGAATAAAAAAAAATAAACCATTACAAAGTATTAAATCAAGGTAAGTTATACAATGAATACACAAACAAGGACAAGAAAAAGGAACATACATAAGGGGAAATAAAGGACAATCTAATTAGCAATGCCGTTTAATGCAACACGAAACAAGGAGTTATCATTAATAGATACAATATTTTCGGGAAGGTGGTTCCACCCTAGTGACGTGCGAGGAATGAATGATTGAAAAAATGTGTTGGTGCTGCTAGAAGGAACATCGACCTTATAAGAATGATCGATGCGACGCGATATATAGTGTGGATTATGAATGAACATGTCATGGAATGTTGTGGTGAAATATTTTATGAAACAAGGATAAACGGGAGATTTTACGCCGGGCTGCAAGAGATGAAAGTGATAAGTCTAGTTTTCATGGCTGTTACGCTGGCAGTTCTGTTATAAGTAGAAACGAGTTTTTCATCTCTTGGTGCGTTTTAGTTCGATGCGTTTGCATTCCACTTTTCCTATATGTGTACGCTACACCTATTCGTCTTGTATTTGAGTACGGCGCATTTCGATCGGCGTTTGAATTCTACCATGTGCCAAAATATCCTTCTTTCTATTAAAAAACAGAACCAAGGACTCCACTGAATTAGTTGAGAATGGTTGAATATGTTTGTTGCTGAAAGTAAATGAGGGCCAACCTTCCCTCCTCTCTTTATTTTTTTAAATCTCGTGCCGAAACCTCGGCGCTGGTGCGTCAGTGCGACGTGACAAGTTTACAAGTACCCTCTTGTAATTTGGCTATTTCGGCGCGGTACAAGTTCTTGATACTTCTTAGGATAAATGTACGGCCCAGTGAAAATCTGTCTTTCTTGCTTAGTAAACAGACAACCATATATCTTCAGCAGATGCTGTCAAAACCGATGTCACGGCAAGCTGATGCAGGAACTTCAGGGTGGCGTCGCCATACAAATGTCTTTGAGCCTGCGCTTATCGTAAATATATAGTCATTGCGCTGTTGCAAAAGCGTAATTTACTAATACAACCATGTTCCTTGTAGCTGCCCATGCAATCATTGCTGTCGATCGAGCTCCTCCCCAGGCTAGCCGCAAAGACTAGTCGTTTCCAGCCTCTTTACTAAATCGCGTAGGTATCTCCGAAAGAGATCGTCTCCTTCTGATATTATCGGCCCTATACAGCAATTGGCTGTTCGTTTATCACCACGCCTGTACACCCCAGCGTCCCTTGGCAGAAGACAGTAAGGATGTGGGATGCGGCGTGTGGTTCGTTAGTAGTATAATTTGTCGCAAATAAGAAGAGAGAAAGGAAAGAGGAACGCCCTGGGCACCTCGTCTGTTTTTGCACCTGAAGCTTTCTTGTAGCGACGACAGCGTGAGCTTGACATCTTCATTTACTTGGCGTAATTAAGTTCGGGATAATATGACAATTCTATTTCGACGCTATTTATTCCTTATCTTTCTTCGTCCATGACTCGAGCGACGCTGGAACCACGTTATCGCCGGGATCGGCCGGCTGTGAGCGCCGGGTGATAAGAAAGGAACGAAAAGGGAGGCGACAAGAAATTGTCCGACAGGAACTCTTTCGTTGTACCGACCTGGCTTCCTGTTCCCGTGCAGGCATAGTGCAGGCACGAGAAAATAAGAAACGCGAGGTGATCTACGGATTTCGGCTTACTATTCATTCTGCATTTTAAGAGAGAAAACCGAAGTAGATCTCTAGAGTCGCAGTTCACGTCGTCCGTTGCCGCTCGGAAAATTTTAAATGATTAACAGGATCTGTGGCACAGCCCTTTTACCGCAACTGAGCGCGGTGCGCTCGGCTCCTAGTACTCAGTGCGTCTAACAGGAAGAAGAATTTTCCGTTTTTCTTGATCAGACTGCGTCAATATAAATGGATCAGTGGGTCGCGAGTCGTTTAGGAAGGTGCGCGCGGCAGAAATCGTTTCCTGTCGAAGCCAGTCGCGGTCTGGATTCGTTTCGCGCCATTGGCAGCCAGCAGGGTCTTTGGCGCAGTCCATTCACGCCGCCACGAATGTGCCGTCCTTGCCCCGAGTGGCGGTCCCCCCGTGGGCATGGAAAACCGATGGTGCACTCGTC
Source organism: Rhipicephalus sanguineus (assembly GCF_013339695.2). Lineage (NCBI taxonomy): Eukaryota > Metazoa > Arthropoda > Arachnida > Ixodida > Ixodidae > Rhipicephalus > Rhipicephalus sanguineus. The sequence continues at coordinate 253,517,138 of NC_051176.1, forward strand.
GGTCACCTCGGGTGCCTGATGAATGGACGCCGCCGCGGTGGCGACCCCCGTGCTGGCGGTGACCGCGCCACCGTTCGCCAGGCGCCGCCGTGCTCGTTCGCCTACGCCTCGTTCAGGATGCCCGTCACGCGGTGCTGTGACCGCCCACTGCGGCCAGCGTCCACCACGCGCGGCTATGGCTCTGGGAAGGAAGGTCACGCCGTCGTTCCTCCTTCGATCATCGTCGTGGGCGCGCCGGACGCTTACACCCCCTCTCTTCAATTTATTTGCGGCTTTACTTAAAAGTGTGCCTCTTAACGCAAAGTCAACAGGAAGAGCGGCCGCTTCCCGGAGAGAGCGCGGCAGTCTCTGCTGTCCGCCGTCGTTTCCTGCGCAGCGCGCTGCACCCGTCGTGTATTAATTGATTGCCCGTCGCGGAACGTGTGGGGCCGCTCTGCGTGCCAGACTTATTAGTCCCGCATGCTCGGCCCTTTCGGCTTGTTCGATGGCGCGTTATAAAGACACTTCTTTCTGTTTATTTCGATTTCTGCTCTCGCCCTGTTTCTAGCGATTCGTTTCTGTGCGCGGAAGTAGCCTTGGAAAAACAGTTCCAACTACTCTGCCTAGGACGCAAGCGTGCGCGTCTGCAATTGACATGCGAGTATTCGTATGATCGGACAGGTGTTACAAATGAACGTGGTGTGTTTAGCTAGCTCGTATTCAGACTGGTGTAATAGCGTGCTTGGCGACGATAGTGCTGTTTCGTAAATTTGTTAAAACGTATGGACTCAAACTTACTGGCAAAAAAGAAAGAAAAAAAAACTGCAGTAACACCGTCCCACCCATCTGCCGTGAATCGCGGCACGGTAAACCATTAAAAAGAAAACCTGCCGGTTTTATTATGATACAGTACGTATGGCAAATGCATGGTTAGATTTCCTTTTTTGTTGTTATTTTAAATTTAAATGATAGTAGGTAGACTTTACGCACTTTGGAGTCATCTCACAGAAAACTCGAGGTGTGTAGAGAGTATGCGACGGCGTCACAGTGTACACAAAACCGTACGTTTTGCGATTGAAACGAACTATATATAGAAACGTCACTTAGATAAGTTATAATCTGCAAGGTCACCCGCGACGTACTTGCGCAACTGAGTTACGAGACGACAGATTGCTGACATTATAAGCATGCGCTTTTTTCGAGAGTTAGGGGGCGAGGTTCTGGTCTAACTTTTTTTTTTTCTCAGCTCGTGCCGTTGGAGCGACATAAGCGTCTAACCTTGTCGTAAAAAAATAGTTAAATTGTTGCTGACGACGATGGGTGATGTTCGTAACGTGTGTGTATTTACAAAAAGCTGCGAGTATTCGGATGCTGGCATATTCCTTCAGCGAGCGCACAAAGAAAAATCTTTGTGAATTCGGCTTTTGCTTTTAAAAATTCATAGATACAATGTGCGTAATCCTGGTGACCATGGTCAATACGTGGTTGCGAACGTTGTCTCTGTCATACGGTTGTTTTTGTCTGAAAGAAAATGCTTTTAAATGCGAAGCATTTCTTAGCGAACTTCTGCGACTTTGAGCGTATCTACCTATCTATCTATCTATCTATCTAGCTAGCCGCCTACGACTTTGTGCTCTCCTGGCCGTTTCGTTAATCGGATGTATACCAAAATTGGTGTGTCATAACATGGCCTTATTACGAGCATAAATGACAGGTAATATCATGAAAAACATGACACGCATGTCATGAACAGCATGATTTACATTCCACGGCCTTTGGGCTCCCTGGCCGTTCCGTTAATCGGATGTATACCAAAATTGGTGTGTCATAACATGGCCTTATCACGAACATAAATGACAGGTCATATCATGAAAATCATGACACGCATGTCATGAACAGCATGATTTACATTCCACGGCCTTTGGGCTCTTGCGGCCGTTCCGTTAATTTCATATATACCAAAAATGGTATGGCGTGACAAGAGTTCATGACGAACATAATGACAGGTCCTAACATGCAAATCATGACGCGCATGTCATGTGCAGCATGATTTACATGACATGGTCTCGGGGCGCTCGCGGCCGTTTAAATGAAGGGATACATACGAAAACTGGTATGACGAGACATTTCTGTATGACGAACATAACTGACACGTGGTAACATGAAAATCATGATATGCATGTCATGTATGACATGATTTACATGCCACGCTCATGGCTCACTCGCGGCCGTTTCGCTAGATTGATATACACCAAAATTGGTATTGTGCGATGTGACTTTATGAAGAACATGAATAACAGATGGTAGCACGAAAACCATGACATCCATGACATGTATGTCAGGATTTACATGCCACGCTCATGGTGCATTTGCGTCCGTTTCGCTTGCGTGATATACACCAAAATTGGTGTTACGCAACACGACTGTATGACGAACGTAAGTGAGACGTGGTAACATAAAAATCATGACATGCAAGTCATGTACGACCTGATTTACATGCCACGCTCATGATGCGCTAGCGGCAGTTTCAGTAGATTGATATACACCAAAATTGGTATTGCGCGATGTGACTGTATGAAGAACATGAATGACAGTTGGTAAGATGAAAACCATGACATGAATGTCATGTATGTCATGACTTAATTGCCACGCTCATGATGCATTCGCGGCCGCTTCGCTAGCTCGATGTACACCAAAATTGCTATTGCGCGAAGCGACTGTACGACGACGGTGAATGAGACGTGGTAACATGAAAATCATGACATGCATGACATGCACGACATGATTTACATGTCATGCTCATGACGCACTCATGCCGTTTCGCTTGCTTGACACACCAAAATTGGTATTGCGCGACGCAACTGCATGACGAACGTAAATGAGAGGTGGTAACATGGAAATCATGACATGCAGGTATGTCATGATTTACATGCCGCGCTCATTGTGCATTCCCGGCCGTTTCGCTAGCTTGGTATACACCAAAATTGGTATTGCGCGACGCCACTGTATGACGAACGTAAATGAAAGGTGGTAACATGATAATCATGACATGCATGAAATGTATGTCATGACTTACATGCCACGCTCATGGTGCATTCGCGGCCGTTTCGATAGCTTGATATCCACCAAAACTGGTATTGCGCGATGTGACTGTATGATGAACATTAGTGACAGGTGGTAACATGAAAAACCATAATATTCATGTCATGTATGGCATGATTTACATGCTCTACTCATGGTGCACTCGCGGCCATTTTGCTCCTTTGATATACACCAAAAATTGGTATTGCGCGATGTGACTGTATGATGAACATTAGTGACAGGTGGTAACATGAAAAACCATAATATTCATGTCATGTATGGCATGATTTACATGCTCTACTCATGGTGCACTCGCGGCCATTTTGCTCCTTTGATATACACCAAAACTGGTATTGAGCGATGTGACTGTATGATGAACATTAGTGACAGGTGGTAACATGAAAAACCATAATATTCATGTCATGTATGGCATGATTTACATGCTCTACTCATGGTGCACTCGCGGCCATTTTGCTCCTTTGATATACACCAAAATTGGTATTGCGCGATGTGACTGTATGATGAACATTAGTGACAGGTGGTAACATGAAAAACCATAATATTCATGTCATGTATGGCATGACTTACATGCTCTACTCATGGTGCACTCGCGGCCATTTTGCTCCTTTGATATACACCAAAACTGGTATTGAGCGATGTGACTGTATGATGAACATTAGTGACAGGTGGTAACATGAAAAACCATAATATTCATGTCATGTATGGCATGATTTACATGCTCTACTCATGGTGCACTCGCGGCCATTTTGCTCCTTTGATATACACCAAAATTGGTATTGCGCGATGTGACTGTATGACGAACATAAATTAGAGGTCTTAACATGCGAATTATGTTATGCATGTCATGTATGGTATGATTTACATGCCACTGTCATGGTGCGCTTCCGGCCGCTTTGTTAACGTGATATATACCAAAATCGGTATGGCATGACACGAGTGCGTGATGAACATAAACGACAGGTCATGCATTTATATACCAGAATATGCGTTTCATTGGCATGGTGTACACTAGATTGTGCATGCATGCGTGCATGGCAAACATTCGATATATGGTGGACTAGATGCCATGGCATGGATGATTTCATTTGGCTCAAAGACAAACAAGGCGATGTATGCAGCTCCTTGCTGGCTGCTTCGCATTACAACGATTCCCACAGTGCGTGGGATCTGCCGATTTTTTTTTTTTAAACTTCTGGGGCAGTATTCACAATATGTTCTTACTATGAAACTTCCGTAGAAGCAGGCGCCAGCCAGTCCTGTTGCCTTACATATTATTAGTGCATGTAGCCAGGCAATGTAAAGCAGCACCATTCGGGCTCTGGCACATCGAGCCATTTAGCGCAGGTAATCGAGTTTGATTACTGTGATTATGTTTGTAAAGCATGTTTATATATGCACCGTGTACAACGGCTATACTATTACTACAACCACAAGTGCTTATGCGCTTATCTCGTTCTCCAAGGGCGATCAAATAACCGAGCACCTCTTCACTCGCTACACGGAGTCACTTTCTCTACGCGGGAAACGCCGGTTCATTTATGAACAATCGTGCCTGGTCTCGTAGAACGCTGTAAGCCCAGCCGAAGAATATATAGGCTGGAGGTTGCGTAACGTTCCGTCGTCGACCCGCTCAAAGGAGGCAATAATGGACAAACGTGCGCATGCTGATTAATTACCCAAAACGTAATTACACCCCCCCCCCCTCTGGACGCGAAGAAAAAGTGAGATCATTCATTGATAAACGGCCTCTAGGCAAGATAAAACGCGGACGTTGGGTGGGCGGACGATCGAGGTTACACCGCACGCAGCGCCGAAAGGCCCTGGAAAGAATCAAGAGGAAGGCAAGAGGGTCCTTATTGTTCCTTTGTACACAGGGCCACACTGCGCAGTGTGTATGCACTCTGGTCCCTGTCTGGGGCTGCTCGAGGTCAGGCACGTCTCCTGGCGGCTCCTTTCTTTTTGGCACGCGCCGTTCCACATACGTAATAAACGAGCGGGGCTCACGTAATTGGCATTGGCTTCGCGGCACCCGAACAATACACTTTTCGCGAACGATTCTTCATGTCCCCGTTGCCGCGGCCGCCCCGCCCCTGTGTTTATTGTGATGCCTTCCTCATGCTCTCGTGATGGTGACAAAGTGAGCGCGCTCGCAGGCGTCGTCCTAAGTTAACGCCACCAACGCGTTTCGTGCGGCTTCACTTCTCGCGAGCCGCTCATGTCGACTTTATGTGCTGCGGGGCCGTGTTCGTGTGCGCGGATTGCAAGTGCGATTTAGCGTGACCGAGAGCATATATGTCGTGCTTATTTCGTGGTATGTACTAAGAGCTCTCGAAAAAAACGCCGTTTATACGGTGTAGCAGAACCGCGGAACAGAACGCGCACTTGCGTGCCGATTTTCCGATGCAGTAAGCGGTGTGGCATAGGCGTAAATTAATAGAACTCGATCGTGTTGTTCCATTCAGCATCCCGTGTTCCTGCGTGTCTCTCTATTCCTGCGCCACTCTCTCTTTCTATGATGCGCGTTTCGTGGGCATACGAGACACATGTCTCTTAGTAGCCTGAAATTTTGGAATTCAACGAATGGCTCCTGGGATTAAAGTCGTACACTGGCGGAGCAGCTCAGCGTTACGTGCCTCCCTGCTATATACGACGAAGCAAGTCTGTGACATAGACAGGCAAGAATGAATTGCCAAGGTGCGGCGTAGTAAACAGTTTTCACTGAACAATTCATGACCGCACACTCTGAGTGAATGCATATCTATGCCTGAAAAGAAATACAGAAAGAGAGAACAGCTGGCGCAATGTTGTGACGAATTACGGAGACATAAACTTGGCAAGGATCTTACACGTTATAACTACCGAATTGATGTTTGCTTCCTCGTGCTTGGAGAAAAGGGAACATTGAAAAAGAGTTGGCGGAAGTTTATAGGAAGACGCCCAGTGAATCGGGGTGCAGGCATGCACGCTCATGAGCGCTCATGACCGACGGTTTCTTACTTAACCTTGTTCTAAGTGCGCACTTGTGACGGTCGCCTCCTTGGATTGTCAAGAGAGAGCAGCTTTGCCTTGAATCAGTTTTGGATCTCCGCCCGGAGGCTATACTTAGGGTAACCGCTTAGTCATCCTTAGTCGATGATGCACTGTTTACGACCACGGCGTTTCCGGCGAGTGGCACTGTCCCCCAGGAAGTTCATTTCTCACGTCATTCTCACGCTACACCATGCGCCACTTCGGCACGTAAATATAGCATCACTGACCCCTTATGTGACGATCAGTCGTCAGCTTTTATCATTTACATCGAAAACGTACAAAGGTGGCCCGGAACCCTCTGCGGCTGCCGTTCGGTGAGTGGCGCGCCTCTGGATGGATTTATTTCTTGCCGCTGTACGGGGTGATTTCGTTATCTTATGCGTATTTCTCTACTTTATCGGCGTGCATAGATTGCGGCGTGATTACTGGAGGGATGACTTCCCGCCGACGACGTCCAATTTCGTACAACCAGAATGACGAACAAGTGGAGAGAACAAAATGAACGACAGTTCCTGTTCCGTCCATTTCCTGCCTTGCTGTTTCCTAGAAATGCCGGGAAATATTCATTAATGACAAGCTTACAACTTGCCCAACTTTTGGCATCACCTTGGGCAGAGTTAGGTTTCTTCACATTCAAGGCAGCTGGGGGTAAACCTCGGTTTTGCATTGTACAAAGCGCCGCTTCTTTGGAAAATTGGACCCTACTGTATATCGGCCCTTCATATGCAATAATGAAGCCCATATGGAGGTAAAGTGATTGCACAGAAAACAGGCCTGCACGTATTTAAATAGGAAAGCCGCAATGAAGGCCACTGATTGTGGGGAGTACTAGCTCCGAGGGTGATGACGGAGTTGCTATAAATTTCCCCCTGCGCATACGGAAACCGCGTGTACGACTACCGTGGCGGTATTCATACTTGCGACGATTGAACAGTGAGGACATATTCAGGCGATACTCACGCACGCACGCACACGCACGTTTGTTGCCCTGAAATGTAGTCTTTTCATACCAAAGAAAAAAAGATCTTCAGCTGCTCCTCTAACCGCGTACTCATTTACGGCGGCGGTGGAAGGCTCTCACAGCTCACACCATGCATGCATTTCGTTTTCTAGGACAACTTCATTGCGATGCAGACAACGCTTCTAAATTACCAAATTATATTTGCACAGGCGCCACCACTTTCAGAGCCATCCATAGTGGGGCCGCGAAAAACGACGTTCCAAAACGTCCCACTGGTGGCGCATATAGTGTCCTAGATTTACCTTAAATGGACACTAAAGAGAAACAATGAATCGGCCTAGATCGGTAAATTGTGCTCTGAGAACTCTAATGTGGTTAATTTCGCCATCATAGGTTTATTAATAGAGGAGAAAATCAAGTTCAAAGTCTCATTCTTAAATTTCGCGACGAAATCTCCCCGCGTGACGTCACGGATTTCAAAGTGTATCGTATTTTGGCGCCGTTGGCTCAACAAAATTACCCCAAACTAGATATGTTAAGTCTATGGCCCCCTTAGAGGACAATGTACTTCATTTTTACTGATTACGAACTACGCAGTCTCTAGTAGGCGCCGTCAAAACATGTGACGTCACGGCGAATGGTGCGGAAACTTCAAGGTGGCGCCGCCACCCACATTTCGTTTTTGCGCGTTTTCTCGCTTACTAAGCGTTTTCTCGCAGCAAGCGGGGTGTTTTTTGGTATCGTGAAAGAGTACCTTACTAATAGGCCTCCCAAGCTCGGCCAGGAGGCGCTGCGGCGCACGCGTTTCGCCGCCTTTCTTGCGAAAACCGGTCGCTCCTGTCCCCACACCAGCCTTTTGACTGCGCTGTCTCCGCACGTTCAGGCACCCAGCACGCGCTGTTCTCTGCTCGCCGTGCACGTGCAGCTTCACGTGTCGCTTGCTCTGAAGGTTTAGAAAGATCCCAGAGATGGAAAAAAACTTCAATAATGCATGATCTGCAATAATGCAGATCCCAGAGATGGAAAAAAAACGTTTTAACGGTGGGAATCTTACCAGAGGAGGACGGTTGATCGACCACCTTTTCGGGACCGAGCAGGTCGTCAAGGGCGATGCTGTTTGTGCGAGCGCTACGTGCGTGCAGATGCTGAACGGGCACATTTCTTTGACATGAGTAGGGAGGTGACTGCGCGAGTTCTGTAATTATGTTACCGGTAAAACGCACATTCGTTGCGGCAGTCGTGTATACTCGGAGCTGTCAGCAACCAACCAGCACGCTTTCGAGTGCGTTTTCTATTGATAACTTTTCAATTGCTTAGATGCCAAGTTTGTCGTGCGGCTTTAAATTTATTATGAGCTCAGTGTGAAGAGCATAAATTTACATCTGCCCTGTTGAGTCACTGGCTGCATCGCAATGCGCAGTGTTCAGTTTCGTGGGAGTTTCACTTTTGCCGAGGTTTGCATCGAATGATAACAACGTCGGATCGCAAGTTTAATGTCGCCTTGGATTTTTTTAGAGCTCCCTTTGACAGCATAATGATATACGCAAACAAAAAATAAATAAATATTTCATGCCCACTTCGACGATGCATGTTTCTTGCAGAGGCGTGTTTCATTTCGAATAATATCGACGCCTCATCACGCACCGTGTTCGCTTATTTGAATGTCGCTTTGGTTGTTTCGACAGCTCGCTTGGTCAGCATCATATTATACAGGGGCGTAGCCAGGGGGGGGGGGTCCAAACCCTCCCCGAAAATTTTCAATTTTGCTTGCGTATATGTACACGCACACATACAAACGCACGCAACAACATACATAAAGTATGGTTGGACCCCCCCCCCCCTTCCCCCGAAAAAATTTCTGGCTACGCCCCTGATACTATACAATACCCACTGGGATCGTGCATGTGTATGATTATGCCGAGATTTGTGCCCAATAATAAGCGCATCTGAATTCGCGAAGCCATCGAAAATTTAATTGCCACCTTGGTTCTTTTTTCAGCTCGTTTCCAAAGCGGCATGCAAGGCTTTTTATTACGTGCCGAACGCATGACATTAATACGAGGCACGCCGTGGTGGATTAATTCGGATTAATTTCGGCCACCTGGGTTTCTTTAACGTGTACGTAAATCTAAGTACGCCGGTGTTAGTGCATTTCGCTCCCATCGAAATGCAGCTGCTGTATGCGTGAATCGAACCCATGACCACGATTTTAGCAGCGCAACACTTCAGCCTTCTAAGCAATCACGGCGTGTCGCATGCAAAGCCAATATAAACGCTCAGTGCAAACATACAGCTTAATTCTGTTTACAGGGAGCCGCGACGGGAAATGTACCGCAATCAGCTGAATTAAACACTTAGTACTCACGGTACGTTATTTAAACTGTGGTGTAATAAGCCCAAATGCTCCGCTGCTGTAACGTTACAAATGGTTGACTCGGAAAGCGAGCGCGCAATCTCGAAACGTACAGCGGCTGTCTATTTGTTGTAACTTCGGTTCACAAACGCACTTCCCTTTCAAATGAGCACGATCATCGCGTTTCTCCCCGTTAATAGTTCGTAATACTGTGTACGACAAAAGCTGCTTCAAGGTGACAAGACCGCGAAAGCATCGCGGCGAACTGCCATAATCCACTCTTGACGCCTCTGCTCCTCGGACTGCTTGCATTGGAAACGGTAGAACATGACAGGAAGTTTTCGGCTCTTCGACATTTTTAAACTTTTGTGACAGTTCACAATGCAGCAGGACTGCGTGCCTGCTTTCGAGTACGACGAAGGAACGGCACCCATAGCGTGAAAAATGCGAGATAAAAGCCCCGGGGAGCACGTTCTCCGCGCGCGCGATGGGAAAACCGAGCAAGAGCGACCCGTCCCAGCTACCGGAGTTTTCCCCTCTCTCCGCTGGGGCGGCGGACGGCGCTGCGCAAACTTGAGCGTTGGAGGCCTATACGAGAAAAACCGTTTTGCTCTTTAGTGTCCCTTCAATTTCTCGATTAGTAGATCACTGCTGTTGATAATATTGACGTTTTAGACGTTCTCAAACATTGACCTTTCACTCTGACATAAATTTATATTTGCCTTTAGTGTTCCTTTATAAACTCGCGATGTAGCCGTATATTTAGCGCGTCCACCTTCCTCATTGCCACAGGGTCTGGAGTTCGAATCCCTTTTCGTTCACCATATACGGTAAGGCGAGGCCGCACGAAGCTGAAGGAGATCAGATGACGATGCCGTCGTTGTCGCTGCATCGTAACTGGCGGGCGTACTCAGCGGACGCAGTTTTGATAATATCTGAGTTTTGTAGTGGAAGCGCCCACTTTCCAACTGTGAGGAAATAGCCGTAGTTAACTGTCATTTCAATTCCACCGTGCCCTTTATCTCCTAACATATACTTTTGTCACTCTTCTCTCTCCTCTCTTTTTCCACCCCCTGCCCTTTCCTGACGCTGAGTAGCAGGTCAGAAAATTTATTCAGGCCGACCTCTGAGCTTTTCGCTTACAATAAACATTTCTCTCTCTCTCCCTTATAGCTTGAGCTTATACATGTAAGTGCGAAACAAGGCTTTGTCATGTAAACAACCGAAAACCAGCGCAAATGTTATGTTTACTTGGATCTGTATCGGCGCGCTTGGTTTTGCTTCCCTACATGTTATTTGCGGGCTCATTGCGGACTCTTACGCCTGAGAAAGCAGTGCAGCTTGTCCAGAGGTGTGCGGAAAGAGGGGAAGGCGGCTGAGTGCACCGCGCGTGCACTGTACTCGCACGGCTTCTTTGCATGGCCTAACCTTTGCGCGCGCGAGTTTCCTATCGCGTCGATCTTGTTTCACAAAGCTCGGCTTTACGAACTCAGTGCCGCCCCCACAGCGAGCGCGCACAAAAGGAACCCTCAGGGCGCATTACTAAGCGAGCACAAAAGCGCCTCGGCCAGTGCAGCGTTGTAAGCGGTGTGGTTTTCGAGGTCATTTCTCCTGTGTAGGAGGAAAGCGAATTCGCCCCGATCTTGTCCTGATACGGTTTGAATCGATTCGTCTTGATCGCCCGACGAAGAAGGAAGATATGTTAAGCGCCACCACCCCGTATACATATAGCAATCCCGTAGCCGCACTCGTGCCGCGGACTCGTTTTGTTTTACTCCCTCCGCCTTTTTTCTTTTTCTCTTTCCTAGTTCACAGGCGCCGCCGCTTGTACGTATACATGCGCTGGGAATTATTGAAGTGACGATGCGAGAGGGCTTTTTCTGGGTGTGTGCCTGGCATGGCAAGTGGAGCGGCGAGGGGAGGCCGGGAGCTGCTATTTCGAGGAGCGAAGCGCCATCGGTGGAAATCTGACATTCCGGATGTGACTCACATCGAGGAATGTCCTGCAACCGCCGCCGTTCAAAAGTCTTCGTTATCCTTGCCCCCATGCGGGGGAACGTTATTAGAGGATGAACCGCGGGATGGGAGACGTCACGTGACCATCTCGCGGTGGAGGTCGCCCTTCGAGGGGTCACGACCGTGAATTGGCCGGGCCCGCGAGGAACCTGCACGCTGGTGGCGCTGATTGCCGACCTCATGGGAGCCGCTGCAGTGGCGTCTTTGAGCGTGTATCAGACGGGGGGGGGAGGAGATCGCGAGAATACGCGCGAGGCGGGTGGCGGCGGGCTTCGGCGCCGAGCTTTTGACTCAGCCGAGCATGCAGTTTTGTCGTTGACAGATTGGCCTGTTTGTAATGACCGACCATGTGTGAAAAGACTTGGCGCTCGCTTATAAGGCCGCGCGAGGCAACTATCTCCTCTCCGTTCCACGGTTTACTTTCGATGGCCGACGACTCACCTTAGCTAGATCTAAAAGGCCCTCAACAAAGCGAACCACAGTGAATAAACAGGTAACCGTGAACACATAATTTGCGAAGTCGACGCTGCGGTTCTTGTTACCCTTGGAGATGGACGCGAGTGACAGGATGGTGTTTAAATGCGGGATTAAGCGAGAGCCTTCATTTTCTCATTATCTTCAACTTGTTTGTTGTTAAATGTATCTAGAAAATGTCTCGTCGCAAGGGTCAAATGATCAAGTTTCGTTCAACTCTCCGGCGCCATGTCGGTGCGCCGCATTAGAAACGAACCAACGAAATAAATTGCATGAACGGGGGAGTTTATAAACCGGCGACGGGAAATACATACCTCTATATGTTTGTTTATTTTTTAAATATATATATATATACGGTACTGGATTCGCAAAATTCGCCTGGTTGTTGAATTCTGCACACAACATTTTCCACACCGCGAGGAAGAAGAGGCTGACGCCGAGCAGGCAGCGGCAAAGAGAGACGACAGTGGTCGCGTCGACGGAAAGCGTTGATTTGTGACATCTGCTCGTGTCACTAGTCATCCGGTTTTTCGTTTCTACGAGGCCACGTTATCACTGTCCGAAAGCCGTCGAGGTAGGTATGGCTTCGCTATTATACCGCAACCATGCATGCCGCAGAGAGCTCACTCACTTCCACCTGCTCTGAAACGAGCAGCGCACGAAGGGAAAGGAGAAAAAGCAATTACAAGACTGTCATGTTCCTTCTTTCACGCAGCGTGCGCATGCCATCCCTGTTAACTCCAGAACCGGTAACCTCAAGGAAATCGTTTCCAACGGTCACCCGGGCACACGCCAATGCCTTATTTATTACCAAGGCTTCGCGAGAAGCGGGTGATTCACTTAACGCAACGCGACGCATTCTTTCCTTCGGCCTTTCGCAAAATTCCAACTGGGGTAAAACACGCGCCGCGGTAGCCGTTGCGAGTGGCCTCTTGTGGGCTGCGCGTACGTTATTAATCGTGTTAAGGAATGCATTGCGGTGTTCGATGCGTGTGATTAGCCGAAAATGAAATGTGCTTAGAACTATACAAACGACCCGGCACGTCATCCTTAATGATCTTCGGGTGCCCAATGGTTCGTAATTAAAGTGGTACTGCTGGCTGCCATGGCGTCTAAGCCGTGAGTCAGAAGTTCTACATGGCGATGCTTCACTAGCTACAGAGTCGCGTGTTATAATGAATGCTCTCAGAACTGCTGCATGCCGTGTGCAGATATCTGTTTCGCTCGACTGTTTGCAATACTAGTCGCAATTCTGTAATTTTGCACGCAACTATAGATTCATTTGCCAACAGATCGAGAACATTTGCAAAATGTCGATAGACTTTCCAGTAGGTCAATACTTATACGAACGTATTGCGGGCGTCGCTTAAAGGGACACTAAAGAGAAACGATAAATCTGTTCAGATCGATAAATTGTGCTCTGGGAACTCTAATGTCGTTAATTTCGCCCTCATAGGTTTCTTAATAGAGGAGAAATTCAAGTTTCATTTTTGAATTTCGCGCGAAATCTCCCCGCGTGACGTCACGGATTTCAATGTATATTTATCGTATTTTGGCCCCATTGGCTCAACAAAATTACCCCAAACTTGATATGTTAAATCTATGGCCCCCTCAGAGGACAGTGTACTTCATTTTTACCGATTAGGAACTACGTAGTCTCTAGTAGGCGCCGTCAAAAAATGTGACGCCACGGCGAATGGTGCGGAAACTTCAAGGTGGCGTCGCCAGGCACATTTTGTTTTTGCGCGTTTTCTCGCTTACTAAGCGTCTTCTCGCAGCAAGCGTGGTGTTTTTGGTATCGTGAAGGAGTACTTTGCTAATATGAGAAAAATCATTTGCTCTTTAGTGTCCCTTTAAAGCGTACGTGTTCGGCTAATTACTGCACGCACGCGTCTTGTACACTGAAGATGTAACCGACATGTGCACGTCCACGTGCCAGTATCGGAAAGTGATTTTGCTGGTTCCGCGAGCCAGTTGCGAAGTAAAGGTCTCATGGAGGCGGCATCGTAAGCCAATCCGTCTTATCTCCGCCGCTGTGGTTGTCCTTATCAGGACGCCTTATAGTTTAGCGCATTACCGCACTCAAGCGTGCATATTGCGGCAGAGATGAAACTACGGGTATGTTATGAAACTGTTTTTCGATAACTCGGGCGATAACTATAGCGACATCCGGCGTCGCGGCAAGCTTTCCTTCGTGCGAGGGTCGCAGTTTATCTGATCGCTGCGCAACGTCTTCGCCGTTGTGCCCTTGGGAATGTTATTTGCTCCTTCACGCGGTCCACCAAAGACCTCGCTCGGCCACCCCTTCTCTCGCAATGTTTGTCTCTCAGTGTTGTCACCAGCGGGTGCTCGTTTGAATGCGCGACTAGAGTTACTGTATATGCTACCTTTAGGTAGCAGAGTTGCGCATCTGTCTTCCAACGCCGCTAGCAACCATGCATGGCGGAGAAGCTGCCGCTTGGGCCAATTTTTTTTATTTCTCGACGCCTCCGCTGCAGCGAACTGAATTAACACTAGCCATCGACAGCCAATGTTTATCGCCGGTCTTCGACACGCCAGACAGGTTAATCGGCGACACAGTAGGCATGTCGCCTGCAAAACGAAGTGCGACTTCACCGCATAGCTGTGGTTGCTAACGCTACTCTGCTACCTAAAGGTAGCATATGCGCGACGGGGCGGCTATCGATGTATTGAGCTACGAGCGCACCGAAAAAAGGAGGAAAAAAAAAGTAAACTGCCGGGTTTCTTTGTTCGTGTTCATCCTAGGTTGGCGTTATATTTTGCGGCCTAAGTTGCGTGCAGTGTCAAAGAACGGTGATGATCATGCACTACGAAGATTCATTACAGGAGCGACCAAATAATGAGAATAACTGCACTTTATCATATATCAGTGACTGTTGTCAGTATTAGCTGATAAACTCCTCTGTAATGGTCTTTCGCAATCGCGAAATTATCAGGAATACAGGTAGGCTTGAGGCTAAGCGTGCAAGAAGTGCGTTACCATTGTATAAAATCTGCAGGAGGAGCGTTTGTCATACAAGCGTTTCATTGCGTTAAATTGACCTGTTTCACCACCCAGGGTCTCCACAGTGTGTCATTATTAGTAATCATAATACCATCAACGTTGTAAGGTTTACATGTATATATGTAGAGTAAACTACTGTGAACTGTCAAAATAACTGTTAAAAATAGCCGGGCAAGTTGGTACATCTTTAGAAGGATGTTGAAAGTGCTCACAACTAGGGACAAAGACAAGAAAGCGCTTGTTTTGTCTTCCTTCTTTCTCTCTTGCCGTAACTGCTGTTTCATTTCTTCTAAGCTTAAGCGTGCTTGAAGTGATTAAATGCACATTTCGCTCACCTGGGCGATATGGTACCATTGGGCAAACATTCTGTAACTTTATTCGTGCGCCGCCAGTTTATTTTTATTTTTGATATTCTCTACGCTCTTCATTCGCTTTTATGCGAACACCTTTGTTAGCTTGTCTTTAGACTGCGAAGCGCATGGAGACAGTGCTGCCATTTTCGGTTGAGTTGTCGTCATGACGACCTGCGCCTGCCTTACGTTGCTGCAGTCCGTGTTCAGATTCAAGATGTCGATGCGAAAGGTACCGAATCGGCACAAGCGATTAAATTTGTATTGTTCTATCTTGGAGAGATTTTCGCAGCGCGTTCATGTACTATGGTATGCTGGTCACTTATACGCAACGAATATATCTGAATACTTTGTTAACGTCTTATCACGGCAGCAACATATGAACTTGTTTACACACCCGCGTAACATAAGTACAACGCAGGGGTCTGGACACGAACAATATAAACAGGCTGACTCTTGCTCCGTTTTGTGTCCTCTTTCGTATTATGAAATGTTACGATAGCTCGAGGCTAGTTGTCTTTTTTTGTAAAGCAGAAAAATTAGATATCAGTGGAATACTCTCTGTTTTACATTCATTTTCGTTGGTAGAAAGCGAAGGAGTATGCGAAAACACCGGCTGCCGTTTATAAATAAGTCACAAGTTTCTTCTCCGACGCTACCGCAATTTATCTGATGAGTCCAATTTAATCGAACAGCGCAGTCGCGCTCAGGTTCTCAAGATGCCTATCGTGCATTGCTACCTTTTAAAGTCCGTAAAGCTGCTAGACGCAGTACTTTTATGGTGTAAGGACTGTGTGGTACACGAATGTTAAAACACCCCTTGTGAATGAAATAAGCTGGTGCCCAGGCCCTTCCCGATTAACTTTCTCTTAGGTTTGGTGTGTGTTACGTTTGGTTAATCACCCAGGAAAAAAATACCCGTGAATCATAAAGTCAGAAGCAGTCACCTGGAGCTTAATGGCAACATTGTCCGAAAACATGTGCTAACGCTGTTACCATGTGTTCGTTCATTGTAGACGTAGAGAGGGCAGGCGGGGCAGGCACGAATGACCTTTACTTAGTGTTAAATTGTCTTTAAACCTTACTTTGGTGTTATCCGAGCACCATAACAAAAAAAAAAGCTTATTTGAGAGTATTAATTAGTACTGGTGCCCCCAAGCCGCAGAGGCCACAAACTCTTGCGTTTTTTTGTACTCCCCTTGCTCTCTTCTGATTGCAGTACTCTCCCACATGTTTCCGACGCCGGAAAGGTGCAGGCTCGGGGAATGACAGGCTTCACTATCTGCTTGTTTTCATTAAGGTTGTGTCACAGAAGCGAGCCCTCCAAATCCCCTTCCGTCGCAGATATAAACGTAGTACATAATACTATTCAAGGCTTTCTGGGCGCTGCCTTTTCAGTGTAGGTTTAGCATAGGTACGCGATTTAGCATAGGCACGTTGAGAAAAGAAAGGACGAGACACGCGTAGCGCCATACGTGTGACACACGAATATTTGCGCTGTGCGTCTCGTCTTTTGTGTTGTCCACATATGTTAAACGCCCTTTTACACGCTTGATGAGGAATAAATTTGCTTCATAAAACCGGTACTGATCGAGAGAGTCCCTCTGCCAATTTTAGTGACTCCGCCAGCAGCTTCGAAAGACGCGAACTTGCCCTAACCGCAACGCGCCTGTCGCTTTAGTTGTGAAACGTACCACTAGATGGCGACAGCGGCTCGCACAGTCGCATCCCGTTTCTGGGCGCACTTTCCCTCTCGCGCGGGGGTTTCCGTGGTCGGCGCGGTCGTTTTGGCTGCATGCACTTACCGCTTGCAATGAATGGAGACCTGTGCGTAACACTGTGACAGCCGCGGCGTGCGTTTCGTCGTTTGTTTGCGTTGCGAGTAGCCAAACAACGCATTGCCTTCCAAGGTGGCTTGCTTGCGCTCAACCTCCAAGCTCCAAGCGGATAGCGCCGAGCTCTATCCTCAAAATGTCTTCCGAGCCGTCATCCGACGATGAGGCAGCGGCGAGTCCCACGGTGAGCGCTTCTCTTTGACTCTTGTCTGAAGCCCTGTTGAGACGCTATATGGTAGCAGCAAGCGTTGTATAACGACGTTTGTTGCTGCTTGTTCGTCCAACATCACCCAGTCTTCGCATCCCTTTGCAGTTGATAAGCGGCATCCTCGCTGAACTTTTCTGCCCGCCATGACGTTTGAAAGCCCGTGTTTGAGGCGCCTTTGTTTTTTGTCGCTTCGACCCCGTCCTATTTTTCTGAACATTACGGAGTGTCTGTAAGGAGTGTTCGACATTTAATTTACGCGGGTGTCATATTCTTTCACCTACAGCTTTGCCTCTTCTCATTGGTTTTCTCGTCTCGTTATGACGTTTATCATTTGCCCGAAAAAAAGAACGATTTCTAACGGTGTTTCATCCGTGCGTTCAAACCACGGTGTTGTTCAAACACTGCCAGTGACTTGTGATTGGCCCAGAAAGCCGTTTATAGACGTCTGACATTGTCGATTTAATGTTGGCGGTTCTTTATTGCAGAAGGTGTTGCTTAATGTGTCACTTGTGAATGGACCGCATCAGTCATTTAGACATGAAATAAATTGTACATAATATTCTTTATCCTTGTGATCTCGAAATGTGAGGGCATTTACACATTTGAAGGCGTTGATAGGTTTGAATGCTAATGCCATTATGGTGAAATTTTTTACAGTTATCAAATATGCCGCCTAACTGTCGCAAGGTAAAATAATTCAGCTTAGCGTATTATGTTTGAAAGTTAGTGGTTTTTTTTATAATGTACGGTAATAGTACTTCATACGTGTGGTTGGTTCAATGTAGTTACCCAACTGTGAGCGTACCGCTTGTTTGGGTATGCTCATAACCCTCGTAGAATGAGCTTGGACCTTCTCGTCTTGCTCAATATACGCGACCGGCTTGTGTTAACATGTGAGGTAGAACTCAGTAGCGTGAATGCACGTGTATGTACGATTAATGTGTGCAGTAACGTGACAAAATAACGAGATGTTATTTTGTTACGTTACTTGTTTTTGGTGCAGCTTAAGCCGTTGCGACAGGCGCATTGTAGCGGCAGTCGCCACTCGCGTTTTCAGGATGTCTTGCCTTTTGAGCCGGATGAAGATAGTATGTGCTTTGCTGCGCGGCACTCCCATAATTCCCACGCTCGCTGGAGCACTGCTGCTAGGAGAACGTTTACTCCTCCGTGATCGCAGGTTCTTCCATTCTAGCACCGGATTTCTTTCTCTCTCCCCTCCTCTTTTTCTCAGTCTCTCTCTCGATACGAACACGGAAATGAGTGAGAGAAAGTCGTTCACTACTGCATTGCGGTAACTTTAGTGTTTATGCCCAGCACTTTTCCAAAGGTCACACATATCCCGTTTACACTTTGCACACAGCGCGCTTACAACATGCAGTATACAGTGACGGACGCTTTAACCGATGTATATATCGATTATAAATAATTCAGATGCACGATGATTTCCGGTTTTAGTCCACTGCGTGGCTAGACCTTCTCCCTTGACCACAGGCAGCCTCAGGCTAGCGTTGGCCGCTGTCGGTCTATTTTCAGCAGCCGGTCAAGGGCGTTTTTCTTGCTCTGAAGCTTTCGACATTCCGTTTATTTTCTCTCTGCGAAGACTAAACAAAAGCCGACTCGACGATCTAGTGCGGGATAGAACGAAACTGCCTCGCAATTCTGTTTCATCGCAGATAAATAGTCTGAATGCCGCGTTTTTTTAAAAATGGTGGGAAGCTTTCGCCGCTGGAAAGAGTGACGCAGAAAGACGCTTTTTTTAATTTAATGTCTCTCGTTTTTACTTTTTCTTTATGCGCATGTCGTGAGCAGTGTGGTGCCTTGTAGCTCGCGCTCTCTGCGGGCCAGCAGCATCAGACAAATGAGACTGTTCGTCGTCTGTGCAAACACGTCAGCTGCACGCAGTCATATTCCATAGTTCAATCTGTATTCAGCCGTTGTATACGTTTTGGGCCACTATTTATCATTATTATTATTATTATTATTATTATTATTATTATTATTATTATTATTATTATTGGCAATCACTGCTTATGTCACTTTTGGAGAAACGCGCGACACGATTTTCCTTTATACAGTGACTTCTTCCAAGGTGCTAAAGAACTATTAAGTTGTGTTCATTATTTATTGCGCCGACATTGATAGTTGGTTGCGGTTCGTGTCCAACCAGATACTTTACACACAAGGCAAACGTTTGTTCCGAAGGATCTCCTCAGTGTATTGCTCAGCATTTTTCTTTTTCTTCTAGCACGTTGAGCGACATGGAATTAAGGCCGGCGATTATTCCTGCACGTTCCATGTGCTCCGGTAGGAAAATGGCTGTCATTATCTTCGTCTGGCAGAACCATTGCGCAAGATTATATAGGTTAGAAGCGCATCTCTTGGTCCTTGTCGCGCCAACCTCCATGCTATCTGCCGCCATTATTCACGTGGCACGGTGGCATCTTTCTAGAGGACGGCACGCGACTGTTGCCATGGGATCGCCAGAACGGTCAGCGTTTTGTCATTCATTGTCAGTGCTTCCTTATCCGCTGTTGCTTTTGCGTCATTTGGTTGCCGCAAGAGCTTTCACCACCGTCTATGAACTGCGCTGTGGAGCTGATGCCTTTCGGCTGTCGCGTGTACCTTCCTCGTAGAGGCTGAAGACAAGAACTTGCTGTAGCGATACCTTCCAAACGATTGTCGTCACTCGTGACAGCAGTGAAGTCGTTTTTCTGGGAAAAACCCTCATGTTAGGAAAAGCCTTTTTGAGCTCTCACTGACCTCCGGGGCGCGTATTCAGGCGAGGCGGGCTTGAGGGTTTCTGGCGTCTTGTGCGGCGAGCGCCGGTACTGCTCGACCCCCTGTGCGCAGCATCGTCCGCAGGTTCTTTTTATACCACGTGGAACGGGCTGTTGATGCATTCGAGGCCGCTTTGATCTCTCCGAACGTTCTGGACAGCTGAGCGCGTTGTCCGCCGGATAACCGGGTCGTGACACGGCCGTAGAGAAAGAAAAAACGGCATTCCGGGGCCCCGGCGTGCCTTTGATGGCGCGCGATATAAACTCAAAACAAAAGTGCGCTCGCCGCGCCGGCGGCCAGCCGGCCTGTGACAGCTGCCGTGCCAAGGGCACTGTGCGCATCCGAAGCTCGCGCGTTGCTGCGCGGACGCTTCCTTAATTTGAAACTCTTCTCCAACATGGCCGCCGCTATGCCTGTCACGAGGCCCGCAGACATCCATGCCGCGCTTGCGAGCGGGGGGTCTCTGCGGGAGTTTTCTCAACCCTGGACCAATTCCAAAACGGCTCGAATGCGTAATCTCTCAGCTCGTCTCTCCGGCACGGTTAGCTCTTCCTCCCAGGCCGTTGCTGTTATTATGGTCCCGCTCGCTTTTTTTTTTTTCTTTTCTTTTGCCAACTGCGTTCGGCGACTCCACCTCACCCGTGCGCGTCGTCGCGACCGCCGCTCTGGTCTGCGCGCTTCGCACGTACCTTGCATTATGCAATGACCTCACCTTACCAGGCAGAAACAAGAGAAGCGTATCTGCGATGTAAAATATAATGTAGACGTCGAAAAGGAGGCTCGGGCGAAACACGGCGTCTGTCACGGTTTTCGCTTGCGCAAAACGCCGCGCATCGTGAGGTGTGGTCCGGCGTAATTAACGAAGGGGGAGGGCAGCTCGATGCTGTCTTTTTTAATTGCACGTCAACGTCCATTCTAAGCGAGCACGTGATATTCTTTCCCCCTCCTTTTTCCAAGACCCGCGCAAAACGCCGTTGCAACGCTGTACGAAAGAAAAACGATGCGCGCGTCTCCTCAAGGATGACGCTGGGCTGCGTTATGCCACGCTCTCGTAATCTCCCCGCAGCCATGGTAATGTGCGGGCGGGGTTTCCTCGTAGACGCTCGTCGCGGATCGCCGAAATCGTTCGGCTGGTGGGTGAATGCCAGACGTCTAGTGCCACGGCTCATGTATGGGTGACGCTGTGTACGTGTCTGCGACTCGTGCCTTGACAGCCTTCGTCAAATAAGCGAATACGTCTCTCTTTGGCCCTTCAGTGCGCGTCGCGTACACTGCTGCACCACGTCTGCTATCTCCTAGGTAAAAGAAGAAGAAAAAGCGCTACAGATTTTTCGCTCTGTGTATCAGTCTCTCGGAGGCCACCTGCGTTTGACGCAGGCCATACACTATTTCACCTGTGCGTTGCTCATTGCCGTGCGTCACTCGCTTGTGCAGGGCGAGGGGGGAGTTGCCCTGCTCTGTAAGAGCTGAGTATGTCTTACTAGGTAGCTTCACGTTATTTCTAGCAAGTACAATTGCTTGGTGTGCGCTGTCATTGTGATTGATCAAACTACGTGTCACCTGTCCACCGTATCGGCTCCGTGTTTCACTTGATGACAGTGGGCTCTGCGATGCTGTAAGTGGGGGGCGGGGTGTGTGTTGAGAGAGGCGTCATTTTTTTTTTTTTACCACTTCGGGTTCTTTAACCAGCGCCCAAATAAATAATTGCGCAGGATTGGTTTTTGCATTACATGTGTATGTATTGTCGAGTTTGTACTTGGGTTTAAGGGATGACGAAGACAGCGATGCCGGCTAGGTTATTATGTTAGTTTTGCTACCACACTATTAGCATACAGCAACTGAGACCATGGAAGCTACAAAGCTTCACGGTGATGTGGACTTTCCTAGTGCAGTTGCTTATTTACTTCGCCAACCGATCAGTACATGCGGGATAACCGATTCCGTATTCACACGTGCTGAGCAGCTGCAGGCTGCAGTTCTGGCATGCATTACATACGTGTCAGAAAAAAAAAAAGAAGGTGCAATTACGAGAAACGGCAACAACGGTAAAAACTCACAGGGCCCCCTATGCAATCGCCTAAGACGACTCGAAGGCTACAGACATCTTCCTTTTCTTCTCAGTCGACGTATTGATCCTCCTCCCCCCCCCCCTCCTCCGAAAGCTTTGTGCACCTAACGTGGTTTTGCACTGCTTCCGTGATCTGCCTAGCTATGACCAAGCGACGATGTGATATGGTGACGTCATGTGACGTCACAAACTTTGGCGATCTGTGACATTGCTGACGTCACGCCGTGACGTCATCACGTGATGATTTTTTTTTTCCATCTCTCTCACGTTGGCGCCGCCGATGCCGACGGCCAATTTTCGCGTTTCGTGAGGCATCTAGGGCTTTCGCCTGAATAATTCAGTAGAAATCGTTGTCGGACAAGTACATTGGGTACTAAAAAATTGTGTTGGCGCAACTAGCATATAGAAGAACGGTTCAGAAGCGAACGGATCGAGCGCCAAAATTGCACAACGCGTGCAATTTAACACTAATAATGCAGCGCTCTGTACTCGCGCGCTGTTTATTCCGTGGTCTTTCTGATTTTATGCCGTTACAGCCTAGTTGTTTTGTGAACATGCGAGGGCGAATCGTCTAGTCCAAAAATAGCTTCGACGCGAAGTATAATATAAAAAAAAAAAGAAAATTGTTTATTGCGTCAGGACTCGCTGTTGTGTTTATGGACGGCTCGTTGGCGGTTGGAATGTTCTTTCGTCAGCAACTCCGGCAAATTTGGCGGCATATACATTCAGCAGCGGCCTGTGGTTTGGTCCCACTTGTAGTGGTATTACAGGTTACGGCACCGGGGCCGGCCTTTCACGTGGGCGCAAGTTTACGTGAAGATCGCTTGGAAGCAAGAGCTCGTCTTTTTCGTCTCCGCGTCGGTAGCGGCGCATCGTGGTCGGCAGTGCCGCCATTGACCTCTGTGACGGCGAACCTGATTGGGCGTGTTTGGTGTTTCTGTGCCTCCGGCGCCGTCGATCGCCGGCGGCCCGCTGAGAGACGGCCGAGATTGATGCCCGTCTCGAGGGCTGGCCGCGCAGTGAAAGCGGTGTGGGCCAGTCTGCGCCCTTGGAATCCTCTTTATGCGCGGCTAGTGGGCCATCCGTATTGGCTCCGGAATAGCAATTACTCGGTGGCGAGAGCCCCGCTGGGTATATGCACCGGCGGAGCCTCTTCTGGCCCATCTGCCCGCAGGGCTCGCGGGCCTGACCCCGCATTCATGACCCGCCGTGGCTTTCCCGAGTTGGCCGACTCCACAAGAGGGGAGTGCGCAGGTACGCGAGGCGGCGAGGTGCGCGCACGGAGAAAAAGAACGCAGCGTCTAGAGTATGCGCAAGGAGGTGGGCGGCACACGATGTTGCTGGCGCGCGATGTTTGCCGCAGACGCCTGCGTGAAATGTCGACGCATTACTTTGGCTGATGTATAGACATGTATGCGAGAAGTCGCGACGACCACGCCCATTGGAATGGGTGGCAGCAGTTGCGTTTGCATCATAGTCGGTTTACATAAATAACGAAAATAAGTTAATATATACTGGTTTTGTATAACGTAAGTGTTCGCTGATGTGGCGATATGCCTTTATTAAGTAAACTGGGGCGCTGGATGTAACGAAGTGATGCCTAGTCTAGTCACGCGCACTTTGCAAACGGGCTCTTTGTATTCGACAAAACGCTAAACAGCCACCTCTAAATGTAGGCATGACGCTGACGTTCTCGTAAAACTTGACGTTCTTGTAAAAAAATAATAAATTATGTGAAGATTATTAGGAGTGGGGACACACTATATGTATATATTATAGCCTTTGTTTGATTAGCATTAGCTGCTCCTGCGCACAAATTTATCGTGTCGATGTTGTTCATCGCGTACGACGAGCTTATAGACCATGCAACGTCACCGTGGTCACGATAGTCGCGTAAACATTTTTTTTTATTTGAGTTGTTACTGTTTCGGCTCGACGTTATAACGCTATTTATTTTAACGACTGGTGTCGCGATGTTGTGGTCTCGCTGAGGAAAAGAATGCTTGCCCAGTGCGTACTCGCCTTGAAGATGTGCCTATAGGAATATTAGCCTTCGCACGTCATTCTGTGTTACGGCACTTAGTGTTCTTTGCGCGCGCGTAGGTGTGCACTTGTGTGTATGTGTGAGCGAGCGCGGCGGACTCCTCGATGCGGGCCATGCAGCGGCCGCTCGTCCTGCCGGTCTTCGCCGCGTACAGTTTCGGCCTTCGCCCCGGCTCTGTTCGGGGAAAGCGTGCCGGCGGAGGCCTCAGCATGACTTAGGGCCAAAGGGCGGCACCCGAGCGCGCGCCCCCGCAGACCGAGTCGGCAGCCCCGCCCGGCCCGGGCAGCCGCGTGCCGGTGTTTCATGCTCCGCTGGAACTGCTGCTGCCTGCCCTTCGCCGTGAGTTGGTCCCGCGGCAGCTGTGCTTCCTGTCGCCTTCATCTGAATTCCGAGAACGGCGGCGTTGGTCTCCTCGGGAACCGGATGTGACGCCGTGTCGCGACTTGCTTCCAGGCTCTTCCGGCACCGCTCGTGACGGCACCTCGTCGTCGCGTCTCCCTGCTAAAAATACCGCCTCTTCCTTCGCTTTTCTTTTAAATGTCCCGTTCATATCCGTGCTACCAATCGCGCTTTTTGTTCGCCTTCTTCTTCGCTCCCCTCTCGAGTCAGAAGCGTGCGAGCTTTTTCGTATTCCCGCTGTCTACGCTCGTCGTTATGGCTGCACTATGGGCCAAAAAAGAAAACGTACTCGTCTTGCCTTTCGAAGAATCGCGCTGCTTGTACGATGTAGTATTTTCATTCATAAATGTGTAGTTGGCCGCGTACGATATCGAAGCGTAAGAACATCTACACGAATGCACCGCAGCAGGATGGCGCTGGCTAGACCTTCGCTAACGTCCTGACGCAAATGCACGAAAAAATACAAAAATAATATAAAAAAGCCAGTTACAACGTTTTGCGTCACGCGCGACTTCCAGATGTGCAGCCTTTCCCGGCAGTTTCACAGCTCCTTTTCAGATAGAAAGGAAAATAAGTAAAACAAAATAGAAAGACAAAGGCTGACCAGAATGTACAGGAATATATGCCAGTTAAAATTTTATGAATTAGTTTTAGCGACCGCTGCGAACTTTGCAAACTACGAGAATTAAAAAAAGAAAGTTAAACGTAGTTGAGTTTGGCAGTGATAATTTATAAATTAATACATTTGGTGATACAAGCCGACATTGCGTCTGCCCTGTTCCTTTGGGCTCATCTCTTCAACAAGCTTAGCGTTGTTACTCCTGTTTCGACGGTAATTGGCTTCAGTCTAGACGTGCCATGGCGTGGATATAGAAGCCGGGCGCCTCGTTCGGTCTGGTAGGCAGATGGTGTGTCCCACAGGGTCGGGAGCGCGCGCGGCACTTCACGGCGGCAGCTGGCTGGGTGAGGGTGGTCGACATACGCGGCCCAAACCTCGGGGGGAGAACAGCGACGGCGACGTGCGCGCGCACACAAGCGACCACCATTGTTGACGGCACGCGACGGCGGTTACCCATGCAGCTGCTACGCGCCCTGGGGATGACAGACGCAGCTTAGGTGCGGTGCGTTGCGTCGTAACAAGCGGTTTGCACCTGCCCCCATACGTATATCGGACGAGCTGCATAAATGCAAGCAGCGTCATTAGTTAGTAGTGCGGCTTAGAAGCTCACTTTAGGGATATTTAGCTGTAACCTTTGCTTATCTACTCAATTCTTAATGCATCGTGCGGTGTCCCTGCGGACAAACTTGTAGAGCTGTATAACCAGGCTGAGCATGTTTTTTTCTTCTCAAGTGGCGCACAATTATTGATTATACATGCTTTGCCAGTGCAGGCATCAGGCTAAAAGAAATATTGTGCATGCCATTCTTCCGTCTTATTAAGGATGACTACGTACGCAGTTGATGTGTTTCCCGTGTAACCGCCTAAAAAATTGCGCAGTAAGCTTTGATGGAATGTTAGGGAATAATGAAACTCGGAACGACGGAAAGCTGATTGAGTCTTTAGAGATTCGTGTTTGCAAAAGACGAATACACAACTGGAGGGAAACGGACGACACAAACGTGTGCGTGGCATGTTGTACTTATTGTCGCTACTCTCCGTCGCTTCACGTTTTAACCAAAGAGAGACAAATGAGCTGCTGGTTTTTGAAATCGGCTTTCCCCGAACAAAACAAGGACGTGTTTCTCTGTCCTGGTGCCGTTTTGCGGCTTGTTATTTAGGAATGCATTGAATTTCATTACTATATTATTTCCATTGCGACGTATAACAAAAGGATATACCGAAGGCACCTGCGACTCGTATAATTTGCGCTGTCATACCTGTTTGTAGCTCGTGATGGTTCCTGGCTTAGTATAAAGGCTTTTGAAACCTCGTTATATGTCTTTTCGTCCGTAGAAGTTGAGTACATATGCAAGATGGTGCAAATACTGCGATGCGACACTTTGTAGTAGTCGACTACTAGGCACCCAGTTTCTAGCCACCTACCTATGTTGCATTGCTATTGGTCCCTCCCTCACTTTTTGTCTTTTGTTTACGTAACTTCTTAAAAAGGAGGGATCATTTCAGTGATCATCAGCACATGCAGTCCGTATAAGATGCGAGCCGTGAGGCGAAGTACGCAAGGACAGGGCCCACCCGAAGCCATGCCGTGCCTGGACCGTGTCCCCATTGGGCGTGGTGCGTAGTTGTGCGCAGCGGGGACACGTTCGACAAGGTCTGTCCGATCGGCCGGGAGAGTAGGCTGTGCGACGTCCTTTTGTCACGGATGAGTCAGCCCGTGGCTGCAGTGACCTTCGCCCAGAGCCGCGGACAGTGCCCGGTCGATGGGAAACCATGGATCGATGCCGCGGTGTCTGGCGCGTCGCCCCACCTGGTCGACCAGGCGTTTCGGCGCATCCCCCCCCCCCCCCCCCCCCCCCCACTCTCACCCGCGCTGCCGCAATGAGGAGGGCCAGAGTCGCATAGCAGCCGCACGGTGAACTTCAATGATGCAGTAGATTTACCGTTATGATGTGAGCGTATATAGCCGAGCCATTTCAGCCTAATTACATTTTTTTTTTCGTTTTAGATCCCAGCTGAAAAACTCGCCGCTTTGTGCTTGGAGCCTTCTTTTCATTTATTTAATTAATGGAGTGAGAGCGGTGGTAGTGGGCGCCCTGTTCTGGACCCGCGCCAGAATGCTTGAAAGAATGAGAAGCGGTGACAATTTGGTTAAGGTGCATGCTTTCATCTTCAGTTGTGTGCCAAGGCAAAAAGAAGCATGGTGAATGTATACTCGTAACGAGCAGATTGACGGCACTTTCAAGACGTGGTTTCCATGAATAGCCGCGGTTAGTGCTCCGAGTGATAGTATTTAGGCTAATACACGCCGTATTGCCGCGCTGCGTGGTGCAGCCGACACCGGTGCTAGCGGCGTTCAAGAGGAGGGGGATATCTCGGTGCTGCGATGATCTGGACTGCCCCAATAAGCGAGAGGAGTCGCCGCAAGACAGTGTCGGCGCTGATGTCTGCTGCGCGCCCGCTGCTACCGAATTAACGCCGTCGAGCTCGGTAGTCGAGGAGAACAGCAGCGATGCATCGGAGAACGTTGGGCAGATCGATGAAGACTCGACGGCGACGACGACCTCCGTACGTACCGCTCTGTGGACGTCAGTCGCGACCGCAGCTGTCGCCCCTGATTGCCGTTGTTGCTTGGCTCTCGCATCACGGGTCATTCATTTCGCCAAGTTCTTATTAAAGTTGCTTTCTCCGCTCATGTTTCTGGCGAGGACTAATTAGCGGAGAGATACGACTGCGATAGTGCTCGCAGCCTTTTTCAGCAGTGCCCGTACTTTGTCCTCTTTCCTGTAGGCATCTCTTGTGCTTTATTACCGATTGTTTGGAGTTACGTCTGCCTAGCTTGGAGTGGTGGCGCGAATGCGCAGAAGATACTGAACGGGATTAGTTATGCTCAATGAATTACACCGAAAAAAAGTGTGAAGTGTTCAAATTGGTCATGTGCGCAGCAGCTTGAAGCGTTGTATGACAAAAACAATAATTACGAGGGAACGTGAATGCGAGGAAGTATTTGGCACATAGCCTTATGTTAATGACCTTGTTCCATTTTTGTTAAGTTTATTTACGCTCTTATTGCCTTTTCTCACGGTGCAATTATCTTCTGCTTATGTTATGCCCTCATGATCCTATAAAACGGCATCGCGAGGGCTTCATGCGCGCAAATTTCTTCATCGTGGTTCATGTATAATGACATCTTAGAAAATGACCTTCATTCATTCCTCTAAATGACGTCATAAAATAGGGCCTCGTCGTTGTCACATTGTCTGTTACGTAACGTAAAGAAGCAACCACATAATGGTAGGATACTATACAGTTCAACTGGTGAACTGAGTCATTAGATTTTAGATGAGATAGCGTGTGTGTGATTATGAGTCAGGTGTGAAACTATGCGCGGATACAGTATAAACTCATAAATACCCGAGGTAAGAGGGAGGGGAGGAAGGGGGATGGAGCAGCAATCGCCACAGTTGGTCGTTCCACGGCAAACGTCACAACTATTTCGGCGACCATCTCAAATGTACTACTCTAAAAAAATTGTGCTCACTTGGTGCATTGAAAACAGTGAATTGCTAGAATATTTCGGAGATAGAAAATTTTTTGGTCACGTGGGAGCCTTTCGAATTTCGCAGAATGTCGTGTGAGTGTGGTTTGTCAGAAAAATTATTCTGAGAGTATCGTTAAAAACTTCTCATTATCAAATTTCGTTTAGATGAATATCTGAGTAATGAATACTTACTCTGCAAAAGGTATATTTTGCGTTAAAAATATTTTGACACAACTCATGTTTCTAAACTTTACGAGAAAAAAATCACAAATTTGAGAAAATCATAATTTCGGTCCACATTGAGACGCGATTTACACCACGTGGTGCTCGACTTAAAAGTCAGCTTTATACCTCAATCGAGAGAAAATAAATAGTTGTTCTTATATGACAAGTTTTATCATTACAATTTTTGTTTTAAGGAAGAAAATAAATTTTGAAGTTCCTCCATTGAAGGCTATCTTCCCATTTGGTCAATTTAACCCATCTCCATGAGTTTTCCACCTGGTCGGCGGAAAACTCATGGAGTGGCTTTATTGTAAACCAGATGGAAATTTTGTTGATGCTGCCAGTGTCCGGCTTTCGTGTTCTGTCGCATGGGTATCGTCCAGCAACACTCCTCCATTTTCTTTTAACAGAGCTCCATCACAACGCCGCAAAGGCGTACTGCGAAATGTCTTCCTCTTTTTTTTTTTTAATACAAATATGGGTCAGAGTCGCCTCTTGTAAGGAGTTTATATGGCTTCATTAAGATGTATGCAGTTGTTGGGACTGTTTCTGTTGACGAGCGTAATTAACTCGTTATACGTTTTAGTTCCAAGAAGGCTTCTTGGCACTTATTGCAGCAACTAATGCCGAGGGTACTCTGCATAAATGCGGACGCGACGTGTGACGGCTGCATAGCGTTTGTCTCACTTTCTTGCATGACCCGCTTCCGCGCATGTACTTTCTCGGCATCTCTGGTGTACTGTATCTTGTATCAACCTGCAGGAAAAGAAGGAACCGGCCAAGCATCTTGAAGTGATGGGAAACCCCGCATCAAATAATTATTGGTATTTTGACGGCGGAGTTGGCGTCTACTTTGATAAAAGCGTAATGCGACAATGATACGCGCGATGGCGTCTGAATGCTTATCACAGTGGGCGTGGCTATGAATTTAAACTGGAAGAAATAAAAATTTCTTTTCTAAATTTATTGTTTCCTTTTCTTGGTGCGTAGAAATTCACTAGAAAATAAAGGAAATGTTCGAACGAGCGCAGCTCGTCGGTTATTTGTCCTGGCGTGAGAGATTAGAATGTTTGGTATACAGCATCTTGCTTAAATATAACTGATCTTGTGTTAAACCGCCTTCTATAAAAAGCAGGTGCGTCTATTTCACCCTGTCCCTCAAATTCAAAGAAAACTTAACTATAATCATCTTTATCTATAAATTTCGAGCGAACATCTTCGTTTTTTTTTTTTTCCCTCCGAGTCTGCTTACCACTGAATAACGTCAGTATAACGCATGAATGAGCGAGGGCTTGGAATGGATGCTTGGATAGATGCATTATGGATAACTGATCCATCTTCGCTGTACCCTAATTACGTCAGTGGCATACAGTGGATGGTAAATATGCTAATTATGACGATTAAGCATGCACATAATCAACGCATTGTTTAGTTTTCTTTCTCTCTTTTTCCTTGATCCGCGACGGCGGCTTCCTTACCTCGCGATCCTCCAGTGGTCGGCTTCAACAAAGGATAGGATGTGCGTCTTCGTATGCTTAGGTTACAATAGTGGCCGCCTCTTGGACCGTGCTTCTGCCATCTTGGAGGAGGAGGATACAACTTTATTGACGCCATGAAATGGGTCAGGTGAGGGGGGGGGGGTGCAGGGAAAAGGTAGCCGATGGGCCCCGCTTTAGGTGGCCGAAAGTCCTTGCGCTTCGGCGACCCCCATGGCCCAGCACACTATCCGGAGTTGGTCGTCCGGTCGTGAGCTGCGCAAAGCAGCCTCCCATCGCTCCTGTCTCTCAGCCCCCTCAAAGGGGGGATTTGGCTTGTTTGGACAATTGCGATACGTGTGATTAAAGTCGGCTCGCGGACTCGAGCAGAGACGACAATGGGGTAAGGCGTCACCCTGATGAATTTGGGAATTGATGAAGTGGGATATTAAAGTGCCCGTTTGGAGTCGGCGCCAAACGATTTGCTCAGCCTGGGACAGCGATTTATGGGCTGGTGGGTAGATCATGCGGGAATTGCGGTAATGTAAAGTAATTTCATGATAGGTGAGTAGGAATTCCCGCGCGCTGCGAAAGGAAGGCAGACCGTCCACTGCCCGGTTGACGAGAGCTCGGGCTTGCTCATGGGCGGCTGTATTCCCGGGATGTCCACAATGCGCTGGAACCCACAAAATAGTGATTGAGATCGTTGCTGTGCTGCATGCCAGTCTGCTGTGCGAGGAAGCGGCAGTCCGTTTACTGCAGTCTTTCCTGCATCTGGGCGCCTGCAGCCGGGGCTGCATATGGACGGAGTCCGGACCGGGAGAGCGTGACCCCAGTGCGCGGAGCCCCGTGTGACGGCCTTCAACTTGGCCCAACTCACTTCCGGGCGGCAGGCGTGGCGAGTTTAAAAATCATAGCCTCGAGGCGCCGGCGTGTCGACCCCGCCCGGGCCCGTCGTTGGGTGAGGAGGGCGTGCGTCGTCCCAAAGATAGGGCCCGCACACGCGGCTTCTCCTCTGGCCGCGCGCGTCGGGCCCCATGGGGTAGACCCTTTGTGTACATACACTCGAGTTGCTCATGCAGGGGTGACGGCAATGTGCCGCCACTCTGAGGGGTGACGGCGCATTGTGAAAAAATATGCACGTCATCTTGGCCACATCGCAGCATTATTGCACACTGGCTCCGTTTGTCGCGTATATTTCTTATCGCAACTCGTATCGTAACAGCGGTTGGCTTTACAGGCAATGCTTTTCTGGGGGGTGAGTATGTTGGGTATTGTGGAGGAGGCTGGCGACACCTTGCTTATGTTTTTGTTCCCTGAGGACGTGCACAAACCCTTCAATTTATGTATTTCTCTATGATTTTTGTACTTAGTACGCGTTATTTCATTATTTTATCTGGGCCCACTCTGTCGCAGCGCGTCAATGTAATGCATATATGTATATTTTGTCTTAGTGCAGCTACGGGCATGATCTATATACAAGCAGGCGTAACAAGCTCATTGATAATTTCGTTCCAGCTTTTGCAAATTTTGAGTCATGTCTTTAATTTGTGCAAGCACCATGTGCGGTGTACTCTGGGAGTCTGATCATCCATCGAAACGCGAGTATAAGCAAATACGAGGCTTCATAAAAATAAAATAGCAAAGCTTGCATAAACATACACAAGTTTGCATCTGGTTGGAACGCTTGTGGCGGTTGAAGGATGTTGCCACTTGGAGCTGTCGAAGGTGCCTTATAAATAGCCGTCTCCAGTACATATATGCCGAGTCGACTGCGCGGTCCGAATCCGGCGGTGGCTCGTGCGCGCGAACGACGCGCCTGGCGCGCGAGTGTGTGTTTTGGCACGGGTCGTCTGGTGGCCGCGACTCGGCGCCGTATATCGGAGGCGTCCCTAAATAGTTGGCTGGGGAAACCTTGGCGACGTCTGCGGCGGGCATGCACGGGGCGGCAACCCAGTTTTCTCGGCGCCAGCCCGTTCGTTCCGGTAGGAGTGCGCCCCACTTCTGCCCCTTCCCTCCCCCTGGCTTGTAGTGCCCGGGGCTCTACACCCGCGACCAGAATCTTGGCAGTTGGCCACGCAGGCGGAAGATGGCACTTGCTGCCTCGCGAGACTTGGTACGGGTGGTGCATGATGACTAGTGGCTCCATCCCGTGGGCGAGGCGGGAGTCTTTTTTTTCGGTGGGGCGGCAAGCGATTCCAGCTGAGCGCACAGCAGGCATCGTCGCGCGGTCGCTGGCAGCCGTGGCAGCTGGCTGTGAACTTGACACGCGCTCCGAGCGGCAGCTGCAGTGCGCGCTTCTCTGTCCAGCGTGGACGGTCCTGCCCAACGGGGACAAGGTTACGCGAGTGGTCCTAGTTACTCCATTATCTCGGCCCCGACCGCTCGCCCACGCGTTATCGCTTTTACGACGGCCCTTCCTCCGCAGTTTATCGTTTTATTGGTGTGTGCGTTTTCAAGCCGTTCGTCCTTGCACCAGACGCTCTTTCTCAGCGTGGAGGCGTCCGCTGCCTGTGCGTGGCTCACTTTGAGAGGACTTTTCGATAAGGAAGCCGCTCGTGCAAACGCCACAAGCTGGCGACCGCGCTGGTGCGCGATGCGCCCCTTCACAATGAAGGAAAGCGACCATCACGCCAGCGCGTCCGTTTCGCTCTCCGGCAGCGAAAGTGGTCACCTTGTGCGCGCCGCTTCTGTGGTCCGGCATGGTGTGCAGGGCTTCCGGATGTTCGGCATGGTCGCCCTGTCCATGTGCAACTTCAAGTACCCCGCCTTCCTGCCTCGGGGCCCCGCCAAGATGGCCCGCAAGTTCGGCGTTTCCTGCCTGCCTGTGGCCGTGAGTTCCCCTCTCGAGGCGGCCCGCTGTGTGCCTTGCTCCCGCTCACGGATTGTGCGCCTCGTAGTTGGTCGATCACCACGGGATCATTCGGTGACAAGCTCGCGTAGTGGCCTTACTGGTGTTGCCTCACGTTCGAGCTGCAGCATAACGGTGCTTATCAAGATCCTGTTGCGGTGGATCAGGCGGGCATTTTGGTGCGCTGCCGTGATCGTTACATGGGCATTTGCTTTGTGGATCGCTTTTCGCGCCACGTTATCGTCGAGATAGCCGCCTGTTGACCGTGTTTATATTGCTTACAAGATTCGAGATGAGCAGCATTTGTAATTTGCATGCGCTACGTTCGCCCGCAAAATGTGTGCTTCCGCTGGTTTCGCAGGTGCTAGGGTAACTGTACACGCTCCTTTGGAGCTTATACAGTAATTCTACGGGCTCTGATCTCCAGCCTAATAGGGCATCTATGAAGCGTTGCCTTGAACAACCCCTGAGGTTGTTTGAGGTAGTTTCACTTAACGCTATGTTTTTTTCTTCACCGGGCCGTGCGGACACGGTGATTTCGTTTGCTTTAACCACGAGTGCGCGGTTCTAAGAATCCGCAATGCTGGATTGTGTAACAAAATCGTATCAGCCTCTTTACTGAAAGAGGCACATCAAAAACTGTCAACTGTTCGGCTAAGCCAAAGTACTGGCGCTTGTTGGGCAACAATTCACGAGCAACGTTGCATCGCTGTGGTGCTTCCCTTATGTGCTTGTCGGCAAAACAAGGCGGGCGCTCGTTGAACCGTTTGGGTAAATGACTGGACGGCGCCTGCAAGTGAAATATGGGCCCATTGTGTCGCACACCTCTGTCTGTCCTCTCGTATGTCCGGGGAGGGGGGGGGGGGTCAGGGTCAGCTAAGCTCCCTTGTTTCGCGCCCTGTCCAGCCCTCCTGCGGGGCGGCCCCTTGCTCACCACCGTTGTCCTGGCTTCTCTTTCTTTACACCTGCACGGTTGCCGGCGGCGAGTCACGTTTCGAGGCATCGGCCAAGCTTGTGCCACCGCGAGTGCGTTTCTGCAGCTGAGACCACATGCTATATTTTTTCCTTGCAGTGTTTGGTACGCCCTTTATTTGCACCGTCCGCGGGAGCGCGTTCGCCGAACGAAGCGCATTCCTACGGGTCGTCGATAGCAATCGTTAGACCCCGTGGAATGTGTCCTAGTCCGTGTGAGGCCTCTTTGACAACTCTGCTGAAGCCGAAAATGCTGTAGTTCGCAAGCTTCTGCGGTTGTGTGTTCGCTTTCCGTCCTTTATGTAGCCTAAAGTGTACCGCCTTGTTGACAGCAGCAAAGTAAGCCTACACAACTAAAAACTTCTTTCTAGTTTTGAGAGAGAGAAAATTCCTATCATTGGTGACCGTCTTGAAGCTCACGTATGTTTGTCCTCTTCAATGGCCGCTGTTTCCTGTACTTTTGCTTTCCGCATCCTGTCAATTCCAGCTGGGAGTATGCGCGTTTATACTATTTTCTTTGTGCTCTCCTTTCCGGTGAATCTTCAACAGGCGGGAAAAAAAGTGAAACCGTTTCCGCTTACAGATTGTTGTTGACGTTGGATGCTAGTTAAACTGTAGCTGACACAGGTTTTTATCCTCTACTTAGCTGCGTCTCTATCGTGATAAGAGATGCACAATGGTATTCAAAAGTTCCCAGGCCACGCTGCCATAGGAATACATAGGATAGTGGCCTGGGAACTTTTGACCACCCATGGACATGCCCTTCCCTGGTACATGTCTGCGTAGAATTTTTTTTTTTTTTGCTTAAGACAGTCTGTATGTTCGGTGCTGTTAGAACTTGACGCCCCATTGGGGTTCGAGCCAAGTTTGCTTCTGGCGTTATGGGTCAGTCGTAACTCGAACCGTAGCGTGATTATCCAGTATGTAAGGATAATTTTTCCTTCAGCGTTTCCGCTGCTTAGTATAGGGCCTTTCGATTATTTTTCTATCAAATGTTGGGCCTTTCTTTCCTGACCTTGTATCTTTAGAAGGCCCCGAAATGAAGCTCTCGGAAACTTTTTTTAGGAAATGCGATAAATCTGTTCAGCCTTGCCTGATGAAACTTGGGTAGGATATGGTCGAACCGCGCATGTTCTTGACTAACATATTCAATAATTTTTCCACTCGTGCTACAGGGAAAAAAGTGACGTCGCTTCCAGAAACACCCTGTTTGTGTGTCGTTGAACGACGTGCGTAGAAGCTGACAAGCGAACTTTTTACGGGATTTCCGGGTTCGCTGCCAGTGGTTTTAGTCAGGCAGCTACGTGTCGTCGAGGTAAACACTGCAAGCTTCTTGACTATTATATCATAAAATCAAGCATTCATAGAAACCGATCTTCCTTTGCAGCCATGATTGCGCTATCAGTGTTGTCTACACTTGTGTAAACAATAAGCGAAGTTGTTGCGTGATTGAAGCTGTATTATTCAGCAATATTGGTTAAAACTGCCTTATCACTTAACTATAGCGACGAGAAGCCGCTTAGAAAGTAAAACCAGCTGTGTTATCTGGGGCGATAGACACAGGCACATACATTGATAAACATGATGGCCACGCAAAAACACCCCACAGCACTTTAACGCTGCGACTAAATGAATCTTGTCTATTGAAGCTGGTGTCGGCATAAAAAATCGGGATCGTTGTCCCCGGATGAAAGCTTCGATTCGGGTTGTGGCGCTTAGATGCAGCGTGACTCTACCTGGTATATGCTAAGGTTCCTCGCATTCGTGTACCTGAAAGCGGTCGTAGTGGAATCGGCTTTCGCAGTGACTTGCATGGAACTTAAATAATAATTAAAAAAAAAAGTCAATCACTTATCGGTCCATGTACACAGCTACCGTATGTAATGTTGAAAATAATCGTGCGCTTTGTGATTAGTTTCGGAAATATTACCTCGAGTGGAATAGTTCTTAAGAGCCTTCTTAAGCTGTAAATGTTCTTTTGTCGCTGGTGCAAGGGAACTCGGAACGTAGCTTTTGCAAGACGCGCATTCTGGCTGTAAAACTAATTATAAAGCGTGTTATTTCAAATATTTTTTAGTATCACTTGGTCATTTTACCTCTGTTGTTTCTTGCCGTTTCACGAGTGTCGCGACGTGGCGTAATTTGGTATAATGTAATGTCGTTGATCATTTGAACGAGGAATTAGTCGTCAAGGTTCGAGAGAAAGGCCGTGTAAAGTCTTCTTGAAGTGTTGATTCGGAATACTGCATGTGCTCGGCGCGCTGCTCTCTGTGCTGAAGCGGACGTGTGCATAGCAGCTTCGTGTTGCGTTGTATTCTGTGTGTACGAGGACGCGCGATGAGTGCTCGGGAATTCCAGTGACGAGAGTCGCGATCACGATTGAGCAGAATCCTAAACGTTGGAACGAACTAACTTTTCACGCACTGGTCTCGTAATCTAGCGCCGAAATCCGCAAACGAAGAGGCGCGTGGTTCATTTTCGTTGGCACCGTAGTTGATTGATTTGCAGCCGCCTCTCACGTTTCCACGACTGAGTTGCGATACGCGTTGCGGTGCGCGCAGTGTTACCTACTTCGTGTTATGCTGTAGGACTTTTCATACCTTAACAAAATTCACATTTGCGCGCGTTAAGCTCGATATGTCTTTGTTGAACTTAATTTCAAAGCTCGTCTTTGGAATGCAGCTCAAAAATAGCTGTATTCTCGCTGGCTAGCTATGCTATGTGACTCTTGGTATGTATCTCCGTGTAGCGGGCCTGTATGCCGTTCTCTCGCACATTTTGATCCATCGGGATTTCTGTTCTCCTTTGCTGATGTCAGGATCAAAAGTTTCACAGATGTCGTCTGACTGTATAGTTGGAAAATAGCTGAGTCTTCACCCGAGAATGCAGAAGGGTCGTTACGAATCGCGTTCTCTTCGTGTGGAGGGCTGCATTTTTTTTTTCTTTTGTAAAAGGCGGCTATCAGAAAGCGTTGGTGTCAACAGAAATCCTTCCTCGCGTGCAAAGATGGGGACCCCAGGGGAGGAGAAAAGTCTGACCTCTCCCTCTTCCTGGGTGAACTATAGTTCTTTGCCTTTGTCCCCGCTCTCGCGCTTTATTTCAGGGAAAGTACAGGTGCACGTTCGGATGCTTAAGGGCGCAATTAGCCCTCATGCACGCGGCGTATATCATGTGATCGTTCGGTTAGAATCGATCTTACGTAATGAGATAGTCGCGGCCACCGTACATTCTCGCTTTTTTTTTATCGCTTCCTTATCAGGACCTTCGCCTGGCTATGACGGCTGGCTATACTTGCAGCTATGAGGTCACGATTTCGGTCCCAGCCGCGGCTGCCACATTTCGCTGGCACGATATCAATCCCACGGAGTCAAAATTATATCGAGTCCCCCACTGTACGGCAATCCTCATTTGTGAAGTCGTTGTTCTAGCGCCCCTAAGACCTCCTACTTTAACTTTACTCGCTAAAAGACAGTGGTTCTTTAAAGGGGACCATAGCGTTGCCGGATTGCCCTAAATGACCATTACAAGACATCAACAATATAATAGTCTCCCGCGCTGCTGTCCATCGCCCCCCATCCCCCCCCCTTCGCGGTTTGTTA
Source organism: Rhipicephalus sanguineus (assembly GCF_013339695.2). Taxonomy (NCBI): domain Eukaryota; kingdom Metazoa; phylum Arthropoda; class Arachnida; order Ixodida; family Ixodidae; genus Rhipicephalus; species Rhipicephalus sanguineus. Next base: position 253,555,042 of record NC_051176.1, read on the forward strand.
ACCCTCCCTGCTCCTTTCTTGAAAATCGTTGTGGTAAATCCCTGCCAATAGTGCGCACTGAAGGTGTATATATCGGTCACAAAGTGTCACGCCTAGCGTATATTTACATCGTGCGCATTTATGTACAGCTGTGTACGAGCATCTCTTGAGAGGCAGCCCGAGTAAGCAGAGATAAAAAATGATGCTCGTACGCCTTACGTAACATGCGCCGTGTTCCGGGGATACGAAATCTTTGTTTGCGCGTGGCTGTCGGATTTTTCCATGCTCGCTTTCCCGACCGCGCGTTTGACGCTTCGGGGCTGTACAATCTGCGGCAGCGTCTGAACAGGTGTCGTGCCACTTTCTCGAGCACTTGACGCCTCCGCGCCACGCGAGAGCGTCGGCGCCGGGGAAAGGTCAGGGGCCGGTGGCAAAGTCGGTCGACTGAGGGGAGGGAAGGGGGCACCAGCGCGCGCGGACGCCTTCAGACCTGGTACACGTGCATGGCGGCAGTCCCGCGCTTCAACGCCTATCCACCGGTGTCGTAATGTATCGGTGACGCATCGATTTGAGGTCTCACTCGTAAAACGTGTGCGGCCTACACTGCTCTTGAAGCACGCCTCAGGAACGCTCTTTCGCGCCCGCAGAAGCGCGTGTGTGAGCAGAATCACTTCTGCGCGCCCGCTGTATGTATGCCTCACACACGTCTATAGGGTCATCGTTTGTGGCCGTCATCCTGCCACTCGCAAAAGATGTACACGTGTTTGCACTGTGTCACTTCCACTCTCTGCTGGCTGTCGGTTCCTGGGCATAGTCCGGAAAGACAAAGATTGCTTAACGGCTGTCAAAAGTACGTGGTTATATAGTCGTGCACGAGAACCTTTCACTTGTAAATACCATCTGTATACGTCGCAATACGCGGTCGTAGCGGTCACGCTCACGAGCTCGGCGACCCTGTTAACGTATGTCGTTACATGCGGACAGTGTTGTGGCTTCACTTTGACACACAGCGCGGATTTTTATTTTGTAGCGAAGCCTTGGAACTTGGTAATGGGTTGCGCTTTCTAGTGGGTCGTCCTCTTTGGCTTCTCCTAAAGGACGCCGCTCGCGCTAAGAGCCCGTGTTTTGCCGTGACTGTCGCCATTGCGCATCGTCGCTGTTGGCCATCTAACGCTATACGCCGAAACCGCCGCCCTCCCAGCGGCTACAGCGGGCGATGTTGCCTCCTTCCTGCTGCACCGATTCATACTGCGTCACGGCCCACCCCAGGAGCTTCTCAGCGATCGAGGCAGTGTCTTCTTGTCGGAAGTCGTCGAAGCCATTCTCAAAGAGTGCCATGCTGTTCACCGCAAACCTACTGCTTACCACCCGCAGACGAATGACCTATAACCGAACGCTTTAACCGCACGCTCGGCGACATGCTCTCAATGTACGTCGCCGCCGATCACACAAATTGGGATGCCATTCTGTCCTTCGTAACCTACGCCTATAACACCGCCCCTCAGAGCACTACTGGTTTTCGCCCTTCTTCTTACTGTACGGAATGCACCCGTCGTACACCATCGACGCGATACTTCCGTACAAGCCGGATCCATCTGAGTGTGCGCCTATTTCTGACACGGCTAGGCTTGCTGATGAGTGTCGTGAGCTTGCCAAGACCTTTACGACGCATGAACAAGAGCGGCAGAAGAGCATTCGTGATGGCACCACCACTTCTGAGCCCACGTTCCTCCCTGGAGCGCTCGTATGGCTCTCGGTCCCTATCATTGCAACTGGCCTGTCTTCAAAACTATACTGCCGAAATACGAAGGCCCCTACCGTGTCGTTGAGCGCACATCCCCGGTCAACTACTTGATCGAACCCATCGAACCATCCTCGGACATTCGCCGTCGAGGGCGCGACATTGTCATCGTGGAGCGCCTCAAGGCCTTATGACCAAGGTCGCCGGGCGGCTCCCTTTTCGTACCCGGGGTAATTGTAGCGAAGCCTTGGACCTTAGTAATGGGTTGCGCTCTCCAGCGCCTTCTGGGTCGTCCTCTTTGGTTTCTCCTAAAGGACGCCGCTCGCGCTAAGAGCCCGTGTTTTGCCGCGACTCTCGCCATTGCGCATCGTCGCTGAGTGCCGGCAAATAAACACCTTAACAATTTTAATGTACTGGATGCGTGCACGCCCATCGTATGTACAGGGGCGGTCAAAACTTCCCAGGCCGCGATTGCATATTACATGCGATAGCGGCCTAGGAACTTTTGACCACCCCTGTTCGTATAGGAAGCGAGGACAAACGCTCGCCGTGTCTCCAGCGCACATTGCCGTGCTCTGCACTTCTAGACGGCGTCCACTGTCGTTTTCTTTCCCGACTTTATCGCAACTCGTTCGTGCAGCGATATGACGGAACTGGTCCGCCCTGCTTTGCGAGTACGTGAAGCACGAAATAATCGCTACCGAAATTTCGCGAGGCCTCGCCTCTTGGAAGGAGTGTCAAAGTCAACTCCCTTCCTGACTGCTGTTCTTCCTGTGCGTGTGTCCCGCAGATGCACTCTCTCCGACCAGTTCGACAGCGCCAGTGTTTAGGAAACGGTTGGGCGGGGGCGTTGAACTTATAAAAGACTATGCGCCTGGTGCGCCCCAAGTTTCCGGTTACGCCGGTGTCTCCCTCCTTGAGAAATGGCTCTGTGTAAAGTTGCCGGTGGCTTAGAGCAGGAACCGCTGTGTTCATTCAGTACTTCATTTCGCCTTCATTTAATTCATGCCTAACAATGAAACAAGCAAATATACAGGTTCATAAAAGGGGCATTAGAGAGAAACACAATTTGAGCAACATTAAGTACCACAAAAAGTCCATCTAGGTGACGAGAGCAAAAAAAAAAGCCAGAAAAAAAACTCAAAAACGAATGACTGGTGGCGACGCCGCGTTGAACTTCCCACACCAGGTCGAAGTGACGTCACGGATTTTGGCTGCTTCTGTGCGGGATGAGGTAATTGTTAATCGGCAAAGATGGACCACATTGTATTTTAGAGAAGCCACAGATCGAACTTGGTAAGTTTGAAGAACTATTACAGAGAGTCAAAACGACTTGGGACTCGAGCAAATACTTTTAACCTTCATCACTTTTCAACAGTCAGTCCATTACCGCGAACTAATTCAAACGAGAGCTTTAATATATTGCTTTGAGATGAGGACATGGTTTTAATTTTTCACGATAGCAAGCCGTCTTGTCGACAGTCACTTTAATGGCTATAGTGAAACGCAGGAACATTTATTATGAAACATGAGCTGCTTAACCTAATGTTGACGGTCGCTATAAAAATTATAGGCACGTTCGGCATGATTACTTGGTGATAATGTATAGATGTAATTTGCTTGTACGGACCTCACGACCAAGCGTTACGGCAGATTGTAGCAGGACTGTGGCATTTCAATAAGTGCTACTTTAAAAAGTTGCAGCTCTCTTTGTTTTGGTTTGCGAGGTAGATGCAGCTGTACTAATTGAGCTCGAGAAAATGTGTCGTCGTTTGCCCTCGTTTAAAGCATTTAGCATTTTACACGCAAATATTTTCGCCGGAGGCTTCGTTCTTGTGGTGCAGAAATTCAGCATGCAGCGAGAACGCAGGAAAGCCGGTATAGTATCTCTCATCTCTGCAATCATGTCCGTGTGTTTCCAAACGGTTCCTGGCGTCTGATGCGTACAGGCTCCGCAGTTTGGTCTCACGCTGGGGAGCGCTTGTTAGTTGCTGCTTCTTCCAAAAGCCCCGTGCGAAAATGCGTGTGCATGCGCGATGCGCACGGGCGTGTATAAATTTATGCGTGTGCACTTTCGACATAGTTGTGCACCGCTGTTGGTACTTCGCAATATCTTTCGATCACGCGTTGGTGATATACTAAAAAAAAGCAATAAAAGAGTCACCATTTACGATCGTGCTGACATAAAGGAAACCTGTCGTGCAGTCAGTTGCGTACAGGCCCATGTAGACTGCGCAGCTGTTTGTCTAATCTCAAAATGGCCGCGTTGTAGTGTTTGCTTAATGCGGTCGCCGTTTCACTTGACACAGGCATTCGCTGACGCTCTTGTTTTTGCTGTTTTGCTACTTAGGTGGAACGTCGGATCGATGATTAGAATTATTGGACATAAATATTTATACAACAATGTTATTACATGTTGCTTCTTGTATAATGATGTGGGCGTTTTTTCATTAAACTTGTTAAAACGCTTGGTGATGTAATAATGTAATATATATATAGGTAATACTCGCCTGATATGCGTAATAGCCATTGTCTACACTCCTCGCCGCGAGTGACGTTTTAAGGCGTAGCGTCGGCAAAGCATAGTTTTCGATATTAGTTTATATTGATCGCTAGAGGGCGCATTCAAAAAGCGCCGACCCAAGGAAAATCTGCAAGTAATAGTTCCGAGTTAAATAATTTGTGACATAACAATTTTTATTTTGCGGTAAACTACGAGCAAAAACAGACCAGCGGAAAACATTTTTTCCCCAAGAAAATGAGTGTTTCACATTAGTTCAAGGGGTTTTTAATATAATAGGCTAAGAATGCGGTTGACGATTTTCGCACTACTTTTGGCGCTTCATTGTTTGCCGCTAAATAGTATGCTTATGCGCGCACAGTGCGCCGCCGGCGTTTTGTTGACGTGGAACAGTTTTGCTTTTCCTTTGTACTGCGCTCCAGTCGGATACACGCGCACTGCAAAAGGCACGGGAACCATTTAATTTTCGCTCGCTAAATTGTCAGCGGCCGCGAGGCCACCACGCGCTGTCCTTGAAAAGCGCTGCTGTAAATGGGCTTCCCCACCTTCTAACGCATGGTGCTTTCGCTTACTTCTCTGGCACTTATTTCTCCGCACAACGTGAAGTTTATACAGTGAAAGCAGTGAGATCGTATCGTATGGAGAGTCATGTAATGGGCGCCAGCGGTGATCAATTCCCGTTCTAAAATGCTGAACAATGGCAAGAAAAACAGCACTAAAATCGCAAACAAGAACGGCTCTTGGCGCCTGACCTACTCGCACGCGGCCCAAAAGACTGTTCGTTGCGCTTTGGAGCTAAACGTTATCTTAAACACTATAAGCGCCTATCTACCCGTGGTTCTCCGTGCACGTTCGTGTGCCCTGCAATTATATAAATAATGGCTCGAGGCTCTGTGCTTGCGTCATAACGGCCCACCGGAATAGCCCATCATTCAGACGCGTCTGTGGGCGAAAGGTGAATGGACTGCTGCTTTGTGCCGCCGTCATTATCTTTACCCTTCGAGGCTCGTATTATGGGGCGAACACCTTTGGGCGTCTAGTTTTAAGGAGAGTAAACTACATCTCTTTCACTGCACATATGTGCAGCTCCCATCATGGCATGAACAGCGCCACTAAACAAACAGCATGCGCGATTAGGCATTAGTAAGGCTCCTATTTCGCTCCCTGCACGGGTGCTTAATAACTCACGCACAGACCTGACCATCCAGTATTCTTCAGCCCATTACTCATTAACCTCTTTCGAAAGCGGCATTTCAGCAACGAAGCGTTAATTACGCTTGGAGTTACAGTATCTGGAATTTGTAATTATAGCTCTGTGGTGACGTTGCACGAGCGGCATTCCGAAAGGGTAGGAAATGTATTTGTGCGATGTTAAAACACGTACCGTAAAAAGGTGACGTGCATGCAGCAACTGAAGTGGATACCGGGATTCGTGTTCCGTTCTTCTGATGGGCTTGCATATGCAAGTGTGCGTCGGGTGCTAAAAAGAAACAAACAACGCGGGCTGAAGTTGCATCAGTTGCTTTGTTTGCATTGACATTAACTTCGCGATGAGCGTGCAACATCACGCCCTTCACGTGTGTGTGTGTGTGTGTGTGTGTGTGTGTGTGTGTGTGTGTGTGTATATATATATATATATATATATATATATATATATATATATATATATATATACACACACATTAAAGCTCGGACTTAACTGTCGTACCGAAGGGTGTGCCCTCACGGTTGCACGCCAACGTTTATTGCTTCGGGTGAGTGATCGAAGATTGATAGAAGGAGGGACACAAGTGTGAAATTAAGGGGTACTTCAAGCTTCCTACATGCTCCTCCTAAAATCTGGTGGATTTTTTGGCACCTTTCGCGCAACAAGCTGTTTGTAGGGCACTATGAGGTCACAGACTGGAGTCATTCGCTTCCTGATCAAACCCATGGGAACAGGCAAACGGCTCGTACGCAGAATACATCGAGGGTTCCTGCCACAGCGACCATGCGGAACACATACAGTTAACCCAGGTTATTTCCTTTCTGCGTGTTTGTTTCACCCGGACTAGAACGCAAACCGATAAACGCCTGCCATGTCGTGATGGTGTAGGATAGAGCAGCCAAATCGTTCATTCAAGACTAAATTCTTTATTGGGCGAACTAAGTCGCATTCGAAGCAGCATGACAGCGACGAGCGGAGTCATTGGTCTTCGAAAATTTAACGTATGGTATGATCTACGACCATGGGTCAGGCGCGTCGGCTACTTATACGCGAATCATGGGTCATTCCAGTGTAAGCGTTGTGCTTACATGTCATAGTCGCGCGCGTAATCCGGTTACTGAAGATTATTTCGCATACAAGCTGTGATAACGTCCGATAAAGTTATAGTACATGAAAGCGAGTCTTGCGCCGAGCGATAACGCTGGAACAGTTTGTAGCCGGTGGAGAACGTATACATCCAGAAAGATAAACAAATACGTGTGGGACGCATCTTGCCTAGTAGGGCGCTGTTGACCGGCCTTAGGTACCGATATTACCGCGCAGTCTCTGCGCAGCTATGAAACGCTTGTATTTTGTAGTCATGCTTTGTATATGTTTGTCACCAGCATTTTTCAGTCTTTATTTTTTTTTTTTCGTCATACCGCGTGGAGTCAGCGAGTCAGTGGCTAGCCGCGTGACTGCTTGCTTGGCGCGCCAGGCTAACGCGGCACTGTTTAAACCTGGTTTAAAAGGTCTAAACGCCAGTTTGAAGTTGGTGTGTATATCTCGGCTCTGAGTAACACTCACGCCGGCGTCGACTTCCCTTGGCCGGCGGGCGGCGTTCATTGACGCGGCGTCTGCGGTGCGTGGGGCCGGCGCCGGTGACTGGTGGGCGAGTATCGGGTAATCGCATTCACGGACACCTCGCGCGCCGCCGTTGTGCCCACGCAATTCCGCTAAAGGCGTAATTGGTGCCCGGCGGCGATCGGTCCTTCCTGTTACGAGGCCGCAGCGGCCAGACACTTCAGTGCCGCGCTCGGTCGAGGGATGTTGACGAGACAGAAATAATTACTACATAAAGAAAAGAAAATGCGTAGCTTTTTGAAGCATGCGGTGAGTAGTTGTGGTCGCGAAGACTTCCATAATTTCGTGTTATCGAAAATAAGCTGAAGAGCTCACCGTGGGCGTGCAAGCCTTGCAGTACCATGTAAGCATGTAATTAATGTAGTCACTACGGTCACTCTTATAGGAGCTAACTTGCTGCACATGGTTTATCGATGTATTATGCGCATAAATAGTAAAATGCTTCAAAGGGAAGTTACTGTACTAGTATGCTTTGCAATTTAATTCTTTTTCGGCCTGGTTTTCCTTATGTTATTTTCTAAATGAATACTTTTGTGGGATGTATGTTTATGCATATCTTGCAGCACTGGTGCCTGAAGCATATTTGGTATTGTTTTTCCAGAGGCAGATTGAAAAGGGCAATGACCTTCTCGAAGAGGTGGCCATGACATCTTCAGTCGCAGGCTCAGCCAAGAGCACTCAGGAGCTTGCAGTATCACTCAAGCATCACCTGGAGTGTTTCACTGAGAAGCTGGAGGACACCCGGGAAAAACTGGAGGACACATCGCGGTGCTATCTTCTTCTGGACCATGTGAGTTGCAAGTGCTTTTGTGCTCACTGCATCAGAATAGTACATTCAAAAAGCTATGCTCATCAAGTTCATTGCCTTTCATGAAGTTTGTGCAACTGGTTACGAATCCTCTGATACCTGCAAATAAATTAAGCAATGACTTAGAACCTTTTGGGAGATGCAATATGTTAGTTACAAGACTACTAATATGACGCAGCTTCTTTAAAAGAAATCCGTCACACAATGGAGCGCATTGTGGTCCTTACATGCATGTTGAAGTGGTACCATTGAAACTGCTCGAAGATCCAGAGCATTGACAACTTGTAACCGCAGGCAGAGAAGTTATTCAAGACCGTGTCTTCATTTAACATGTAAATGAATTGGTGCTGTGTGTGTAACGGACAAATGCGGCCTCTATAGCTCTGGTGGTTTGGCTGTGGAACGCTTTTTCTGTGGAGCATATTGAAACAAGGTCATACCTCTTTCTGCTTGTTTTAGTGGTAGAATTAAGGGGCAACCATGCTGGTGCAGTCAGAATAATTTAACTGTAAGGTGTCGGGAATTTTGTTTCACATTGCACATAATGATTGTGGGGCAAATGTACTGCTGCAAAGCTGTCCAAATGACTGAACATGCCCAAATTTCAGGGGTCGAAATTATCGGTTGACAGCTATTTATAAGCAAGTGCAGTGGTGTCGCCGCTTGTCATACAAAGTTTCCATCAACACTTGTCAGATTTTTTGTGTACCCAAGAGACAGGTTGTACATCAGTGCTTCCTAAACTATGCTCTGTTTTGACCTGTGCATGATCAGACACCATAATCAGCACCTTGAGAAATGCTAGCTTTTGCATAAAAAGTGTGCTTTCACTTCTGCAGCACTCAGTGTCGGGCCATCACATTAAGCTGTCTAGAGTTTGAGCTAGCTACTGCATGGCCGATGCTTAACGTTGCTGTTCTTCAGAAACTGACATTTTTCTTGCAGAGCAGTATGCTTTTGTAATGTGTCCCAATAACTATGGTGGTCTTGGGGCACATAAATGCAATAACTACTGTTTTTTATTTCCACCCCTAGAGCTATGAATGGGCTTTAGATGCCATGAAATTTGTGTCAAGTATGAAGATGGATACTGCCTCTACTCCTGAAAGTATGACACAGCTCATGAGGCTTCTGCAAGACTACCAAGAAGAGCATCCCGCGCCTTCGGAGCAGAACTTCAGCGAGATGCTGGACTTGTCGTCTAAGCTGGATAATCCCAAGCTTGTGGAGCAGTGCAAGGTTCGCAGTTATGCAGTTCGATTGTGAATTGCTCTTTTTGGTGCCATAATATGCAGCAGCTACTATGTTGATTACTCGAGATTTAAAGGTTGTGCATACTGGTTTTGGGCATTACTGTATTGATGAATGGTGGCCACCACCAGATGTCACAACAGTAATGTTAGTGGAAGCAACTGTGTCAATGTAGAAAGTACACTCTCGCAACTGCTGCCAAACCTTCTTTTTGGCCATCTTTTTGTTTTTGATGTCTGATTTACTGATTTGATGTCTGATTTAATCTTTTGTCATATGTGCTGATATGATTCTTGGTGAGGTCAAGGTAGGAATGGTCAGGAATGGTCAACCTCCCCTTTCATGTGGCAGCATCTTCAAATACAAAGTGCACTTGCTGAGGTTGAAAGAGACAGGAGATCTCTTACTGTTAAATTCACAGTTGTCTTGCTTACGGTGGTGAGTTGTGATGCTAGGCTTCAGTGCAGGATTGTCAAATATGAAGGCATCTGCATAGTCTTCCAGAAAACGGTTGTCTTTGCATTTGTTTATATTGTGCTTGTGCTAGCTTGATTTAATCTATTCTTCAGTAGAAGGGGAGCTCTGATCAGCAGTCAACATTCCCAGCTTGTCTTCCTTCCAAACACCGACTGAGCCTAATGCTGCTTAGGTTCAGTAATTGGTTGACAACTTGCATTCAGTGTGAGATGGGTGATATATTTTAGCAAAGCAACTGCCTTTTATTACACTTAGATAAAATGTTTAAATGGTTCCAAACTGCAAGAGCAGGCCTTCACTTGTGCCATGGACTGCTGCCCAGAATAATATTCCTAGGCTATCATGAAAGGTTTGGTTGGATTTAAGCTAAAACTCTAAAGCCAGAAGTTCTCAACCATGTCGATAAAATAAATTGTGCCCTGGATTCATACCTGCACATATAATAATATAAACTCTTTTAGCATGAAGCAGCATGAAGGACGATAACAAAAGGAACTGCAAGATAAAGCAGTGACTCTCAACTAAAGTGCTCTGTCTTGTTTCTTTTTTTCTTGTTTGTCTTTTATGCCGTTTCATTGTTTCGCTGTACCAATTCACCTACTTGTCCTCATACCTGAAATGCCCTCCTTGTATGCCTAAATCATTGGCAATCAAATTACTTGAACTAGTATTTCATGGCATTGGAATATATTTGGATGGAGTAGTAAAAATATGTCATGGCATTCTATTTTGCCAAGACCCAGAGATGTCTGTAATGCCTTGAATTTTCTTACTTTATGACGTTGAGTGAAAATTGCTTTCTACCTGTTTGCCCATAAATCTTTAAAAAAGAAACTAATATTTGTGAGCAGTGCACATTATTCAATAAAGAGGGGCATGTATACGATGATGTTCGTACATTAAAGTTTAATTTCAACCCGAGTTTCAATGATTGCACAAAATTGGAATGGCTGATCGGACACGCTGTCCTATCCATAGGTCTTGGCTACGCAATACCCTCCTATTCCTAATGGCAGAGATATCTTGGAATTCAGTACAATATCTTCATTTCTTTGGTGATTCTTTCTGGTGCAGACTGCCCAAGCCAGGTGTCGCGAAACGGCCGAGCTGATGGAAGCGCGCCACGCAACGTTACTGCGAGCTCGCCAGCAGCTGGAGCTAGAAGGTCGCAAATCGCCGTCCCTAACTGGTAGCTTCCGTTCGTCGGCCATGGATGGGTGCAGCCTCTTTCCTCAAAACAGCTGGACCCCTGGCTCAACCAGTACACCGTACTGCTCGTTTGTGCGGCGCCGCTCTATTGCCACTACTCAACCCCACCTGTACTCAACTCCACCTCCCATGAACTCTTACACAGCATTCCCAGCACCTGGAGGCACTTCAGTGGTGCAAGACTCTTTCGCCCTCGATCAGTACATCCAGGAGAAGGAGGAGCAGCTCCTTAGCCAGGGCCTCATAACTGATGACCTTACGCGAAGGTGCGTTTGCGAGCTTCACAAAATGAGGAATAAAAAAAATGAAAACATTGGAGCCTTTGTTAATGTGACATGTTATGTGCCATGTGCTTGTTCACAATGCCAATGGGACTGACAGAAATGATATAACATAATGTTTCTGGATTTTTATTTAGCAGCATTAACAATGTACGAGTACCATCATTGTGGGAAAGTGTTTAGCTGCAGTTGTAGATAGCAATTGTTTCCTGAAAAATTGCTTGTACACCTATATAGGCACAAGATTTAGGCAGGTACATGTCGGAATGGAACGTCTCAATGTAACATCATCAATGCAACATCAACACAGTCAGAACGTCGGAATGAATAGCAATAAATGGGAAGTGCGGCTGAGGGCGGAAAAAGGTTAGGTGTAGTGTTTGAAATTAAGAAATTTGGAGCCGTAAAATGGAATTGGCTTACGCAGGACGGGATGGGTTGGAGGTCATTGGGAGAGGCCTTTATCCTTCAGTAGGCATAAGACAGGCTGATGATGATGACATTGTGACTGTGCCTGGTTCAGGTTGAATAAACATGTTTTGCTTTACTGTGAATGCGTGACAGTGGGGACGAGGCATATGAATGCATAAAGAATCGGAATTTAGCAGGACATGGAAAGAAGTCGCATTTAGGTGGTGATTAGGCAAAGACCAGGTTCCTTCTGAGGTTTCTGCAAAATGACTTTGTCTAGCAGAATAAATGGCCTCTTTCCTGTTTGCATATACTCTCTAGAATTCGTTAGAAAAGAAGGATGTAATGAATTTCTGGTAAACAGCTATTCCCCCGTGTCAGCTATTTCTGCATTTTATGCTTGCTTGCTAAATGACGCAGCTCTGAATAGGGTTCTTATTAGCAACCATAGCTTTTTCTTTTATTTTGAAATGCATTCTTCATAATATTAAACAAATAAAAAAAACGAGCTCTGGGTAGGGTGTATATCTGTTTTCTAGTAAGAGCATGTGCTGTATTCACATTTTTTACTATAGAATTGTGCTTATAAGATTGAGCCTAATTAACTCATGGAGGTCGAAATTGCAGTAGACACCCACAATTCTGTTCAGGTTTCTACTTTTAATACATGAAACAGTGCTCTTATGGCACTCTTCCTGCTTTGTGGTGTTGGTAATTATTGGTTTTGTATGAACACAGGAAGTTTTCATTTATGGGTGGTTGCACTCTTTAATACAGCGCAAGAAATCTTGGCATGTTGCTTGTAGGCCTTGATCTAGGAAATTAGTTACAGGGCAGTTGGACAGGATTTCCAGCTGCACTTGTAGCAGGCGTTTTGCACAACACCTGTTGGGTATGGCTGTTCGCAGAGGTCCCGTGACATCCATTTCGCGAAGCTTCCTGGAATCTCGGAGCAAGGATGGCTGTCCCCGATCTGCAGGGCTGAGCGCATTGCGGGAAAAAGTGCGCAACTCTTTGCACAAGGAAGGCCACCAGTGTCGTCCACAACGCAAGCTGATGCGGCGCAGTTATACATGGCAGCTTTGCGAGGAAGCACTGAGCCGAGCAAGCGTCAGGGTTCGAGCGCAGAACGAACGGTTGGTGTCTGATCGCACAGCCATGTCGGACCTTGAAGGCAGCGATGGACTCACAAGGTAGAGCAAAGAGCCTGGACACTGTTCCTTCTGATTCAAGTCTCATTCATGGTAGCTTTTATTTCTCCCTATTTCAGGGACCCTGCTTTACCAATAGTAGGGAAGGGGCAATTTTTACGCAGCCTATGCTTACTGTAATTAAAAAAGAAGGATGTTAAAAAGAAAGGCAAAGATAAAAAGTGCGCAACAAAGGTTACAACAAAGGTTAAACAAAGGTTACAGTTCCGCTGAGTCCTTTTCTTTTTTTTTCTTGCGATTGTGTATTTAGATTAGAATCCAGCCTTTAAGTGCCAAATGAATCCGTTTTATGCTAAAAATGTGTTGTGTTCATTTCTAAAGGCCTGAAAGTGTAGTTACGCAGTGGAAATGGGAAAAGAATAGGTATCTACTATGTTGATGTACATATATGTACTAACATGTTCTAGAATATTTTCTAGTGATGTGAATACTGTTCAGGTGTCTTATTATTGATAAACTGTTCTGAGAACTGTTAAGAATTAAGCAATCGCTGTCTCGTATAGTTTACTTGAAGTCTGCCCTGCAGTGTCTGGGCAGCCACATGTATTTAATTGCCATCTCGCAAGTTTAAAGTACCCGGTGCTCATGGTCTAAAAAAACATAGTGATAGTTGCCATCGGGACAAACTTTACGATGCTTTTTGAAGCGTTTCACTTATTTTTTACTTTCATTCAAAGTTCAAGTTACTAAAAAGTGTTCAATGCTTGTGAGCTTCTAGCGAAGGGCGACTGCATTCAAAGTCATTTCGTGAAATTAAGTAGGCTGGTACATACTGATGTGTCTTATAAGGCAAAAAAAAAAACTTTCTCCCCCTCTCTTTTTTTTTTGCACAATCTTCCCTATTCCCACTTTATAAAGTTCCATAAGCTCTCCTGAGTCTGAGGAGCTGACCTCACTGGATTCTGAGCAAGCCAAGAATGAAGGGCAGTCGTCTGACCTTGGTCGAGGCAGCAGAGTTCCTGTCCCAGTCAACAGTCATCTCTTGACCCGAGCATCTGCTCTGCAGCTAGCTGACTCGGCGATTAGTGATGCCAATTTCAGCGAGGAACAGCTAAGGAACAGGAAGTCAGTGCTGTTGTGCATTTGCGATACCCTTCTTTTTTTTGCTCTCATGCTCCGTTTTTGTTTTGATTCTCTGTGCAAATCTTCACTGGACCTGTGCTTCGTGTTTGTCCTTTCACCAAGCATCGGCTCGAGTTATTCTCCCCTCCATTTGTTTGTTGCATTGACTATCCAACCTCCTCCTTTCTGCTCGGCTCCTTATTCTACCCTAACAGGCTTCTCCATCACGTGCTTGCCAAGAGTCATTCAGTGCTGTTTGCTTGCTCTTCATACTGGACACATACTGGACACCTTTTTTTCCTGTTAATATGGGGACTGCAGCATAGCATGGTCTAACATACTGATCTTGAACCACTTTGTAACATTTATACTTATATGTATGTTATAATATTAATTTGGTTGAAAGGAAACTACATACAAAAACAGAACGTTGTCATTGTTGATTTCCTTAACCGAGGCTTTTACACTTCATGTCTGTTGGTGCGCACCTATAGACACTGGCACTGCTATTTTAGCACACTTCCAGCTCGATTTAAATTTTGTGCTTGTTTAGCGGCGCAAATGCGGTTTTAGTGGACAGCAGATATCTTAGTGGATAATTTAACGGATCTTTCAGCAGATTTTCAGTGGATTTTGAATGATTCACAGTAGCAAAAGGCAGTCCTAAAGGAAAAGTAAGGGCTTTTATGCTGCGAGAGCCTGTGGTATCTTAATACAGGTGCACACATTTCGTAAGCTTTTATCAGTAGACCCCTTAGACAGTTATAGCAGCAGCCAAGTCAGTGTATCAACCCTTTCGTGTAATCTTTATATAAGCTCATGTAATCTACCTGCTAAACATTTGCTTAGAGTGCAGGTTTTTATTTTGCGAAGTGTACAGGGGTGTATGCTGGATTGCAGTCATCATTTCCACTTACTGGCTAGTATCACCGCTTAAATGGTGGGCTCTGAGCGTGTCATGTTGCCATTGTTCTGAGCTCGAAGGCCTTGTCCTTTTCTATAATTTCTATAATAAAAAGGATGTCATGCGAACAGGGGCGTAGCCAGAAATTTTTTTTCGGGGGGCGGGGGGGGGGGGGGGGGTTCAACCATACTTTATGTAATATTCGTGCGTGCGTTTGTATGTGTGCGTGTATATATACGCAAGCAAAACTGAAAAATTTCGGGGAGGGGGGGGGGGTTGAACCCCCCAACCCCCCCTTGGCTACGCCCCTGCATGCGAAAGAGTAACATTTGCGTGTTAGACCTAAATATTGCCGCTATCTCCCAATGGTTGGAATATTTGTTTTTAATTTCTTGTCTTAAGTTGACTAATGGAAAGACAGACGGCAGCATTTGACGTCAACTGCTGGATAAGTAAAATAGTGAAGGCTTAACTTTTCTAGTGGCCTTTGTAAATGCACAAAGTAGAACTCGCGTGACAAAACTTGCACTGCATTGACAATGCAGGTGAGATACTAAAATCCATAAGGTGGCATGCTGCTAAAACGCCGCCCTGACCACAGACTTGGTATGAAAAAGTACGGCAGATCCCATGCCTTGTGGTAATCAGTTTCATGCGAAGCAGTCAGCGAGTAGTTCTATACCACATCTTTTGGCTTTGAGCCAAGCGCTACAAGGTGGATCGACGTGTTTTAGTAAGTGTAGTAGTTGGGTGCACATCGTGGGCTTACCAGGCACGTCAACACTGGCATAACTCATGGTCTGACGTAACGTCAGCGCTCACGTTAGGGCACATGCGTCAGTAATATAGAAACGAAGTGCACTTTACTGTGCAATGATTGAACATCATACGTAACTTTCATTAGCGTATTCTTTCTGGTTGAGAGACGCTTGAATATAACTTGCTGAATCATAGGGATACAAATGTAATGTGTATTAGACCGCTATTAAAGTGCAGTCAACACTGGAACCACAGACATTGACCTGACATGATACCTGTGTCGTAGGGGTACGAATGTAGTGTGTATTGCTTTGTTATAAAATTAGATAGCCAGCACCAAAACCACTGCTGACGTTACACCGAAATGACACCTGCATTGTGCATTTTTCCATACAGTATCAAAAGCTGGCGTGGCTCCGTGGTAGAATACCTGACTGCCACGCAGAATGCTTAGGTTCGATTCCTGCTTGGATTCTAATTTTTATACTTTGCATTCGCCGGGTCAGCGGTGCTGATGTTGGTTTTTGTTAAAGCTCTCTCATTTAAATGACCAATGTCTGTTCTCGCCGTTCCTGGGTAGATGAAAACTGTCAATCACCTGTGGCACATACCCGCACACCGTGACCCATGGTAAACGGGTATGCGCCACACGTGTCTGGAAGAAAGCGTTTGACAACGTACGCGGCAGGATTTTCACGTTATTAATGTTATGACCAGACAGTCATATTCGTCAGACCCCCTTAGCCTCCCATGCCAATTTTGGTCTACACCAAGTTAAAGAGGCAATCACGAGAGCACCCAGTCGTAGGCGGCTAGATAGATAGATAGATACGTAGATAGAAATGCTCAAAGTGCCTTGGGTTCGTTGAAAATTCTTCGCATTTAAAAGGTGAGGCTACACGGTAGCTGTGGGAAGATTCTCGGCAGATATGACTACAAATGAAAAGTTGTCCTAGTATATTTGCCGTCTCTTGCATTACATTTGATTCTCACACTACATAAAAATGCTTGCTTTAGTGGTATCTTTCACTTATTTGTCATTTCATTTGTTTTTATTAGCTGATATTTACTGGATACAACAGATATTAAATGCAGCTTTAGGAAGCAGAATGAATGTATGCGAGATGAAATACTGTAACATTGTTTGCTGTACTTTATCAGGAAAATGATGTGTGGGGAATTTTTTGCAGTTTAGCCAGTTGTTTTACTGGATCCTGGGAGACTGAAATGTGGTTTTTATAAAATTCGTACAGGAGGAAAGGGCAACACCTTTATGCACTTGAACTTCAATATGTAAAAGTGTGTTTTGAATAATTTTTGTCTGGTGAGTCCTAACTGCATGACATAAACCACCTCTTTTTTTTTTTTTAATTCCAGAACCTTGCTACTCATTATGCGGGAAATGGTACAAACAGAACGGGACTATGTCAAGTCATTGGCATATATTATTGAGGTAAGCAACAGTATGCAGCATGAAGCTGAGGTTTTTATACCAGTAGAAACGTGCATTTCTTTGCATTTTTTCTTCCACTACATGCCCACTAGAGTGCAATGTATAGGGA
The DNA here is from genome assembly GCF_013339695.2 of Rhipicephalus sanguineus. Taxonomy (NCBI): domain Eukaryota; kingdom Metazoa; phylum Arthropoda; class Arachnida; order Ixodida; family Ixodidae; genus Rhipicephalus; species Rhipicephalus sanguineus. The sequence continues at coordinate 253,572,048 of NC_051176.1, forward strand.
CGTATGAAATAATGAATGCTTCAGCATTCGATTTTTCTGACTTTGTGCTCATATTGCATGTTCAAAATGGTATGGTTTGAATTCACAGCTGCAGCCATGTTAGTCATTTTTGCGGCCTTTAACCAGCGCTCTCGTGTGCCAATCCGATTGCAGCTGTAGCGGTTCCCAAAAGTCAGCTGCGCCGCAATGCAGAGCTGCTGCGCAGTGAAATATACTGAGACTATGAAGGGGCCACTGTTACAGGACACAGTGTGCTCCTTAATTATACACACGAGCACCCGCCCTGTCTTGTCAGTAACATCATGAGTACTTGCCCATTTTCAAGATACCAATGGTTAAAATGTAGTTGCCACGATTCCCTGACAAAGTCTTCATAGAGTCTAATGTATTGCTGTCTGCACCGCAGTGGCTTGTATGCTGTACCTACTGGTTAGTGCATGCCGGGATTTATTTGCAGAAAGGGGAAGCAAGAATTACACCATCTCCCACTAAAGGGAACCATGTGGGGATGCGAAGCAGCGCATGGGTCGACTTGAAGTTCCGTTCATCACGGGCACCTTGCCCTATGTTAACGCGTCCTTGCAAGTGGAGCACTCCATGAATTCACTGTAGTTGCTGTTGCTGTTACTTGTCCCGAACTCTTGCTGGAGCACGCCACGTGGGTTCATCGCCCGTCTGCAGAATCTCGTTCCCCGACGCCATCACGTGATTGCTGAGAGAGTGTAAGGGGGAGAGGCCACAGCGTCTTACCTAGCCCCTTACACAGGCCCGAACGCGCTAGCGCGTGCCAGCACACATGGTTTTGTCTGCGTTACGCCAAGCTAGGACAGCATACGGCAGCCTGGGCGCCTAAAGTGCTCTGCACGTATCAAGGCGGTCGAAGAACAAGAGGAAGAAGCCTTCTCCTTGGCACAAGCGTGCGCTCAGATGGCTATGCTAGGTGGTAGAAAGCAGACGGTCACCATTGGAACTATGGACAAAGCCCAGCGCAAAAGCTGCTTCGCATCTAAAAAGCATGCACTCGTTTTTTGACACTACCTCATTTTTCGGATGATCTTGCACGGTCCCTAGGGAGTCCAAATTATCTTGACTCTACTCGGGGGCAACAGCTAGAAAGTTGTCCTCTAGTTCATTAAACTTGAAGCCAAAGGGGTGGGCGACCGCAACGAGAAGCCTGCCTCAATGTGTATAGCTGCTGCTTCTGAATTTGTCGCGCCTGTACAAATGACTATTTGCTGAAGAATTATATTTATTAACAATGTGCTTTTCTTTTTTATCTTTCGTTTTACTGCAGAATTACATTCCGGAGTTGATGAGGGAAGACATCCCCCAAGCCTTGCGGGGCCAACGCAACGTTGTTTTTGGAAACATAGAGAAGATTTACGAGTTTCATAGCCTCTACTTCCTCCAACAGTTGGAACAGTGTGAATCGTGCCCCTTCATGGTTGGACAGTGCTTCCTGCAATATGTAAGATCATACTCAAGTTTGATTAATATGCTTTGAACTGTGTAGGAAACTCAGCGTCAATGCAATAATAAGTTCCTTATGAATTAAGAGCCTGTGCAGTTCCTCGCTGCACATAAGGAACTTTAAGTAAACAATCTTTCTCGACCTCCTTTTTTTTTTTTCTCAAATTGGCAAAGCTACCCTTTAACCTTTATCCCTTTTTTTTTTGCACTGTACTGTATTGGAATCATCAGAAATAGAATATGGAACAGAAAAAGTTTTTTCTGCCTGTACATTTGAGAATATGGGTTTTTGATAGCTGCATGAAAGTAATGTTTAAAAATGTGATTGTAGTCCTTGTGAACAGTATACAGTCCATGTTCTCTATTACTACCATGCCAACTACTTGCTATTCCAAAAGTTTCAACACCCTTGGAACTGAAAAAAAAAAAAAAAAACTCCCGCACTCGCCATCCAGAGGTCTGGTGTGCAGAATGCTACAGACAACTGCAGCATACTTTTGGCATATGTGATGAAATACTGAAGTAACCTGTATACTCTTGACAAAGCTTTACCTTTCATGGTTCATGGCTAGATACATCAGAGCAACCTCTCGTGGTCAAGTGTGAATTGGGAGAAAGGTATTGCAGGAGGAGGAGGGGGGGGGAATAAACTTTTATTGAAACCAGCAATTTGGTTGGCTGGGCCTAGGCCTCCCACGTGGGGATGTCGAGGTCTTGCCTCTCCGCCGCCTCGCGGGCCTGCTGGGTCGCCCAAAGCTGGTCGTCGTAGTGGGAGCTGCTCAGGGCGGCATGCCATCTCGACGCGAGGGTCTCAGTGTTAATGGACGGGTATTGGTGTTTACATTCCCACAGCATATGCGGGAGCGAGGTGACCTGGGTCTTGCAGATCTTAAAAGTGTGGTTAATATGAATGTCTGGTTATATCTTGTGGTATCGATGCAGTGACGGATACGTGTTTGTAACAGCCGGAGGGTGGCAAAAAACATATTTTTTGTGTGTTTGTGTTGCTGTGTTGATAACGAAGCTGCTGGACAAGTCGCATCTTGTGTACTACAGACAAATTGATTGGCTACACTGTGTGCATACACTGCTATCTCCAGAACACAATGTCCAGGCTAGCACAATGCACATCACAACGCAAGCGAATATCACGGCACAATGAAAGTAATGACTAGATGTTATCATGAAGAAATATCAGTTGCTCCACATGATCAGGCAGCAGGCGCTCCCTTCTAACAGAGACACCCCCCCCCCCCCGCCACTGAAAAGGCACGCTCGCTTGGAACAGAAGTGGCTGGTATAGGGATGTACATGGGGCAAAGCTTTGCCAGACTGGGGTATCTGAAGGTGCCTACAGTCCGCCACCAGTCACATGGGTCACTGCCTTTCTTCAGAAGTGGTCCCGCATAGTGAACGAGTGGTAGTGCGGCACGTTACGGTCGCATAATATTGAAAATGTACGGTTACATGATCGCCAACAGCGCTGCACGTCGGAGATGCACCAGCAATAAATCATACGTATTGGGGCGCTCGTCGCAGGCAGATATTGTGCCTCCATGTACTTACGATGTGTATCGCTCCTCTCGGCAACATTTTTAGCTATACGAACGCAGCAGAAATGTGGAAGACGAGTTATTTTATGCATGATAATCGAATCATATATTCGAATTTTTCGAATATTCGAAGTTATCGAATATTCTAAACTTTCCGAATACACGATTTTCGAATCGAATACGAATATTTCGAATGTAATATTCGACGAATATTCGAAACTTTTGAATACAGTCGATCCCGGATATATCGAACTCGAAGGGGATCGTGAAATAGTTCGATATATCGATAATTCGATATACGAAATATGCGTATTTGAGGCTTTTATTAAAGCACTGCAGGCCTCGACACAGTTTTCTGAAATCGTAAAAAGCGCGAACATGACGATTCGCTCACACATGCTAAAGAACAAGGCGAGAACTTCTTTTGCAAGTTAGCGCACTTTATTTCGCATGAAAAAAGTCCGTCAACTTGTCTTGCTTCTTGCGCGCTGTGAATTCATCATGTCATCGTCAATATTATATAAGCTTTCCAAATAAGTAAATTCAGTACCTTCCGCCACAACAGCGGTGATCGACGCTGAACGCTGATGCGAGCTCTGTAGCGCGGTAAAGGGTTTAGCGGTGGCAGCGGCGGCTGGCATCTTCAAACCGCGTGGGTCCATTTCCGCAGCACCGGCAACGTCAGCTATGATCTCTGCATAGATGCAGTCAGAAACAGCTACGTCGTTATCTGCACCGATGAAGTCACTCGCTGTGCTCCCGTCCGATACGGCGCCCGGAGACGCTAAATCGCAAAATTCACTGACGCACCGTACGCCGTAGTCTGCGGTCATGACGCGCCCGAAGTTGTGACCTGGCACCAAGGCCCACGACGGTGCTTTACTTGACGTCGTTTCAAGCACCGGTCATCATTTTTATCGCTACGAGCGGGACAATGTTTAGTTCGACTCCCGAATGACGATTTATCGAGAACAAAGCGCGAAGTACACACAGTACACATTCTGCAAGAGACAACGCTGCACCGCTGCACGAAGAAACATTTCTGCACCGTCGAAATGTTGGCGATACCGATGGCACTTGTGGCTTTGCAGAAGGCAGCGGCTACTTTGGCGAGAAATGCGAAAAAAAGCGTAGCCTCCGAGATTAGCGTTTTAAAACCGAAAACACTAAAAATACGTTACAAGGTTGCGAATCTCGAAGGCCATGCTTTGCGGGCCCGCATGCCATCGTGCGCGAAGAGACAAGGAAGGGAATGCAAACAATACAACAAAACTGCGAAGTCACTTCGAATTCTCATTTTGGTGCCCTTGGCAATCAGCCTCTTTGAAAAACACTAGCCCATGCGTTAAAACCTGCGGACCGCGCGTCAAATATACCGGTGAATTGACAAGCGCTGCGCAACGAACTAGAGCAACGCAATTTCGTCACCTGCGCGCGACGAGGGATTGGAACTTATAAGAACGCAGCCGAAAAATGATCAATAGTGGTTAGGAAAAATGCACTTTCTGGGCTTCGGTGCGGGGCAGCGTTGGATATAGCGGATGTTTCGCTGTGCGGGAGTTCGATATACGTGCACACCAACCCCATACTTTTGCATGGGAAATTCAAGGGGATTTCTCAACTGTTCGATATAGCCAATAATTCGATATATCCGTGTTCGATATAACCGGGATCGGCTGTATTCGCACACCCCTAGTTTGCAGTTTTATTGCATGAATAATACAAATGCCTCTAATCCTGTTTTATCCGCTCATGAATACAGAAGTTTGTGTCTGTAAGCTTGCTCCGCATGTGGCTAACAAAAGTGTAATATCATTTTTCTACGCAGCAGTTAGGCACAAGTTGCATACCACAGCCTTGTGCAGTGCACTAAAGTTTTATTCTGCTTCAAGTCAAGTATATGTAATTTTGAGCCATTTTTTAAGTTTATTTTTAATTGCACACTGTTGGTCTACCTTTCAGGAGCCTCAGTTTTACCTCTATGCGCTGTACAACAAAAATAAGCCAAAGTCCGATTCTCTTATGTCCGAATATGGCAATGCATTCTTCAAGGTAAGTTTGTTCCTTCAATTGTTTTCATTGATACATTTTGCTCATTTTTGTTTTTTCTAAAATTGTTGTCTTGCTAGTTCGATACTGATGTTTGTGCATGCTTATAATTCACTGAAACTTTCAAAGAAAGCACTTTTAATTTCACCAGACTGGTTTTCTGCCTCATGATTTTTAATAAAGTCTCTTGTTCTTGATTTCGCACATCTACAGTATGGTTTGTGGTTATGACCACTGTCAAAAATGGATGACTACCATCATAGGTGTGCGAGAAATTTATAACCTGAAGGGGTGAACAATTATTTTAAGAGGGCATCGTAACTGAATGGTGTTTGTATGAATCTTTGAGGATGGTCTGTTGCATGGCTCTTCGAAAATCTATTATATTCTGCGTCACACCTCGAGTTCAGGCATGGCATATCCGACATTGTGGGACTGACCAGTCATCATCAAGCTGCGTGGAAGTCTGTACAGCTTTTCTGCATATTACAGCAGCAGCATGGGGAATGTTCGATTCACAATGGCTTGATGGCACATTAGGGCATAATTTTATTGTCTTGTGTGAACACACCAGGCAGTAAAACATTCGCATCAGTGGAAGCCAACAGTTCATGAACACTGAAACGGGTTATTGGTGCAAACATTGATAGAACAACTTGCAGCACCCGGGGAGGTAGTCTGGAACTTGAAAGTCTTTCATTTAAAGCTATTGCTTTTTAGCAGTGTATAAATGCAGCAGTCAGGGGGTCCCAACTTACTAGAGGTGTAATGTCCCCACGCTGAGCATTATAACAGAACATATTGTGTTCTGTAATAAGATGATGCGCCTTAACACTAGCAGTGCATCAAAATTAAATTTTTCGTTGTTGATAGTGCACAGGATGAAAAGCTGAAATTAAGTTGCAGTGTAGTACTGTTTACCTGCTGGCTGTAAAAATGATGCGTGTGTTCTTAATGTCAAACAAGTAAATTTGCTTTTTGCTTCGTGAGTACTCGTATGGAGAACTGGAAAAAGCTAGGAACGCACATTCTACCGGGCGTTCTGTGTCTGCAGCAGTAAATTTGTTGATAGTAAACTGTGTTTCAGAGACCACTTTATCATTTTTCATGGTACATATTTTTTGAAATAATAAAATTTCCTGAATAATTGCTAGAAGATGTGTTGGTCCATTTATGGTCCTTCTGATGTGCTTATGTTTATCAACTGCTTGGCTTTGAATGTTGGGATTGCTGGTGTGTGATAATGCACCAAGAATCGCAACATGAAATTGGTGCACAAATTCCATCGGTGCATCGCATCCAATTTGGGACAAAGAGCGAATTTGTGTGTTTCTTTGTCACTCCTTGTCCTGTCATAGGTGCACTACTTGCCAATGGCCTTTGATATTTCATATAATAGTTCTTTTTCTGGCCCGTTGTTCTTGGCAGATTTGAAGTCTTGCCAGATTATTAACTTTTTCACTGAATTTTCATCAAGAGTACTCATTAGCTAAGTGTAGTATTAATGCCTTCACATCTATTGATGCAGGCAAAAAGCTCAAATAGCTTTTTGAGCTTATCTGACTACCAGTTAGAGTGTGGGTGATGCCTATTTTAGCTGCTCAGTTGACACTTCATAAAATGTCATATGACCATGGGGAAGTGAGGGATATTATTTACCATGGACAGCCAACATAAGCTGAGGATGAGAGCTACTCTGAATGCTTAAACCTTACTGTGATTTAATCGCGTTTCAAGCAGTACATTGTTGTGGTCTGGCAGTTGCTAGTGCTTTGCAGCACCCATATCCACTGAGGGCATTTTTTTTTTCTACGACAGATAAGCTATCTTTTGTATTTCAAACTTTATACAGGACTTTCGTTTAGGCCATGAATCATTTCTTTTTCTTATCCCCTGTGCAGGAAAAGCAGCTGGAGCTTGGAGACAAAATGGACCTTGCTAGCTACTTGCTGAAGCCAGTACAAAGGATGGGCAAATATGCCCTCTTGCTGAAGCAAATCCTAAAGGAGTGCCCTGAAAGGGAGCCTGAGCATGCTGATTTAAAGGTACCCCTATACATTTGTTTCTCTGGCATTGCTAAACTGGTTTTATGCATCTAGTGTAAATTCTGTCATGGTTCTTTTGACATTGGCCAGCATTACCATGCTGTTCTGACCAAGTGGATTGGAACATGCAACCCTGTTTCTCTTTAGACAGGATTGTTAGCTGCTTGAATTGGGAATCACTGTTCCCAGCATGAATTTGAATGGTACACAAGAAGTAATACATATGCCACAGATGGTTGACTAATGCTGACCTTTCAGGTTTAGGTGCACACTAAAGAAACCCAGCTCGTCAAAATTAATTTGGAGTCCCCTATGGCATGCATCAGTCATATCGTGGTATGGCATGTTAAACCCCAGAAATTATTACTAAAGCTGACCTTTACTTGATACTAGGCCACGACAGGTGAAAACCATACCTAGAAAGTCCTTTGTTGGGCAGCATGTGCCTCTCCAACCCCAACGTTCGTAATGCAGTTAGTATTCCCTTCTTTTATGCAAAACAGTTCCAAAAGGAATCTGTTCTGTTCTAATTTAAGCTAATATAGGGCACGTGTGTGATGGCAAAGTGGCCTTTACTGACATCTTTGACAGTGATCAGCTAAGTGTTATGCCCTGTTGACCAATATAGTATAGCACACACCACACTAGAAGAATCGCCTTGTATACTGCCTTGATTCTTCACGTAACAAAGCATGTGTTGTGCTTCTTAGTACTGGCAGGGTTTTTTAGGTACTTCATTGACAACCAAGCAGTCATGTATGTGCCATTTTGGCTCGAGCCGAAAGTGAAGAGCCACTCTGCACTTCTATGCTATTTACTTTAGTCCGTAAGACAGGTGCACATATAGCGCCATGCGTGGAGGTTTGTCTGATGGCCTCTATGTGCCGTTCTTTCGTGCATCACCTGTTTCCTGAGGCTTCTCAAACCTGCAACCGTACCCCGAGGAAAATGTTAGGCTTGTGGGAATATTTGAGCACTTCAGATATTCGAACAAGCATTACAGTATTCGAGTTCCCTTCGACACGAATTTAAATTATCCAAAATTTCGAAGTATTCGAAATGAACGAATAGACATAAACCGCTTGAAACCCGCTGTAAAGGTGGTTTCATTGCAGTGGAGGGGTGCTATACCATGAATACACCTATCCAGGAGAAATCCACACTGCCGCGAAGCCCCACTTCAAGGTTAAATGAACATATTACCCTTAGATCCATTCATCATTTTTTAAGTTTAAAAGCTTGTTGTACCGGCCTATATGCTCTAAGCATAGTAAACTTTAAAACGTAACGTATCTTACAGGTTATCACATGCATTTTACCGAAAGCCAAATCCTGCTACTACAGTCGAACCCGGGTATATCGAACTCGCCAAAAAACGTTTATTAGTTCGATATATGGCATAATTCGATATAGGCCCACTATAGGATTTGACACAAAGGCACATAAGAATAAGAAAAGTACTTTATTAATATGGTGGCTTACTTGCGTGCCCTACTTTGGAACAAAATAGTCCTGGATTTTCTTCTGTGTCAACGACTTCGCTGCCTGCGACAGCACGCACGCCTCCACGCTGTCCAACGAGTCGGAGCAGCTGAGGCCGCAACCTTCCACATTCACGCAATAGCGCCGGACCAACGCAAGTGCCCTAATCACTTAGGAGGATATGGGCAATGGGCCATCGTCAATTTCCTTGTTGCTGTCACTTTGGCTCGTGGTCGGCACGACGTCTGCAACGTAGTCCTCATCTTGTAGCTGACCCATGATGGCGACATCATTGTCCGCACTGACGAACTCGTCGAATGCCGATCCGTCGATAGCTCCCGGGAACTCTGCCAGCTCGCTCCAAACTTCAAGCGGAAACACCTGCGGTGTCTTCAGTGCTGTCATCGGAATTTGGGGTGTCATCACCAGGCATGCGGAAGCCGGCATGCCTAAAGCAGTTCTGGATCGTCTCCTTCGTGACATCTGCCTACGATCTACTCAACATAGAAAGAGCTCGACCCGATTTATGATTTCGAGTTTCGCGGCGAACGGCAAATTCTGCCTCTTTGCACAAGCCATGACGACAGCGCGCCAATAAAGTTCACAGAGCACCAACAGGCAACACCACCAGCACGGACCACGCTGAATGAGGACTCGAGGAAAACAGGCAGCAGCAGGCACACAAGCATAAAGAAAGAAAAAATGGCGCTCACTTGTACCGTCGGTACCGTCTCCGCGCCTCGGAGAAAGCACGACGGCCTCTGATAGGCTGTAAGCGCCGTAAGCGCTGCGAGCGGGCCAGGATCATTTCTTTCAGGGGGGTGTTCGCCCGTGCACAACCGGGTCTAAACCACTTTTTCTAGGGTGGCGCCGGCAGTTTTCCCCGCCACCGCAAGGGAAAGCCAACTTGCTGGGGCACTTTTGAGGCACATGGAGTTTGATATATCGGTTGTCGTTGCTATTTTCGTTCGATGTAACAGTAACTTTTGCTATATATTCTCAATGTAAATTTACCGTGTTTAGAAATTGTTCGATATACAGGATAATTTGATATAAACGGGTTCGATATAGTCGGGCTCGACTGTATTCAAAGTTGCTTCCCCTCCTCTTTGAACCAAACAGAACAACATTTGCACATGCCTTGTTTCAATTTTAAAATATATTGTGCAGGTTAGTTGGGTGATGACAAATATGCTCATTTTTCTTTATAATATGTATTATATATTATTCAAATTCGATTTGAAATTATTCAACCAAATCACTATTTGCTTCGAACCTAAAACTTACTATTCACACAAGCCTAGAAAATATGCTTTCCTTAAATGCTATAAAAAATTCTGGGTCAATGTTTGACAGTGTGTTTAAGCTGTACATTAAGTCAATTTTTCGTTGGCAACTGTAAAGAAAGTGCTATTTGAGATGCCTACTCTCAGCAGGTCTCCCTTCCTTTTTTTAGCTTCTCTTGCACTCAACTATGATGTCTCTGAAGTGACAGTTACATTGCAAAAGCTGTACTGCACTTTGTTAATCACATTTTTAACTGCTTCTCAAAACTGTACAACTATACATGTTTTCTCTTATAAAGTATGCACTCATAAGGGAGAGCATTTTGTCTAAGCCCTTTCTTCGTTGTTGGTGTGTCATGCCTTGTGTGTTCATAATACTATTTGGTCATATTGGAAAGACTGCATGGTCATAAACGGCGTGATGTGACATTCGGTTCAAAGGGTTTATGTTAACAGCTAACATTTAAGTGCGTTATCTCAAGCTACAGCGTGTCTGTAGCACTGAGCTTCTCAATTAAGGGAGGAGGGATTTCTCAGCTATTTGTACAAGACCTTCTGTGATGATGATAGTCAAGGTGGCTTCTCGTGTGCTATAGGATGTACAGTAAAACCTCGTTAATTCGAACTCGGTTATTTCGAAATCCTGCTTAATTCGAAGGGTTTCTGCGTTCCCGTATTTCGCAATGTAAATCTGAGTGGATAATTTGAAGTGGCAGTCATCGCCAGCCCGGTTAATTCGAAAACTTTGGGTGCCATGTGCCAATTCCCGATCCCGATTTCGCCGCAAATCTGCAGAAGCGACGGCCCTTAGGAGCCACAGGGCAATGCAATGTAGCGATATTAATGAGTGACAGTTGAGGCAACCCAGCCTCGCTGCTGCTAGCGCAAGAAAATAAAGAAAGAAAAAAGAAAACACGGTCTCGTGATCAGCTAAAACGTGCGCCTGCGGAAAAGAAGACTTGCTTCACTGCGGCACAGCGGTGACACGCGGGCAGCATGTCGCATGCTTTTCGCAACGTCGGCGCGTCATGATTTACCCATTCTTTTTGGGAAAAGAAAAGATAATAAAGGATGGTCTGACGGAATTCATGATGTATGCGAGCCTCCGATTGGCGGCTGCTCTGGCAATTTGCGCACTTGCACTGCTGGCGTAGTTCTTGCCTGTAACGCCTACTTCGAAAACTCAGTTCGAAAACTTAGTGATCATGTTTTCCAGCCAGAACACATTGCGGATTCCGTCACACTGGCCATTTTCACATTCTTTATTTTACCAGAAAGAATGGGTGAATGGTCGCATCATGACGCACTGAGGCTGCGAGGAGCAGGTGAACATGCTGCTCGCGTGTCACCACTGTGCTGCAGTGAAGCACGCCTTCTTTTCCGCAAGCACACATTTCAGCTGACCACGAGGCTACTTTTTTTTTTCCGCTGACAGCAGCGAAGCCTGCCATTTTCCCGGGTTTGCGGCAAAAGTGGGACCGAGTATTGCTAGAAAACAACCCTTGGAGCCGCAAACTAGAAGGCCAAACGACCACCTCTGATTACTTTCAGTAATTTAAAGTTCCTTGCATCCCGCTTTTTGTATGTTTCGTTAATTCGAAAACCCGCTTGATTCGAAAGTTTTTCACAGTCAAGTGACTTTGAATTAATGAGGTTTTACTGTATTGTTGCTGTCTTCTACAGGCTGCAGAGGAGATGGTTCGCTTTCAGCTTCGTCATGGTAATGACCTGCTTGGCATGGATGCACTTCGCGAATGTGATGTAAGTTGGTCCCTTGCTTCTAACCTTGTAAGGAGATCACGTGAACTTCAAATTTGAATAGCAAGGATAATAGCACTACGCTGACTATCATGTACAGCTCTCGCAAAGTTTTGAGAGCAGACAACTTCCTCACAATGACGTGTAAATGTAAACGTAGACCATTTGGTTGTACTTGCATTCAGGCAGAAACGTCCCAAAGGACACATATTAGAACTTGTGGTCATTTTTGTGCCTTTTATTTGTCGGTGGCTTTCACACTGTTTTGTGCTTGTAACTTTTTATAATGTTGGCTGAGCATGTGTGGCACTAGCATGGCCCTTGCACCTTTAGCTATACAAAATGAATATATGTAACAGTACCTAAGCAGCAGTTCTTAAAAAATATATATAAGCTTGCTTTACGCAACTTTATGGTAAATTTGTTGCTTCTTTATGCCAACGTAACTGCGGTGACGTAATTGCATCACTCTGTTCTATTTCCAGGTGAATGTGAAGGAGCAGGGACGGCTGCTCCGTCAAGATGAGTTTCTTGTCTGGCAAGGGCGTTCTCGCAAGTCTTTGCGGCACGTGTTTCTCTTTGAAGACCTCATCCTGTTTAGCAAAGTTCGCAGAGATCCCGAGCACAAAGGCCATGATATTTACCAGTACAAACATAGCATCAAGGTGTGTTGTTGCATTTCTTATTTACTCTTTTGGCACTGTGCGTAAACTATAAGTACACTTCCATTCGTATGTATAAATGGAATGTTATGCAGTCCAGCTAGTTGCTGCAATATCGCTGTTTAGAGCGCTCCTAAACCACCTTCCAAGAAAGAAAAGACGCGTAAGACAGGACTCGCAGAAATGTCCATCGAGAAGTTGGAATTTTGTGCCTGTTCTCTTTTACATAGCCCTTCCTTGTTTTTTTTTAGTGCTGCCCAGCCAACAAATGACCTCAAACCAAAGTGTTATACTGTATTTTTTTTTATTTCTAGCTCTATAGGTACTGCACTTTTTAATTTTACAAGTAGAAAAAGGGTTGCTGCCTTTGCGCTCTCTCCATCTCATCGCCTACGACAATTTTTCTTTTTCACGTTGTTCTGTATCTTTTAGTTCAGCTCATACTTATTTTAGTGTTTTAGTGTTGTTGACATCTGTACATTCCTATAGAAAGTGACTGCAATTGTAAAGCACTATTTCAAAATGTTCTTCATTTGTTTAAAAGAAACTGCTGCAGTATAGACAGTTTAGAAGGCAAGTTATCAGTTGTGCCTCAAGAGGAGGGGTTCCTCTAGACCTGTTTTCTTGTTGAATAAAAAGCTTTTTGTTCCCACTTCATATATGTATTCACTTTTGCAATAAAAATGTTCTTTTCCAGACAACAGACATTGGCCTCACAGAGCAAATTGGCGAAAGCCCAACCAAGTTTGAAATCTGGTTTCGCAAGCGCAAGTTGAATGATGTGTACCTGCTTCAAGCACCCAATCCCGAAGTGAAACGGGCCTGGGTGCACGACATCTCCAAGCTTCTCTGGAAGCAGGCGCTGCGAAACAGAGGTACGTTGTCAGTGCATGTTTACACCATCTGTTCATAGTTGAACAGTTCTCAGATTTCCTACGGAGGTATTGTGGGATGGGTTCCTTTCACTATATTTTCTGTAGAATTATATTGCTGATGTAAATTATATTACTGATGTCATTAGGCCTGACAAACAATGTATGTTAACTTGCAGTAGAAACTTTACTGAGCATGTTTTCATCTGTAGTAAAGGTGAGTAGCATGGTACTGTTAAACGTAGATATAATGAACTTTAGTGTAACGAAATTCTCAAGATAATGAAGTATTTCACATTTGATAACTTCATGTCCATAGAACGCCATCCATTTTTTGCGCCCGTATAAAGAAGAGTTTTTTAGCGGTGATTTCAATATAACGTAGTTCAGTGCTGCCATGAAGGAAAACAGAAGCCATAAGTTGAAAAACTACACCTGTATCATCAGCCTGTCTACGCCCACTGCAGGGCAAAGGCCTCTCCCATGTTCCGCCAATCAACCCGGTCCTGTGCTTTCTGCTGCCACCTTATACCTACAAACTTCTTAATCTCATCTACCCACCTAATTTTCTGTCTCCCCCTCACGCGTTTGCCATCTCTTGGAATCCAGTCAGTTACCCTTAATGACCACCGGTTATCCTGCCGACGTGCTACGTGCCCGGCCCATATCCATTTCTTCTTCTTGATTTCAACTATGATGACCTTAACCCCTGTTTGGTCCCTGAACTACTATGCTCTCTTCCTGTCTCTTAGGGTTACGCCTATCATTTTCATCGCTCGCTGCGTCGTCTTCAATTTAAGTTGAGTGCTCAAATGGTTATTATAAATAATTTTCACGAATGCATTTTTCAAATAGCATAGTTGCACCTTCTGCATGGAGCACGCTTTGCATCGGTGCTGAATTTGGAGTTTTTTTCTTTTTTTAAGCTTTTCTTTTTAAATTAGCCTCTTGTACAGCCCTGTTATTTGGACATTTGTTGTGGCACTGTTCATGTAAAAATCGAACCTGCAGCGACAATACTTTTCTTATAAAAGGCTAAAGTTTAATGTAACGGGGGTCTCAATATAACGAAGTTGCTAATTTTGCAGACTTCATTATATCAAGGTTTAACTGCATATGTATGCACTCACTGATTTCAACTAGTACATCCTACATGATTCCTTCAAAGTTATTGCAATGTCAAGTTATTGATTGTGTGTTGTTTTTAACATTCGAAACAATTGGCACTGATGATGCAACTTATTTTCTGCTGTTTTCACAAATAGATATTTTTCACAAATATCGATTCCTACAAAATGCTCTGAGATGCAGAATTGGCTGGGCTTTGCTTGCATATCTGTGCCCAAGTCATTGTGCAAGAGACATGGGTATTGCTTCTGGAAGAATGATAGCTTATGTAATTGGTAGCTTACATTAACATGAAATATACTGTGACTACATCTGCTACTGCTTTCCTGTTTAGCAGGACTTGAAATACTACTGGTGTCCATTTGACCAGTTGTGCTCCTATAGTTCAGTATGCTTAATTAATATGGTCATTTTATCAATCGTTATGCTTGAAGAAACAGCATGAAATGTTGCTGCAGTGTTCTCAGTTGCAGCAGTGGTGACATATTTTTCTATTGAATGCCTTCTGGTTTGTGGCTTAGAGCTTCTGTGCACGTGGACAGGCCTTTGATCACTTGTATCTTTTGCTTTCAGAGATGCGCCTTGCAGAGATGTCATCTATGGGTATTGGAAACAAACCTTGCCTTGATATTCGTCCCAGCAGTGACCAAATCAACGACCGCTCCATCACTTTCCAGCAGCTTAGCAGAAGTATGCAAGAGTATTTCTACTTTGTATATGTTCACTGAGGTCATATGCCGTTTGTTATTCCCAGGTTGTTACTTTTTAAATCTCCTCACTGATTTTCGCTGTGAATGGCTTGTGTGGATGCATTGATGAGTAGGCTGCTGGCTTAGCAAACTTTTGCTTCGAGAACACAGCTCTGTGCCAATGTGTGTGCGTGAGAGAGAGAGAGTAGCAGCACGGTTATTAGCACGTGTGTATGGGGCAGCATTCTTTTTACGCATTTTATCTGTTGAGTTTTTTTTTTTTTTTGTTCAACAAGAGAAATTTCGTTCTTTTTTAAAATCATGCGAGCAGTGAAACTTTTTTTAATGATGCAGGTAGTAAAATTATGTTGGTCTGTATCAATATCCTTTTCGTACTTTGTAGTCTTGGTATAACGGTGCCTCAAAACATGTTAATGTCACAAGAGCATTCTAATATTGTCCGTTCAGTGAATGCAGTCATCTTGTTTATTCTTTAGTAAGGGCAAAAGAAAATCTGAAGCATATTTTCCTAATAACTGTTCGCTAGTGCAAAACATTTTATATAGCGAGGCAGAGTCATAGTATGTAGTGCACGTGTAATATTTTCTTATTACTGTAAGAGAAGCTAGTGAACTTTAGCAAACAGTTGGCAACTAGTCAGCTTTAGCAGTGGTGGTATATATCTCAGTTTCGTACATTTCAAAGTTTGTATCCTGGGGCCTCTCACTGCTTGCTGAAGTTTCAAATGACTTTTTAATGGAGGTTTCCTTCTTTTCAAACTTAAATAATATTCTAGAATATATTTTGTGGTGAATGTAATTTCACATGATAGTTTGTCCTAATTCACATAAGAGGCTTTATTCCCACTTTTAGCTTGGAAAGTTTTTTTTTCTTTCAATGCTGAATGAAAAAGTGTAAAAAAAAGACCCCCGCTTTACTTCCTATATAAAATGCTTCACATTAAAGAGAAGGCTGGCTTTTGCATGTTTTCTACAGTAGCTGGCCTCCTTCTAAATGTGTGTTTCATATTAGCCACATCAGCCAGTGTGACTGCAAGTGCGACATTGTGACAAAGTTGCAGGTTCACTTCCTGGCTGTAGCGGCTGCAAAGTAAAGAAGGATGTAATGCGAAAATGACTGTGTAGTGAAATTTCAGCACACATTCGCAAACACCATGTTGCTTGAACTAAACCAGGATATGTATTCTGTAAGAGTCTACTGGGTGGAATGCCCGTTAAAGCATACACTACCACAATGATTCTGCAAAAATCAAGAGGTGGCTGTGACAATTGGCTCTGATCCAATGGCCCTCGAGCTCTGTCCAATCTGTGCGTGCTGAAATTGACAGCCTTCAGTAGAATATTACAGAATACACTGCAATGCTCTTCTTTTTTTTGCAGATCCTCTCATACACAGACGTAGTCTTAGTACTTCAAAAAAACTTGTAATTGTGTTCTGGTTGGTTTGCATGTTTCAAGTTGGTCATCTTGTGTATCGTGGTGTTGGACAAAAATTATGAATAGTACAAGCATTATCTGTCTGCTAGGAATTTACTGTGCTCGTAGGAAAATTGGAAGCCTAGACATCAGAGTAGCACAACCAGCTCACACACAAGGCAGCACTAATAACAAATAGGAGGATATAGTCAGGTAAATTCCAAAAACAGCCTCATCATAAGACATTTGACGCATTTTTGACACACTGAATGAAATGGCAAATGTTTCACCGTGTGACCCCTTGTTCACTTGTGTTGGCCACATTGTGGAAAGCTAAATGTGCCTGGCTTTTTTTCTTTTGCAGCTGCACCCCGGCTGCGCAGCCCTCTGGGTCTCCTGGAGCTGGGCCGGGAAGGTGGAGCCAGCAAGCGACCTCATTCCATCATCTCTGTGAGCTCTTCGTCCTCATCCTCGTCAAGCCAAGGCTCTCTCCACTGTGCCCTCAACCTGGGTTTTGAGGCTGGAGATAGCCCTCGACCTCTACAGCGATCATTGACCCATCAGTCTCACTGCTCGACAGGTAAGACATCATCGTAGTTGGCCATTGTTGTCAGGCTGGGGAAGGTGGCGTATCGCAGTCGCGTCTGGATGAATCCCACTCGACTATGCCAGGCAAGCAAGCGCATCCGATCAGTAGTCTAATGAAATTATTTTTTTTTTTAAATTAGACCATCTTTCGCTAAAGGGGACCATGAGGTGATGCGAAGCCGGAGCACTTGCACGATCGCGTTCTGTTGGCATTCGTTGGGCATGCTATACCGACCTCGGGCATGCTACCGACCTCGCGTCGTGAAACGCGAAGAGGAACACTATGCGCGTCGTGTCTTCCCTTTAGCCTGGCCATTAATTCTCACAGGGCGAGCGGCGAACGCGGTCCACAGGCGCGCGAGAGGGAGGCAGCGTAGGAGAGGAGAGAGCGGGCGAGGGGACGCACATGCGCTGGCGCTCATCGCAGCGCAGCGCAGGAGAGCTGTCGAGCCCGCATTTCAGAGGAGTCAACTGAAGCAAGAGCTGGACAACGCGTGCAGCGTTCTACCGGCTTGAAGGAGAGGAGACTAGAGAAGGAGAGTAGCGCATGCGCCGCGAGAGCAGAAGCGAGAACGCAGGAGAAGCGGAAGCAGCTGCTGGGAGAGAAGTGGAGAGAGTAACGCGCAGGTGTTGGAGAGAGGGAAGGAGGAGAGTTGCACTGCGCATGTGTAGTGTGAGTGCGGACTAGCACGCCGCGGGACATACCCCCGAGCAAGAGATACTTCGCATCTAAAATTGTTTAGCTATCAAAGCATATTCTGTGTATGGCCAATTATGCTGGAGGAGATTGCAGTGACGTGACAGCTAGCTGATTATTGAAGCAGTCGAACTAGATTACATTGAACCACAGATATAGAGAGGAGAAAAGAAAACTGTTATTTCAAATGTCTTTTTAGTAGCCAAATCTCACTTGAACAAAAATTCTAGTTGGCTGTAATTATCTAATAACAGTGCATAAACTGATGAACGTAACAGCAGTGCTGTGTTACATGTCTCTCGCGTTAGGTGCTTTTATTAAAAATGGAATTTCATTAATTACATGCTATATAAATCTCTTGTGTACTATATTGTTTCAAGCAGGCTTGGTTGTAATGTCGTCAGAGAAATAGTTGGGGAATACATGTTGATATCTATGCACAACTTAGAGAAACTATAGTAGGGTGGCTGATTGGGCTAGTTTGTGATGCATAATTTGAGGTGTACGATGCAAAGGTGGAATATGTGTGTAGAAAAGAAAGGGACAAGTGCAACACTTGGCTATGTCACTTCGCTTGTCCTTAGGCTCTTGTTTGTCTGTGCTCAATCTTCTTGGTAAGGTCTATAACAGCAATTCTATTGTTTTCTAATTCTAAGTTCCTTTTCTGCAAGGTTGACAAACAAAAAAGTTCACCAGTACGAATGGCACACACATTGCTTGTCATTTTCTTAATGCTCATTAATGCTTATAACTTGGGGACCTTGAAGTTCACAGCAGTTCAGCTGCTGTTTGACTCTGTAGGTAAAGTCTGACAGGACTATTTCATGTGTACAGTTTACTTGGATGTTCAGGTGATCAAATTGATGAAGGTTTGATGAAGTGTATCAACATGCTTATGTGAGGTGTCCAAAGGAGCATCTTTTGCTGAACTGGCAAAAATATAGTGGTTGAAGTGTACTTTTGCTCTTACTTTTCAGAGAGTGGTTTCTGCACAGATGCCAGCACCGCTGGGGACTGCAGCGCAGACGCATCATTGCTGATGATGCGAAGGCACCGTAAAGCAGAACGCAGCGACTCGCTGCTGTCCAACGATTCTCTTGCTACGCATTCAGAAGAAGGATCCCACTGTGGAGAAGAGGTCGCCTCCTCACTGCACACACAGGGCTTTTCACTGCATGAGTAAGAAATGATTATTACCCTTGTTTTGCATCGTTTAGTTTACCATTTAGTTCATTGTTCTACAGTTGAACCTATATTTAACAAAACTAAGCAAAGGGGAGTGTAGGGTGTATGTGCATAAGCCATTGTTTCAGCGCTGCCGCGTCTGCATGTGGGCTTCGTTATTGATGGTGCCGCATGTTATCTTTAGTCTGGAAGGGAATCCCTCTTGACAGATGACGTCGCATCAGTTCCGAGTGCTCGCGGAACCTTAAAACACGCATTACACAAACCCAATTTGAGAACGCCTACCCTAGATGCATCTTCTGCCATGGCTGCATCAAGCAACCATCATGTTCTATCTATAATATGCTTCACGTGAATAGAAATTATATCTTGTGGTGCCTGCACGGTCACAGTGTATGGTCTAGTCAGCAGTCATTCGGAATTGTGGCTATTTGTGCCTGCTGGTTTGGCATCAGTAACAAGTTGTAGCGCAAATAACACGGCGTCTGTGTTAGTGGCACTACAATTTGTTACTGAGCGTTCATTACTTGAGCGTTTACACTTGCTGCCATGCATGCTTCATGCATTCTACGATGAAATGGCACGCCAATAATAGCTAATGGTGTAGCATTAGCCATGCTATGTTTTCCAATGACAATGTCCTGTGCACGTAGGCAATTGCAAATGGGAAGGTCTGCTTTGCAACAAGCCTTCTTTTAAAGAAACATTCGCAAGAAGGAATTGATTCTTGGAATTTGTGGTGTGCCTGCGGCTCTTAGCGTTGCCGCATTTGGCATTGTTTATCGTGACGGCGTTCTGAACTCAATGCGCAAGTTTACTTGAAATCGCTAAAAATTATCGGAAGTAATTTAGGGGTGCTTTAAGGAGGCAATCTTGCTTCTCTTCTAAACAGTTCTGAATGCATAGAAAGAGTCTTTATGTGCACTTAGACATGATGGAAAAAAATATAACTGCTTATATATATTAGAACGTGCACCAACTGAAATTAATGCCTTCACTTGCTCTCCAGCAGCAGTATTGACCTCAGATGCTGTTGGTGATGCCTGTGTTGGCATATTGATATTGAGGGAGCTTTTGGTTGCAAGAAACTGCACGTGAGAAAGCTGATAATGTGGTCCGTGGTACAGTTGGGGAGAACCATTAGGGTGACGAATGTAAGGATATGACAGCGCTTTGTTGTAGGGACTTTCTAGACCTACTTGTGCCAGGACATTGCATTACGTCGATAAATATGGCTACACTTACTATGCTGTTCTATACAGTTGTGAATGTCCAAATTGGTCTGCCATGTCATGTCAGCCAGCGCATGTTTCCCAACTCAAACTCATAACAGTAGTAGCTTTGTTTATTATTGTTGTTGTTGATGTAGTAGATATGAAGAACATCTACTAAGGCTGGAGTTAAAGCACCATTTATTGCATACAACTTGCTGCCCTCATTAAATTTCTGAGACTTATTTCAAGGAAATGATGCCTCTATCTCACCTTTTTTTAATAGGCAAGATTTAGTTTCCACTGGTTTATAAGCAGAAATTTACCGTGCCTGTGTATAAATAAGTATTAATATTGTTAAAATTGTCCGAAAACTATCATAATTTTATAAGATTATTGTTCAGTGTAGCAGTTGGGATGTGTCTTCACTTTCAACTCTCTTTATTGCTTTTTGTGACGGGAAAGGGTAGCCAAAAGGCTCCAAAAATGTTCTGTATCTTGAACATAACTTGGAACCTGCTAACAGTTATTTCGTGTTTTATGTGCCGAGGGTCAACAATCTTCTGGAATTAAAAGAAAATTTATTGGAATGTATGTCATACCGTAACTTATTCCGTTTCGCTTTTTCTTACAGCACCTGACTTCAGCTGCAACAGCGACAAGAGGAGAAGTTTTAAAAATGCTGAATTGCAAACCACACGATGATGCTTGTGTCTTTATTATGTTATTTTTTGTCAAGTAACTTATTTCAACTGTAAAATGGGGCAAGCAGTCGTGTGAAAAATCAAAAGAAAGAACGAAATATGGTGGAGTAGAGCACCACTGTAACAACCAGCAAACCTCAGGGTCCTTCTTGTCTTGTATTACTACTACCATTATTCGTGTTGAGTATTTTTTTTATTGCTTTGTGAGGGTTCATGTTTTTTTTTTCTCCTTAGTCCACTTTCGTGCTGCCACGTCACCTGAACAGGAAGACATGAGCTTAACATTGTACAATGTGCCATAGGAGTTGTGAAACTGGGTCTTCCTCCTCCTTAGCCCTCACACTCTGTAAAATTTACCTGAGATGTCACAAAAGCCCCCCTGACAAGAGCAGGTGCAAAATTTTTCAGTTGTGTGCCGCGCTGTGAATTCTTACTTGGAGATGGGGTTAGTGGGCGGTGCTGGCCAACGCTTGATGCCGGTGTGTGCTCTCTGGATTTGGCAGTCCTTCCAACAAGCTGTCCACTATGGGAGTTGTCTTAAAAGATTGCGCCAGCGCTATCAACTGGGTGACCTGAGTGTGGAAGTGAACGAGACGTCTCTTCTTCCCCTTTATTTCTTCTCTTTTGGTTTCACTTTGCTGTCTTTTTTAAAAGAACTAGTTGGCACCATTCTCTTCATCTGCATTTCATGGCGACATTGTCAGCGGTTTTCCTGGTGTTTGCATAAGTATGCCTATATTCAAGACTGCCAGAAAAGGAAAGAAAAAAAAAATGCTATGGAACAAATTGAATTGGGCATGTTTGTTTTCTCAGTTCTGTTCAATGCTCAGTTGTTTTTGGAAGTTGCCCTCTCCCTGTGTATTCCTTTCTTTCCCTTGCCTAGTGCTCTTTATGGAGGCACCTACCTGTGTGTGTGTAACGTGTGCATGTGTGTGCATGTAAGCAGAGTGTGCAACAAGTAACATGCTGTTGCATTCAAGTGTGAATGTACTAGTGTGGTTACAACGATACCTCTTATATTCCTATTATTTTTATTATTGTGGTTGCTTAGTTATGCCTGATATTATTACAGCTGTCATGTTATTTAATTGCATAGAGGAGCAGTGCAGTTAGTTGGGAGTGTGCTAATCTTGTGAGATATCCTTAGAATGTTCCACTGTTTCAGATCTATCAAGTGATAAGCATGCTGAGAATTGTAAAATAGGGGATACTTCTAGCAGTAGAAAAAAACACTTATATTAGGAGCAGGCTGCAAAACTGCTGCTTCAAGCATTTGCTCTTCTCTGACTTGTACATAATTTGATTGTAAATGTCACAAATTCCAAAATTTTCTTAATTGTTTCTTCTGGTCACTTATTCACTTGTGCCATTTTTGATTTAACTCTGTTATGAACCTTACTGGACCTGTGTTGTGATGCCGTGTTTTCTTTTGTAAATCTTAACACAGTTGTTCTGTGTACCTATTTCCGGTTTGTATAAAATAAATGTTTTGCCTAATACTTAGCGCGTCGTGTTGCCGTGTGTCATTTTGTCAAAAGGTTGTTGGTAATGATACTGCAAATGTACTCAACTGGCTTTGGGAACAATGCAGAGAGATGCACTCAATGGATCTTGGAGCTGCTGCCGTTTTTGCAGAATTAAAATGGACAGGTACAACTGAATGTACCTGTCTAACAAGCGATAAAGAAGCCCTTACAAAGTGTACAAAAACGCCAAATACAATGCTGTCGGCTGATGTTCTTACCACATTTGCCTACTGGTGCTACGACATTGTGCTGCTGAGCTTGTGCTCATGGGTTCAATGTCCTGTGGTGTCGCCATTTAGCTGGAGGCAAAACTATTAAAACACTAGTGCTCATACATTTGCTGAAGAACCTTAGGTGGTGAAAAATAGTCTGGAGTCCTCCACTTTGACGTGCTTCAGAAAGGAAAATTGCTATTTTGGCAGCTAAAACATGGAACATACTTTAATTTTATCTATTGCCGAAGCTATGTTGCTTACATTATGCAACACATACAATGAAAATGCTGCCTGTGTTGTATTGCAGCTGTGGGCAGGCTCTTCTGTTCTACAATTTCGATGCTCTGCCCTTACTGCCATCTTCCTTGTTGCATCGTTGGCTTTACAAGTCTCCAATGGGGGAAGCACTAACCGTGCTTCACAGTTTAATCGAGTGCAAAGAACTAGACATGCTTAGAAAAACATAGTTTCCATTACCCTACAGACGACAAATACCATTGCATCCATCAATGTTCAAAGGCCTTGAGGAGGCATTCGTGCTATTTTCCCATCTCTCGCTTGTACATACCATGCTCACTTGTAATTCATTCCACACCCATAGATCGCATCATAATTGATCAAATTTATCACTGCCATAATTTTATAATCTATACACACCTTTTACACTTCTATATATCGCGTCATTTTAGGCCTCTATACAGCCATAATACACCCTGTCATTGTAATCATTGGTCATTGCTAATACCACATAAAAGACATGGTGCTCTTTGGCCACCCATGGCCCTTGTGCCACAGGACCCCACTAATCATACAAGTCTCCGATGGTACAAAATGCAGTGATATAATTGCACGTGCAATGTTCGAGCTGCTGTCGCGCCTGTGCATATACATCTGCTAACGCATGCTTAATTCGACATTTATTATTTTATTTAACCTTGCAAGGTATCGACCCTCTGTTGCGAGGTCAACACTCTGGCTATGCCACTGGAAAGTGGCGTAAATCCTGAAAAATCGCAAGGGGGCACACGCATCTTGCAATGGTGGTCATTTTGTTTTTATAAGTATGCTTTATTATTGATCATATAAAATTTTAAATTATGCTTTCAAATTAAATTTAAAAAAAAGTGCATGAGTGTCGGCGCCGGGTCAGAGAAATCCGCACTGAGCAACCAATAATATAAACGTACGTTGCATGGCAAAGTTTGTAAGTGTAACTCGTTGGTAGGCTCTAGCATATTCCCAGCTATGTCATTTGTGTTACAGCATGACATGAGAATGGTAACACTTTTTTTATGCCAACACGTAAAGATACAGCTGTTCTTTAACATTGGCTCCATACCCCTTCGTGTATACCTGTGAGAAGTAGCCTCCCACAATTTAGCCCTGGAAACTTCCTTTTAAAGCATTGCTAGGTTCACCGGTGATTTTTTTAAAATAACACAATCGTTGTCGAGCAATCGGATCATGGTGAATGGCTTCCAAGAAATCATCGATAAAAATAACGGTAGATGATCTGAGATTCTTTATTTTGCGTTTCAAAACCCAGCATAATAAACATTTGCGGCACGCCAGAAGAAACTTGTAGCATTTCAGAAAGCTCGTGCTCCACAGTGCTTTTTGAAAAGACAAGCAGATTTCACTTTTGTACTTTGTTTCTGCTAATGGGAAGCGTTTCAAATTTAAGAGTTGGTTTTACGGTGATGCGCTATCCTTATAAAGTGTCAAGAAATTCAAATATAGCATTTGAAAAACAAATATGAAGGGGGACATTTACCAGGAGTGTCCCCCCAGCCTGAATGCAAAGGGAGTCAGGACCCCCCCTCCATCATTTACGTCAATGGTAACTATAATGGAGTATAGTAGTAGATTCTCTCCAGTGGTCAGCATTAAAAAAAATTTACGAAGGTAGGTATTTCTTTTAAAAAAATTGTCTATCCTGTAAAAACAGTTTTGGTGAGTCATTCAAACGACAACTAAATTTTCTTCATCCATTCTTTTCTTTTAAAGCCTCCCTGTCACCAAGTGTGACAATATATTTAAAAAAAAAGATTCTCATATTTGGGCCATTTTAGCAACACCTAAAACATAATGTAGGCCTTCCATGGGAAAAATGAGTTGTAACTCTATGCCAACACTTATAAATACATGTCTTGAGAAGCCATTGCGGAGAGCATAAATACAAGGTGGAATTACCACCCATATTTAGTTATTTGTGTCTTTTCTGCTTTTCCAAGCCTCTTGGCTCTCTTTTTTTGTCTGCATTGGCGCTTAATTCAAGTATTTTATTAAACGCTCCTTTCCTACTGTATGGATTCCCCGCATTAAAGGGACACTAAAGGCAAATAGCAATTTATGTCAGAGTGAAAGCTCAATGTATGACAACTTCTAAAACGGCAATATTATCAACAGCAGTGCCCTACTTAACAAGAAATTAAGCTAAATGTATCTAAATGTATCTCATGATGAGCGCCACAAGTGGGACATTTTCGAAGTGATACCGATGACGTATGGGAGTCTGCCTACAATAAATCACTAGTAATCAAACTAGCAGCAATAAAAATAGAACCTTCCGTGCATTAAAAGACGTAATAAAATGCTGTCTGTTCGTTTCCGTTTGATTCATGGAAAAATGAACCTCTGTGGCGTTGCCATGGGGAACGGCGCGCGTGGTTCAAAGGTTCCGTTTTCGCCGAACTGCTCTTCGCCCGGCGCCCTGCTTCGCTCACGCGGTCCCGTATTAGTGGTGGTTTCGGGATCGCGTACTGCCCGTGTGTTTTGCGCGCTCGTGAAAGTCGCTGTGACAGAAAGTTCGACAAAATGCCGCATGCAACGACGCCGGCACTACGAGTCCTCAGCAGCATACCGCGTTCATCGGGGCTCAAGTCGCTGAATTGGAGCCCAGCGTCGCGAGCCAATTTCTCTTTGTCAAGTTCTCCGTCCACATCCATTGCGGCGATTGCGGTAAGCTTCGATGGCTTCGATGGCCGTTGTTGCTGCTGTGGGTCCCGCTACTTTCGCTCTGCTGCTACTAGTGTCGGCGGCCGCGCAGTAAAGGCGGGCAACGTTGGGCACGGCAGCAGTGACGTATGAAAGTCTGATTTCAGGCGGGTGATTTGAAGTGCGCTAACGCGATGCGGATAACTAAAATGTGATTTTATTTCAAAATAAGCACTTCCTTGGCATAAAAGTAGCACTGCGAGGTTTCTAGCTGGACCGCTATTTCAACAATCAACGTTGACTTAATATTTGCCTTTAGTGTCCCTTTAAGCAAAAATATAGACTAATAAAAAGCTCAGCGCGCAACGAGTATTTTATTTTACAAAATAGAAATTTAAAGACTGAAAGAAGTGTCGCATGTGGGGGATAGCAATAACTAAGTGCGGGTAAGGCTTTGACATTACCTCGTCGGTAGAGGATCGATACGTTCATAACCCTTTATTCCTCGTAATATTTGCACTGGGTTAGAAACAGCTTGACACATCTGTCAGCAATTGTTACTAGGTACATATACTCAAATAACGACTGTAAAATGTGTAGCCATAATCGACAGCGGGGCCTGTTCAATGTATGGTGGCCTGCCGAATCGCAGCTTGATAGGAATGGCTCAACCGCAGAAGTCCTGCAAAGGGCGCGCTAGTCGCGTTTGAAGGCCGACAAGCCTGGCTCAAATGCTCATGAATGGGAGTTGCGCGGCCAGTCAGTTTCACAAAATGAAGCAGTGAAGCATGTTTGAGTTTCTGCTGCCATCCCGTGATACACAGCTAGGTGCCCCATCTAGCTTTAGCCAGAGTTTAAAGATATGCTGACACACACTATAGACGAATTCCACCGGAAATACGTCACGGAAATGCGGTGGCGCTGTCGTCGGGCGTTTAGTTTCGCGCGGTAGGCAAAAGCCGCCGTGCCTACCGCAGTTGCTGCTGTGTTTTCGCTGGTGCGTGCGCTGTTTGTCGTCGTGCAAAGTAGAAAAAACGGTGTATCGACGAGCAGCGCCACAGTTATTTGCGCAAGAGGGCAGGAGAAGGATGGAATAAGTCTTTTTTTTTCATTAGCTGTTTACGAAGACCGTCGCAAGAAATTGGCGGCAGCTGTAAAACGCGAGAAATTGTCTCCGACGCCGGCTCATCGGTTATGTTTTGGGGCGGCTTACCCAGCAGAAAGGATTAGCCTTGTCAAGCGGTTGTCACTGTAATGTGCAGCGCCGCATTTCTTGGCATACGCCTTGTGTGGAGGCATAGCGAGCACGTTTATGTTGTAGATAGCATTGTCATATATGCGGAGAATTCTTCACGGTTGCCATTGTTGATATAGCTTTTTTCCATTGTTGATATAAGTCTTAGACGCGCCAAAAGGGTTTCATTGTACTCGCGTGAACTAAAGTGTGGCTCGGTCATGGCGCATGTGTTTCCTACTGCTTGGGCACGGTTCATTAACACAGCCGCGACTTCGACTATGATTTTCCAAATCTTATGCGGCTGCGATGATACACCTGACAAAAGCGTATCGTGCCGGGCTGTTCTGGCTGCGGTGCTCTTCACGGTATGTCCATGTCTGTTAGAATTCACAGAAAAACAACATTCGGGAAACTTGCCGAGTATGTTTACGGGCTGTACGGCATTTCGCGGTCTCGACTTGAGCGTAAAGAGGGAGCCGCGGACCGCGGTTGACAGACCTGACAGGTACGTAGCCGCCTTGTCCACAGCATGTAGTTGAAGCATTATCGCAAGCGTGTCACGGATGAAAGTGTCGCCGAGATCGCCCTTGCATTAGTTAACAAATTAAAACGTACATGTGTGACCTAGACTGTCGCAACGGCGATGATATTTCGCAAATGAGTCGCATTCCCGCCGTCAAGATACCTCATGTTTTGATGAGGTTCACAGAGCTGGAGCAACACGTCAACACGATGTTCATATCAGAGTCCCTCTTACAGCCACAGCAACTTCCTCTGTTGCGGTCACCGCTTGTAAACATGCGGGAGGTGCCCCGACGCGCGGTGCTCGGAGGCAGCTTTTGCAACTGCTGCGCCAGTTGTCACGTGATCATGGAGGGCGGTAGCGCGCTTCAAGCTGGGCCGGCTGGGCGGAGCCTACGCACCGTGACGTCGCTACAAGGGCCCTAAATATATCGACGGCGCCTACCGCTGTTTACAAACATGGAGTAGGTCTATAGTGACACGACCAAATGCATGTTTCTGACTATTGCATGGAGTACGTCACACTATGCACACACGTCACACGGGAGGCGTCACACTATTCGTTATGTTCTGCTCAACTATAGGGATCAGGGCTTAAAGTCTCCCTTCATTGGAGGAGGGGCCCTCATATATATATATATATATATATATATATATATATATATATATATATATATATGATCTCGGAGGAAAGATCGCCTAGCAGCGACCTTTTTGCCGCAAAGCCGATGCTGCTGTGGCCTCAGCAGCTCTGCAACGCGCAGAATCGTGGGTTGTTCGAACGCGGTGCGAGCTGGCATACCGGAGAATAAACGCAGGATTTCTGGATATATCGGTGAAGATCCACTTTCGGGGTCGTATTATCCAATTTTGGGCAAAAATGTGATCGTATTAAACGCATGAAAATGCATTATTTCCAAGGCATGTTGGCCGGGAATAAAAACAAACACGTATTAGGCTGGAAAACGTATTATGGAGAATCGTATCACCGAGATTCCACTGTACATACATATATGCTATAGGTCATAATTGATTTTTAAGGCGCAAAGGAGGACATACACAAGATAGGACACGGGACCACAGTGCAGTGATCACAGCTAGTGCTGTGAAGCCAACTGTCTCTAGAACTGAACAAATGCTTATGAATGCTATACAAATGCTTATATATTATTCCGAATGTATTTCGGGCATTTATTCAACCTGTCAATCCAATTAAGCATTAAATGAAATTATTTCGGGAACGATTTTTCAAAAATAACTTGGGATGTAAAAGCTTAAAGATATGTGAGCTCAAAGTAAGTAACATTAGTTGACTCACTGGATTCAGAACCTCAGGCACGACAATGCTATATTTTATTTTCACTACCACTTGCCTAATAAAGTAGACAAAATACATGCGTCTTTGCAATTACAGCAGACTTGTGATGCACAACTAAGAGAATAAAAATTGAGTGGCAAACTAAACAGACCAAGGTGAACCATTACTGATTCACGAGCAGGTAGCTTCACACTCATGTGCCTCCTGAAACAGTATGCTGTGCCAAGACGCTCTGTCAAACAGGGTGGCAACCCGTGGTTTCAGGAGGCGTTGCCCGTTGTGTTCAGTGTCTCAGTGAATTGCATTCAGCAGACGATACCCGTTTTCTTCTGTTTTGCTGACATCCCGTCAACCAACCACTCGCGATTAAATCATTATTCGGAAAATTGCAGAGTATAATTTCCCCGCACAAAGCACTACTGCCACAAAATTCAACTCCAGCACTTGTCATATGGGTGCCGCAGTGCCACCGTCGGACTGTCGAGGGGGGGCCGGGCTTCTCCTTAAAAAATGGAGGGGGGCCGTGCCCCCCGGCCCCCTGACTTTAAGCCCTGATAGGCATGATTAATTAGCCAACTTTTGAAGCAACGAAGCTGGGCGAAAGCTTTCAGTGAAAAAGTTGTAGATCGATTTGCAAAACGTCCGATTAGACAGTTCTCTATGAGGTATTAGTGTTTTTCTGCTTACAGCATATGCCCGCGAAATACGAAAATATACCACGTGACATGCGCTCCTACGCTGCGTGATTGCAGTCCGCGTACGAACGATATGCTTCCCTCACCGCAGTTCACGACAGCGATAAGCAGACGCAGCAGCTGTCACATGTGCTGCCGCTATCAACGTGTGCGTCATCGCCCATCCACCACGATCATAGCTGCTCTGTCGCACACCCGGCCAAATGGTGTGGTCGTTTGCATGCGGAACGCATAACGTCACTGGATAGACGTCAGACTCTGCCCAGGCGGCGCCGAGAAAAACACCGCCCTCAGCGCCCTCATCGCAGCCCTGGCGCTAACTGGGTAGTGCAAAGCGAGCCGTCCGCAAGCGAATGTGCATAGGCCACAATAGAACCCCCTCTTTCGTTGGTGTCGAGGCATAGTTTCCTGAAAATCAAGGACTTGGAAAGCTTCTTCCCAATCCACGCTTCAAAAAAGTGGTTAGCTCAACAAAGCGAACTGCGGGTACAATGCAAAAGAAGTTTCGTCATTTCGGCGCGCTGCAACTCGCAAGTACAAGCGAGCATCGCACGACATCGAGTTCAAGGCCAGCCCTCCGACGTCCGTTCGCGAGTGGGGGGGGGCAAGCATCCCCCACTCCATCGGCCATATATATATATATATGTCACTGTCGGCTGCATACTGGGAAACAACCATGGCGAAGTTTTCCTTCAACACAGCAATCACGCCATTATATAAAGAAATTTGTCCTGTACGCTTCTGCCCCGCCACGGTGGTCTAGTGGTTATGGCGCTCGACTGCTGACCCGAAGGTCGCCGGATCGACTCCCGGCCGCGGCGGCTGCATTTTCGATGGAGGCGGAAATGTTCGAGACCCGTGTACTTAGATTTAGATGCACGTTAAAGAACCCCATGGGGTCGAAATTTCCGGAGCCCTCCACTACGGCGTCTATCATAATCATATCGTGGTTTTGGGACGTTAAACCCCAAATATTATTATCATTATTATTATTATTCCTACGCTTCTGCTGTGAAAATTGTCCTTTGCGTCTCACGAACACGCACTGAGGCTCTCTGAGGAAACAGGCCGCCCGCTTTCGCGCTTTGCGTTCCGGCATTCTAAAGGAGGCTACCGCTGAGCAGGGGCTCTATAACGTTAGAACACTCTGTCATGCTTTTATTCTGCTTTACCTGGCCTGAAATTTGCATCACCGACGACGCGAATACGGGCGGGTACCAGTAAACGCTTTATGGAACGATGAAACGCTCTTCGTGTTTCAGGATATTCATTTTCTTTCTTCGAAAAGGAATAGCATCACCGCTGCTCTCTATATGCTGTGGGTCGATGAGAGTGCAGAAGCATTGGGTCGAACTGGGAGAGCTAAAAATGTTTCCACTTTAGTCTCCGATCAACCTGCTTCGCTTTGCTTATCATGTGGTAGCTTTCAGAGCTCGCGGCGGCTTGCAACAATGCGACGAATAAGGCAGTGGACTCGAGTACATTGGGAAGCCCAGCTTTCAAGCTCGCCCCGCAACTTGTCCTATCAGACCTGGAAGATCGTCAAGGTCCACGGTTTTCTGGACTAAGGAGACTGAATTGACAGCCGGGCTAGTTGGTCTTGATTCATCTTGAATTGACTTGCACAGCGCAAAATACAACTCGGATGGCGAAGAAGCACACATGACCTGCGCTGTTTATTTCTCTCTCTCCCCCTCTCTCCGCAAAGCTGCGTCCACAGAATTGTATACGCTCAGGAACAGCTCAAAATCGTTATACTACAACGGAAAATATTTATTATACTCATATGAATTCATCTCGCCAGCTGCTATAATTACCCTCTGGCCAGGGGCGTAGCCCGGGGGCAGAGGGTAATGGGAAAGTTCGACCCCCCCTCCCCCCAAAAATTTTCAATTTTGCTTGCGTATATATACACGCACACATACAAACGCACGCACGAACATACATAAAGTATGGTTGACCCCCCCCCCCCCTCGAAAAAAATTTCTGGCCAGCCCCTGCCTCTGCCTGTGTACGCGGCGGGCAGCCTTCCTGAACTGTGTTCAGAATGAGACACTCCGGCTATTTCAAAAAAGTTTAGGCATAGTTCAACATAGTAATGCGATGTTTAATATGCATACGCCATTCTAACCCCGCGATATTTCACAGATTTGTGACGTTCCGTAACAAGCAGGCGATTTTATGGCACACCGAAAAAATTTTGTTGAATGGCGAAGAACCAATGGTCAAAAATATGCTGCATTGAATATAGTGTGTTGTCTTTTCATTATTTTTTTTTTTTTTGCAGTCGTGCATAAGTGGTCACTACGCGACTGATCATTTTCGCGTCATATGTTGCATCGCGTTACGAGAAGGTGTTGTGTGCATGAGCATGAACCAGAAAATTTCGACCAATCATGAACAGCTCGACCAATGCGGGGCAGTTTAACGTTATAATCGCCTACATTTTTTCAACAAAATTTGTGCTTACACTGTTAGGATAGGCGCAATTACTTGTAGGGGTCAGAAGGCCCTCCAAGCAACGTCGCAAATGCAGATACGTTGAGTATAAAGAATCTAATACGCCTCTAATGCTACAAACTCTTACATCTTAAGGGAAACTTGTGGTTGACAAGCTAACAACAATGGTAATAAATATAATAATAATAATAATAATAATAATAATAATAATAATAATAATAATAATAATAATAATAATAATAATAATAATAATAATAATAATAATAATCACAACGCACTAAAACACTATTTCGACAAAGGGCAAACAAAACAAAAAGTAGAATATACGCAAACCTGAATATGTGCAAGAAAGTGCAGTATTAATTAATGAAAAGAAAAGGTGCACTCATTGCTACCTACATTAAAAACGCAATTATTAGTGACCAGCTTTTAGACATTAACGAAATTTCATTGAATTATACAAACCTATACTATACTGGGAAGGCCGCAATGGGCATAATTATATTCATGCATGAAGTTGTGTGGTTAATGTATAAAAATGTTACTTGTAATACATGCATAACACATGCATAATACATAATGCATAATACATGCATAACACGCATAGCTTGTGTATGGTTGTCCCTATAGTCTATGCTACGTAAAACTAACTGTACTTCGTCAGTAGAAAATGCGAATGAAGTGCGAATGAAGAATTTGTCTCTATATCTCCGTATACGGTAAAACCTCGGTGATACGAATCTCGCGGGGTTACCAAAAATATTCGTATCATTCGAAATTCGTATCACCAGAAAACATGGAAAATTAGTACGCGACAAAAGAAAGTTGGCATACGTTTCGATTCAGTCTTTCTCAGGGCCGCAGCGACGTCATGAACAGCTCTGAATGATTTCCAGTAAGGTTTTTAGACGTAAACGATCATACTTGTACTTGTAAATATACGGTGCATGCGCGCGTTAGTAAATAATGGACCAGATGTGTTGTGCCCCGTGACCGCAAGTAGCCTCTTCCTAATCTTACTAAGCTTTTCTGCGTGACACCAAAATACTGCGGCGAAAGTGACGTAAGAAGCGCTTTGCACACAATAGATAAGAGGCCAAGCACCTTCGCCAAGACCGTCCGCTTCGACTCTTGGGGCCTTCGTCCACCTTTCATGGGACTTCATGACGGACCCGCAGCCCAAGTTTCGTCTTGTTTCATAGAACGTCTGATTGCGGGGACATGGCTTGCATCAACGCATCGAAAAAAAAAAAAGAAAAAAAAAACCGCGACGTCAACGTCATTTGTAATCTAAACGCGAAGGTGCCTAAAGGCTTCCAAGATTCGCGCGCACTATTTTGGAGGCAACGACGCAGCGTTGATGGTCGCGCAGCCCGCATGCCCGCGCCCGCGCATGAATGCCGCTTCCACGACAGCGCGGGCAGCACCTGTTCGTAACTGTGTGCTAGCGTACGTCCGTATGAAACGTCGCGGGGTGCAAATCGATTCGCAACAACCGTACTCCAATACATTGCAGGCTAATGGGCCTTGGCCGGGACCACAGAAAAATTCGTATCACCCCGAAATTCGTACGAGCCGTGATCGTATCACCGAGGTTTTACTGTATATATATTAGAGCACTGCACGGGCTCGGGCCTACCCGAAAACCCGGGCCCGGCCCGGCCCACGGGCCGGGCCGGGCCCGGTTAAAGTAGTTTTCACGGCGGGCCCGGGCCGGGCTCGGGCCTGAAGCTCCGGGCTTAGGGCCGGGCCCGGGTTTGAGGTGGCGGGCTCAGGTCGGGCCGGGCTTGGACTTTGCTCACTTCTTAAAGGGACAATAAAGTGATACAATGAATCGGTTAAGACTGGTAAAGTGTAGTCTTAGAACACGAATGTAATTGGTTTCACCTTCATAAGGCGTAAATCAAGGGCAAAGTTCCATTTTTGAATTTCGCCCAGAAATCTCCGCGCGTGACGTCACGGGTTTCAAACTGTATTTGTCGTATTTTGGCGACATTGGTTCAACGAAACTTCATGAAACTTGTATGTTAAGTCTGTGGCCCTCTCAGAGGTCAATGTACTTAATTTTTACCGATTAGGAACTACGTAGATCCCAGTAGACGCCGTCAGAATCTATGACGTCACAGTGTTTGTTGCACGATTTTCAAGGTGGTGTCGGCACTCGCATTTTCTTTTTGCACGTTTTCTCGCTTACCGGGTTTGAGTCGCAGCGAGCGTGGTGATTATGGAATTTTAAGAGTAATTTACTGATAATAGAAGAATTGTTTTTTTCTTTAGTGTCTGTCCCTTCAAGTGTTCCTCATACGTTGCGCGTACATATACGTTTCGCATTTTATCGCGATAAAACAATTCTTTTTTTTATGAGGGGCAGGCTATTTGAAGAAGTTTTATGAGCGACAAGCACTGATCTTCTTTTGCTTGTTGCGTATGGGGCTACTTCATTTATCTGAAACGGGGTGAAAGTAAATAGACCAGGCGCTTATATATCTAACATCTCGCTATTGCGTGCTTCATTTGCATTCGTTATTATTTAATATCCCGAATTATTATGTAATCGCAGTAATAAATGAGGCGTTTTTTTCGAAATGAGTCAAATCCATTCAAAGAGAATTTGAGAAAACGGCAAAATTTGCTATGCAAACTAAATAGAACGCTGTCAAAGCTATTGCATCATATGTTTACATGTCGGCTAGGGGAAGTTTCTGGCCACAATCAATTAAAAATGTGCAGCGGATTTCACCGTTATTAGCATGATAACGTTGGATTTGGCTCATATTGAATTGAGACATGGAATTCAATGGGTATTCTTGAAAAAACTTTATTGTAATTCCGGCAGCGGCACATTCTTGCTTCGCCGGCGTCGACGTTGCTTCTGTTCACGATGTCGTCGACGTCTGGGGACAGATCTCTCTCCGATCTCCTTACTTCCATCAGAATCTATGATAATCCAGCTCCGAAAGGGCAAAAAAAAAAAAAAAACTTGCAGAAACACCCAGAAAACAAGCAGAGCAGTCAGGCTAGGCGGGAAATCACACGGAGGCTTCCATGTTTGCTGAATCACGTGATCGCTGAAGCGCTCTGCTATTTGCATACTGGATTTGACTCATTTCGATCTATACAGCGCATGGATCTGGCTCAAGTTCGTTTTGAAACGAGATCTGTGAGCACAAATAGCTGTTGGTATTTGATCCATTTCGTTCTGATAAATCTTTTAGAGGAAAGTTAGGAGAATGTACTTGCCAATGGAGCAATATTTGAGCTAGTTTCGGTTTCTGGATTTAGCTCATTTCGAAAAAAAAAACACCACAAATGTAATATAGTAAATTTATACCTATAACTTATCATCGCAAGTGGGATCACGGAGCCCCAAGGCGCGGAAACGTTCTTGCAAGTTCCTAGCCCTCCATTAAATCGAAAATACTGCGCGCAGTCCCGTTGCATAAAATCCCTATAAAGACATTCTTCTTCCGTGGCTCCGTCTAGGCTCCCAGTGGTCATGTGACGCGAGATGGACGTGCACAGCCTGCTTTGTGTGCCCACATTGTTAACATGTCTACAGCGTTCGTCTTGTTCCGCTATATCAGGGGTCTCAAACTCGCCTCAGCTAACGGGCCGCATTCACGAAAATTTACTTCCGCAAGGGCCAGGACAGTGCACGAAGGTAGGAGTAAAGAGGGGGGGGGGGGAGAATAGGTTCTATCAGGTGTCAGCTATAACGTTAATTGCCATTTTAAAGACCTCTTTAAGACTTCATATATGGGTCATTTCTGAAGGGTGTTTGGCGGCAAGTTTCCACCAATATATTGATACCCATCTCCAAACTGAGTAAAATCTGGACGCCAATTCTGCAACATAGAGTTTTGTTTCACGGTTATGTATCAACGATTGGTGGCTGCAGGCGGTGCCCCACGAAAAAATGCCTTAGACTTATCATGTCTGTGTAGCTCAAGAACGTACTTAAAAATAAATAAAAAAAAAATGGACAAAGACAGTCATGTGCGGGTCGCAGGCCGCTAGTGAGAGATCCGGGGGCCGCGTGTTTGAGACCCCTGCACTATATAGTGCGAGAGCTACATGATACCGCCACAACAGCGTTGGAATGGGCAGGAATAACATAAGTCCATTAAACATGTATTTTCATGTTTAAAGGCAAAGTATATTAGCTTGAGGAAGTATCTCGCTTGAAACAAGTATCACGAATTCCATGCCGGGGGATGTCCCCTTACCTCGAATCATATGCATCCAATGAGTAAGCGTAGGTAAGCTTCGCACCTTTATTACCAAACTGGAATGAACCCCGAAAATAGATCGCAATCACTTCGTCCACCTAGTGCCAGTCCTACCAGTGTTGTCTTACCAGTGTAGGCCAACTTCTCCCGGTACAACATCGTTAGGAAGGCATACACCATTATAATATGGAAAAAAAGGGCCCTATAGCCGTGCATAACAAACACTGCTGAAGAGTGCAAGAAGAAGCCCTCAGGGGCATTTATAGATTATATTGAAGAGTGGCACAACGTTCGGGAACGAGAGCAATGAAGGGATCAGCTGGACAGCTATTTTGATTCTGCAGAGGCCCAAAAAGATATCCTAAACGTGCTTCAGTGGTGGAAGTTAAGAACTACGACTGCCGACGCCTTCACATTTCTCATGTGCGCCCCTGCGGCTAGCGCAAGCAGTGCAAGAAACTTTAGTGTGGCTGGACATGTGATGCAACGGCGCATCGTGGGCTTATAGTAGAATCTATTTATAGTTTGATTTTTGTACATTAACATGCGAACAAATAAACTATGAACTATGCCACAATCACTTATAGAATGTATATAACAGCAGTGGTGTGATATATGAAAAGACTGCATGACGAATAATTGCTTTTTTTTCCATTCGGCTTCTTATACGTATTTCCAAAGTGCGTGTGGTGCGCGCCGTTTGTTAAAATTTTAACTAGGATACTGTATTTACAACAAATGTAATAAATTTGACTTGTTTTCTCTATTTCTCTCGATGTGGCAAGGTGCTATACTATATATATGATGAAGACAGGTGCTACATATCCAGAAGGGTGCACGGTTGACTTTGTCGTTACAGCATGCTTTAAAGGAACACTAAAGGGAAAAAAAAAAGACTTTTAGCGTATTGGTAAATTATTTTTCACAATTCTAAAATCACCACGCCTGCCGCGAGAAGACGCACGGGAAGCGCGAAAACGCGCAAAAAGAAACTGCGGCTGGTGACGCCACCTTGAAATTCCCGCATCAAACGCGTCATAGATGTTGACAGCGTCTGCTAGGTCGTATACGCAGTTGTTAATCGGTAAAAATGAAGTGCATTGTCTTCCGAGGGGGGCCATAGACTGGACATACCAAGCTTCAGGGAATTCCGACAAGCCAAAGTCGCCAAAATATGAAAAATACGCTTTGAAATCCGTGTTGTCACGCGTGGAGATCTTGGCGCAAAATTTACAAATGAAACCCTGACCTTGATTTTCTCCTTTAATATTGCATCTGTGTTGGTGAAACTAACGACATTAGATTTCAAGGAGTACAATTTATCAATCTAAACCGATTAATGGTTTCACTTTCGTGTCCATTTAAATTTCAATAGAGAGCGCAATAAAAACAAAGTGAAGAGAGCGTTCTGTTCTCTGTCCCCTCTGTTTTTATTGCGCTCCTTAACAAAACCGGACTCATGCTGCAAATCACTTTTCTTCCTACAATATCTGCTACAAAACGCTCTTGATGATCCCGACTGTATTCCTAGAAAATTACTACAGTGTACCACTGCCGACCAAACGTTCATCGTACCCCTGCAGTATCCGCTCAACTGTTTCCACGGTGAGCCAGCCCATTTTTACAAGAAAGTACCATAGGTTAGAGTATACTTGCTAGCGAAGCGTGCGTCAAGCGTGCGTAGATATTTGCCACTTAAAACGCCCTTTCGGTCGATTCTATCTTCGGGCAACAACACCTAGATTATTGGCTCGGGCCCCTGTCGGGCCCGATCTGTGGTCGGGCCGGGCCGGGCCGGGTAGGCGAAATTTTTTGTCGGGTTCGGGCCGGGCCGGGCTCGGGCGGGTAAATGTGAATGAGTCCCGGGCCCGGTCCGGGCCCGGGCCGAGAATCACGGCCCGTGCAGTGCTCTAATATATATATATATATATATATATATATATATATATATATATATATATATATATATATATATATATATATATATATATATATATATATATATATATATATATATATATTATATATGCATATATATGGACCCCCAAACTTTTCTTAGTGGGGTGGGGGGTGCTAGCGCCCCCCCCCGGTAGATACGCCTATGGCCGGCGATTTTCGCCTTTTCAGTGGCATTCCCCTTCATCTCTTGCTTCCTGTGCACTGGACTGTTTTATTACGCATCCTCGAATACTGCAAATGGGGACACGTGCGTGTCCACTTTCGCGAAGTTGTATAGGTGTTCGGTGGTTATGGTATCTGCTTTCGGTGCCTGTGGTCACGAGTTCGATTCCAGTGTCGTGTGTAATTTGCATGTCACAGATGTGTATAAATGCATTAATGTCCATCTTCTAATTACCCCTAGAGATAAATAACCCCGCAAACTGGCCATAAAACGCCATGACAGTGTCAAAAATGTATTTTTAATTCCGCAACCGCTTCAGGGCCGCCTACAGACGGGACACGCGTAAGTGCAAGCCGTACCTAGCCAGGAAAAATCTGACTTAAAATCACGGCTAAGCATCGTCACGGCTATTCTGAAGGCCACTTAGGATACACTCTTAATCAGGTCCCGCTTAAAGTGCTAGATATAGCCAGGAAACAGGACATTTTTCGTCTAGTTTCCTGGATATAGCCAGCATTTAGCCAGGACCTGATTAAGAGTGTAGGGCCGCTGTAAATATAGTATTTAGCATATTCTTATGCACGCCGAACGTACAACAGTGTCCTCGTAGAGAGCGAACGTTGTCGGGGCTCATTGTTTGCGTTTTTAGAGATAAGCGTAGACGGTGGCTGAGTTGTCATTCTCTCATTATACAGGTCCTCATTTTGCGCGGCTCGTTGGCAGTTCATTTGCTCGCATGAAATTTAGGAGCAATTGCAAACAGCGTTTGTTCTAGCTTGTTAGCGCCGCACCGCTAACTTGCCCGTTACGAGCACAGCGTAACGGTGCACGTAACTGAATTCTGTTGCAGTATACTCTCCTCCGAGTGAGGCATTTGCACTAATACAAATAAGTTTGCTCCAGATAACCTCTCGCTAAATTTTGCAAACCTAACACAGATAATTAAAAAAAAACGCGATTTGCTCGGATTACTTGTTCGCTCCTCACATTTTATAATAATTCAATGACTCGTGCAAACCTCGCTTTTCAATCCACTTCTCATTCACATGTTAGCGGCGCGTTCTTAATATTTGTGTTTTTTGTCAGTGAAGTGGAAATTGGGCAGTACAGTTTGCATTATTTCAGGTTTCCAGTGTGTGTGAGGAAACGTCTCATTAAGAGGACAGCTGTCCCAACTCAGAATCTCCCGCCTTGCACCTTTCGGAGATGCCTGCTACACACGAACACTTGCCTTCTTCAGTTGGCTGCTATTAAAAAAAAAATCTGATATGGCTCGCCGAACAGGCGGGGCGGGGCGTTCACAGCGGGACTATCTCCTTTCTTTCGTCCCTGAAATCATTCAGACCGATTAATATAAGGTGATCAGCAGCAAGCGTCATTTTGATTTCCCCGAAACACCGCGCTTCAACACCACGATCCGCAAACTTGAGCACAGCACTAAGCCGCCCCGGAAGCCGCCCCGCACAGGGCGGATCGCCTTCCACCCGTCTCTGATTGGCTGTCCATTGGGAGATTGGAGGAAGGCCATCCGCCCTGTGCGGTGCGGCAGAGCGGCTCGAGGATAAATTGGCCCTCCGTGACCCTGGATATCGTAGCCATCTTTGTTTTTTGAGCAGTGCTGCCAGCGCAAGTAGCGTTTTCTGAAGTTGCGATATATGAAATTGCTTCTTAGGTGTGGTCCCAAGGTAACATGTCAAGCAGAATCACTGTGAAGGTTCTAAAACACTTGATTATCAACAGAAGAAAATACCTATTAATTAAGTATCAAAAGCAGCTGCTCCTGCCTTTACTACGCTGGGTAAATAAATAAAATAAATACAGCTATATCCGTGCCGCCGCTCCAGGTTAGAAGAGTAAGTCTTCACGATATAAATATGTTGCTCACTTCAATCCATGCCCTCATCTTCATATGATCCCCCGAGAGTGGAGAGTACGGAGGAAGCATGTTCGAGCGAAGCGTCCTGGCTGCTGGAGAAAACTATTTTTAGGGTATATTGAGTGAAGCGTTTGCCGGTGAAAACAGGGTCCAACTTCGCCGTGTGCTAGGCTCAATTAGTCTCGAACAAGAACACTTCCACGTAAGCCGCAGAGCAAGCTCTCTGTTATAATTGACGCTTAATGACCTCTAAACACATTCGAAATACACATATTTACGTTATATATGTGCTCCATATGTGATGCTGTTTCTGTTGATGTGAACATAAACAAGCTGGCGCACAGCCATCTGGCAGGCCATCACCTGGCGTGTATTCGCAAGAAATACCTTTAACGCTGGCTGGCGCTGCATTCAAATCTTGCCCGCAATGACGATATTTTCGGACCGTGTCAGTTAGGACGTCGCTCTGGAGCCCCATGGACGCCTATTTTTGGAGGAAGGGCGCATTTCTTCCAGAACGCCCGTGGGACTTCTCGTCTAAATATTGCACACCATACGCAGTATAATTGAACACTGGCAAGACGGGGTAGTTGACATTATTATCTGTGCTTCTGTGAACCTATAGCGTTGGAAAATAGGCAGTTAAATGTTAGTAATTGCCTGTGGGCAATACACAGTACGGTGACTGTCGCAATTATTTATTGTTTGGAATTACTGTTGAGTAAGCTGAAAATTTTGTAAATTGATTTTTCGTCGGTCAGTTGTTGCAGTGAGCGTATGCATGGTGGCTGCCTATATGTGGCATTTTATATTTTTAATTCTTCAATGGAGTTTTGTTCAGGTTTGATTCAGGTTACGACCACAACGCCTAAGGTAAATCTTGTCTATTAACATTGGCGTAGCCAGGGGGGGGGGGGGGGGGAGAAGGGGGCCAGTGGCCCCCCGAAATTTTTTAATTTTGTATGTGTATATTACATGTACACATACAAATGCACACAAACCTATATCAAGTAGGGTTATCCCCCCCCCCCCCTCCCCCGACGAAATATTTCTGGCTACGCCACTATCTCTTACGTTATCTCCAGAAACGAAAATATCTGTTTGCATCGTGACCTTGCAGCCTGCCTTTTTTAAAATCTTATTTGGCAGTCTCGGTCATGCGCCCACGTCGACAACACTGCTTATCATCCTCATAATGACGGTTCTTATCCGGGCTAGTTGATGTACGTTCACTATGGCGAAGCAGCGCAGACGTTGGGACCAGTGCACATTGTCCTGTATGTTGCACTCGTCCCGTCGTCTGCGCTGTTTCGCCACCATAACGAGGTCCGCCAGAATATTGCGGAACCCTGGGGATGGCCGTAGAAGGCACATCCGAAGAAGGCACCTTCCTCGAGGGCTGATGTCACTCACTGACCCGGATGGCCCCCGGGCACGATGTTCACGGCCCCCATCTCCTATATCATCGACACTCGCCTGGAATCTCTAATGCAGGACGTGAAACCAACATCCGGAGAAATTTTTGAGATATACTCCACATCCCTTTTCGGCATCCACATCTGATTCTGTTTTCCTTTCTTGCAAACTTGGGTCTTCGGTGTAACGGGTAGAGCTTCCGCGGATGCTGTGATAAGGAAATCGGGTTCGAAAGCAAATGTCGGGCCTACGTGGATCCCTCGACCCACAGCGGTGGTTTGGTGGCCATGGTGCTCGACTGCTCACCAGAAGGTCGAGGGATCGAACCCCGACCGTGGTGGCCGCATTTCGGTGAAGGCAAAATGCTAGAGTGCTTAGATTTAGGTGCACGTTAAGGAAGCCCAGGTGGCCGAAATTTCCGGAGCCCTCCACTACGGTGGCTCTCATAATCATACCGTGGTTTCGGGACATAACACCCCAACAATTATTATTCGTAGTATCTTGCGACACTCCGTGCTGACGAATTTTTCATTTCAACAATTATTATTATTACGTGGATACCTGGGTGTGTTCCACTCTTCAAGTGAATGAATGAATGAATGAATGAATGAATGAATGAATGAATGAATGAATGAATGAATGCACAACTTTATTTGTCCCTGAAGTCATTGGGCATCAATGTTACGTGCCACTGGGTATGCACCGCTCTTCATTCGCAAAAAAAAATATCCTAGAAGGTTCTCTAGTGCTTTGAGGAATCGAACCTGAGTCATATATTTCTATTCAGAGAATACTGTCTGATTATATATTCACGCAGGCACCACGCGCGGGCTTTGCGATGCCGCCGCTAGATCAAATGGTGCAGCGCGTTTAGAAGCCCGCGGCTGCAGTGCACAGAGTAGGATGTGTCGCTACATTGCTTTAATGCGAATAGCTCGCCGACAGACAACCTGAGATAGCTGCTACCAGATTAAAAGAAAAAGTTACACAGATACGTTTTTACCAGTACTCGCATTCGGTGTTCTGACATGAATGCAGCATTGGCAGTACGTATACCCCGAAGGCGTTGGTCCAATCAGTTAAACTCGAACTTCCGCTGACGGGATCTGCGGGCAACCCTCGAGCGGACCTTGGCCCTCGCACGAAGGTGGGGCGGGCCTCTGAGCGATTAAGTCGGTTACTAGTCTATAGCTCCCAAGGTTAACGCTACCAGCTGTCAGCTAGCGGGCATGCCCCTTCGGCTATTTGTTTAGGTATGTTGTACATGATGAATTCCTAACATTGTGTATCGTGTGCATAATCTTTTGTTCGGAAACCTGTTTATGCGAAATATTCGTCCTAGTTGTTCTTGTGTTCATAATTAAAGATGTGTTGAGCATTATGGCATGTTGTAGGCCT
Organism: Rhipicephalus sanguineus; assembly: GCF_013339695.2. NCBI lineage: Eukaryota > Metazoa > Arthropoda > Arachnida > Ixodida > Ixodidae > Rhipicephalus > Rhipicephalus sanguineus. The sequence continues at coordinate 253,614,814 of NC_051176.1, forward strand.
GCCCTGCCTTTTGGAAATTGGCAGAGGACTCCTAAAGTTGTTGATCGATGGCATTTCTCCGTCGTTTCCTACCACTCTATGCAACAAAAAAGTAAGCATTGAGCACCTTCCAATACGTACTACACAACGCACTCGCACGGCAATTTCTAACTGTGCAAACAAAAGAGGCGTCACTTAATGAAGAAGACAACCAGTCAATGCGGACACTAAAGAGAAACACTTAACCACTTTCCATCGAAAAAAAAATGGCAAACCAGTTCTGCGGAAGCCTGCAAGGTTGAAGGAGGGGAATATAGAGGGAGGAGGAGGAGGATGAAGCTTTGTTATAAGAATCCTGCGGCCTCGGTGGTGCGTGTCTTACGCACAGAGCAACAGCTCTGGGCAATCCGACGGGCCGAGGACGCCGCCAGAGCACTCCTGGCTGACGCATATAAAGGGGAAAAAATGACATCCACCCTTTCGTTGCAGGAAGCTACGCAAAAAATTTTGGTTCAAAAATATACTCTCTTAATTTCGCGGCAATATATATTATTTATCCGAAGCAAAAATCGCTAAAGGATCGTCATAAAAAAATTCCGGCCAGAAATTCCAGCGCGGGTATACGTCAACGTGACGTCACTGTTTTTCAAGGTTGTGTTTCGTAGTTCTGGCCATTACGACTGAATAAACGTCCACCAAACTTTTCCAAGTTTAGTCATTGGAAAGGATGTAAGAATGGGCTTCTGGGACTGGGAGATGCACGGCGAAAGTTGTAGCGCACTGTGAAAGACACGGTCGCAGAAAGTGAAGACAGGACGATGCGCATCGTCCTGTCTTCACTTTCTTCGTCCGTGTCCTTCTTATTGCGCCACAAGTTTCGCTTTGTATCCGTCTTTGGCTTCTTCAGATTACAGCATCGTCTTTGTTCACCGATTAAAAATAATAATAATCACGAGGCAAAATCGTCAAAATACATGACGTCACGGAGATCTCGTGCAACTTAATGTCGCGTCGCCACGCGTCTTTAGTTTTTTGTCTCTTCTTCTGGTTTATCAAGGCTGTGAACACAGAATAAGTGCATCCTTTCTTTTTTTTTTTTGCTATTGGTGCTGTGGATCGAATGGTTATTTATAAATACAGCTTTGTCAATCTTCCTTTTTTCTCTCTTTATTGTCGCTTTAAACAGAAAGACGCAACTTCGAGAAAGCGAGAGAAGAGAAACGTGCGTTGTTCGTGACAATAATAGGCGTGCACGGAATTAGAAACTGACAAGGGAGCAGATTGAAAGAGTACTTGTCCAATCAGCTTCCTTGTTCCTGCTCGATTTGACGGTGCTCGCTTCTCTTGTTTATGCGCTAATTCTCCCTACTATTCATTACGCACACTTATCTTAATACGCTCACCTGGCACCTGCAGCTAAGAGGCCAATACATTAGTGTAATTTTTTATTTCGCGTAATGTTTGCAGAAGCTGCTAGGTTCAGACACAGTGTCCTTTTGAATGAAATATTATACTTACGTATTGATAAACGATTTAGCTTCCAGAAGAACACTGTCAGAATTTCTGATATCACGGTACTCTTGCGGATAACTTCGAAATTGCGTTGCCACTTTTCTTTCCTGTGCTGCTAGATTTGATATTTCGCATATGCCATATGTATCCATGTAATTAGGTTCCCTTTAGTGTACCTTTCAGCATATACATGCCCTTGTATCTCCAAAATTGACTGATCGCGTTTATTTAAGTTTCATTTGCAAAGGAGATGCTAATTTCCGTAACGCATTCATAAGTCGTGAATTAGGCCTGTCATTTTCAGTTTATTATTGGTCGAAAAAAAAAAAAAAGTTGGTGCCGTGGGCCTTGGCGGCTTTCGTTTCAGCGCCGATGAAGTGAGACGAAGCGCGCTTTACGTGTAATAAGGTGCGGACATGAACACAATAAATGACCAGATAAATAAACCAGACTTTGTGACGCTGCTTCCGACCCTACAGCTGCTGGCGCTTTAAAGCTTGGCGGTTTCATAAGCCGGGGTTTGTTTGTAGTGACAAGAAATGGTGCTTTTATAGTATAACGAACTGAAGATATGATGGTACGACAAAGCTATCTTTTCTTTTACTGCTCATAACTGCAGATTTCAACACGTTTTGTATGCGCGCGCTCACGTAGAGGAGATATGGTCACTATACGTTGAGAAAGGAGGCACCGCTCGTTGAACTAGTATGCGTTTTCAAACTGAAAATTCGAGCATCAGAAAATTTGAAGGATGGACAACTTCTATAGTTTCTATATTCTGTATAGAGTGAATGGGGAAATAAACAGCAAAAGTCAAAGACGCTTAAGACTTTTTCGGGAATGTTCTTTAACGTTCTTTAACGTGTGCTTTAATCGAGGTACACAAATGTTTCTGCATGTCGCCCCCATCGAAATGCTGCCGCCGTGGCCGGAAATCGAACCCGCGCCCTCGAGCTAAGCAGCACCTTAGCCGCCAGGATAACACGGCGAGTTAAAATATTGCAGTCACTTGTATGGAAAAATGAGGATGAATGCGCTGTACATCGGCTTACATGAGGAGTTATGATACGGTGCCAAGCTCGTATCGACAGCCGTTCGCAATGTTGGATATTGCGCAATGCCCCCTCGAAAATTATAGTGTTACTTTCGATCGTGCTTCCCGCTGCATACCCTCATGTAAGTCTTGTTGAGCGTCGAATCTGTATCGTAATTGCCTAACTTACAATCTGTACAACCTCCGTAGGTTACCGAGCGTTACACGCACAGCGACTGTACATAGAAAAATACGGTATACGGAGGACTATTTTAGACGAGCTATTATTACAAGCGCATCAATGCACAGCGCTGATTTGCGTTTTGAGACAAGTTAAAGGAGGTTAGGTTTTGCGACGATTAATTTCATTTTCATCGACTGAATCTTCGATGACTTCAGTATGCCACTGTTTACACCGTTTACAACGCAACAGGTGCAAATAGTAGCATCGTGTACGCGCGTATAAAACGATATTAGAAAATTTTAGACACGCTTATATTAAGTATAGCAAAGCATGTATTATAGAACCCTGCCACATACCTCCTGTAACTGACCTACGCTGTGAAAATGAGCCATAAATTTCGCTGATTTCCATTCTATAGATTGATGAAAACCGATGGTCAATCAGAGCAACGGTATAGATATCAAGGGATGATAAGCACAGCGAGAGGGCGGCAAAGGATTAGGTTGGGGGATAAAATTACGAAGTTTGCGGGTATAAAATGACATCCGCTCGCCCAAGACAGGGTAAATTGGATATTGTTGGTAGAGGCTTTCCTCCTGCAATGGACATAAAAATAGGCTGATGGTGATACTGCTGCTGCTGATGATTCTATGAATTCAAAAACTACGTATTGAATGTTGGGTGCTCTTGCGAAATAGACTTTCGAAAATTTCTAAAAAACAGAGCATTTGAGATGAAAACGCGATTTTTTTTAAAAACCGGATTATTGAACCGGATTCACCGGTTTCACACAGAAAGTCTTTCTACGCATAGGCCCAGCAACAGCAGAAAGTTTGAAACCTACTCGCTGAGAGAAGAAATAGTAGAGAAGGAAATAATAATAATAATAATATCTGGGGTTTAACGTCCCAAAACCACGATATGATGATGAGAGACGCCGTAGTGGAGAGCTCCGCAAATTTCGATCACCTGGGGTTCTTTAACGTGCACCTAAATCTAAGTACACGGGCCTCAAACATTTTCGCCTCCATCGATAGAGAAGGAAAGGCAGGGAGGTTAACCAGTTTTGGAAAACCGGCTTGCCACCCTACACATGGGAACAGGATGGTGGACCCCGCAGGGGCATCTGCGCGAGCAGGCGTTTGGTGTGTAGCGACACCACGGACCCGAGCTAACGGGGGTTCCGACCCCTCCCACGCCTCGCCGTACGTGGCTTTGCCGTGTCCGGGGAAAAGGGGATCCTGGGGGTTGAGCCGACACCGGGTGCTTGGACCTTTAAGGCCCCCAGGCAGAGGCGACACACCCCTTTGGCCCCGGCTTCACGTAGACGGCACCCCTGGGCTGACCCACCCAGGGTAAATCGGCAGTCCACTTTTCCTTTCTCTCTCTCCCTACATCTTCGTCTTTCTCTCTCACTTTTTATCTTTCCTGTCTACTCCTCTCTTCTATTTACTTCTTTCTTTCCTGGAGGCGAGGGTTAACCTTGTGTGGGTACCCAGTCTTGGTTATTCCATGTTCGGTTATAGCGGCGTGGTACGGCTGACGTTGGCAGGATTTGTCCAGCATCTCCTGCCACGTCCCCTTGTTGGGCTCGGCGGTGGGCGGCTGGCACCGCTGCCGAAACATAAGAATTATATTATGTTAAATGCATGTTCTCTTAAACCTGATCGTAACCCGAAAAGGTTACGGACCGAAGCAGCCTCCAATTTTTTTTTCAAAGGCCAACCAACAGTTTCCCAAGTACCATGTAATACACATTGAACAGTGTGATGGAAAAGCCAGAACTATCTCGCCATTTTTGGTAGCAAGAAATGTAACAGAGAAACTGGGACCAGGCTACAAGGCCGCTAAATTGGCTAGCGGCGACCTGCTGCTTGAACTGCGAGACAAGAAGCAGTATGAAATCCTCCCGAATCTGACATAATTTGGAAACATCCCTATCACAGTCACCCCACATAGATCTATGAATACCACTCGCGGCGTCGTTTCTGACGATGACCTCCTGAACCTAACTGACGCTGCGCTTCTCGATGGATGGAAAGACCAAAATGTAGTAGACGTACAAAGAATAAAGATAAGAAGGGACAACGCAGAAAAACCAACAAAGTACACTATACTCCCATTTGGATCAAGCGAACTGCCAGAACACATAAAAGAGGCTACACTAAACTACGAGTCCGGCCATACGTACCGAACCCGCGAAGGTGTTTTAAATGTCAAACGTACGGTCATGGATTCCTTGTTTGCAAAGGGCAATCCACATATGCCAAATGTGCTTCGAAAGACCACACTTCTGAAAACTGTAATTCTCCATGTCGTTGTGTCAACTGCGGTGGTGACCACCCACCGTAGTCACGGGCTTGTGCTGCGTGGAAAAAGGAAAAAATCACACCATCTCCCGCTAAAGGGGACCATGAGGCGATGCGAAGCAGCGCTTCGGCATGTAGAGCCCGCGTTTCAGAGGGGGAGTGGAGAGGTGAGGGTAGAGAGGCAAAAGGAAGAGGGGGAAGGGAGTGGAGAGGGAGAGGAGGTGTGTGCAGAGGGCTTGCGCATGCGCAGTAAGGGTCACGCCGCACACCACCACCGGATTGAACTCCGCTATAAGATGCTTCACATCTAAAAGACGTTATATCATTGAAAGTCAGATAGAATATCTCCTTCAGGAGAAGCCAGGAGGAGATGCTCACCATTTTATGGTACGACCTATGCCGAAGTGGCGCGTCAGGGGGCAGCGTCGCACCAGCCTCCGCTACTTGCCTGGCCCGCACAGAGTGAGCAGTAGTTCAATCTACTCCGCCAACTAGCGAACAGAGCCCAGCGACTCCAGGGTCGTCGGGTCTCAAGGTCTCGTCTCGCCATGCGTGGTCCGAAACTCGAACCGCCAGTTCGCACGTGCGGGCATCCACTCCCAGGAGGCCAATGGATACCACATCGGTACCTCTGGTGCCGAAAGACTGGCGTAGGTCTCTGGACCGCGCCAAGAAAACAAAAAAAGAGAGCCAATAACGGGACCGGACGACGGTCCTGTTTCCTGAAACAAAGCATCCCACATGAACACCCTACACCTTCTTAGTGCTGAAGGGTTACCTCCCAGAACGTACACTGAACACAGAACACATGCGTTTTCCTCAATATGTCCACAGAAATATTACAGTGGAATGCTAGAGGCCTATTTCATAACCTAGATTATGTCAGACTTACTAAATGAATATCAGCCAAGAGTGTTCTGTGTTCAAGAAACACTAAGTCAAGCCACAAGAACTTCTTAAATCAATACCTGGTTTTTCGTAAAGATCGAAATAGTGGCAATTCCTCATCAGGAGGCGTGGCAATCATTGTGAAAAAGTCAGTTGCATGCCAGCCCATTGCGCTTCAAAGCACATTCGAGGTTGTGGCTGTTCGGGCTATTTTATTCAATGACCTGGGAACTGTTTGCTTCATCTATATATTCCCCGACGAAAGGTTCGACAAAATAGAGTTTGAAAAGATGATTGATCAGCTTCCAGAACTTTATGTCATAAGTGGAGATGTTAATGCTCACAGTGTGTTATGGGGCAATTCGAGATGGGATGCGAGAGGTCGCGCAATAGAAAATTTTCTTCTTTCATCTGGAGCCTGTATGTTCAAGAAGGCAGAACCAACGTACTACAGTACCACACACAATACATATTCATGCATAGATTTAGCCACTGGGTCGCCGTCAATTTTACCTTACCTAGAATGGAAACTTATTAATAATCCATATGGGAGTGACCATTTTCCTACTCTTCTAGAAACAAGACAATGGCATGAGAGATGATCAGCTAACCCCAAAAAGTGGAACTTACGCTGTGCAAACTGCGTGAAATTTAGAGCTCTGTACACTACGCCTCGAAGAGGTGGACCACCTAGATGTAGAAGAGATGGCTAGCTATATCTCCGAATATATCCTCACCGTTTGCTGAAAAGTGCACATCTCAGTCTTGCGCAAGTAAAATTAATGCAAAGCCACGGTGGAATGATGATTGTGAAAATACAAAAGGAAAACGTCAGAACAAAGCATGGAGCATTTTTTCTCGGTACCCAACAGCAGAAAATTTGATTCACTTCAAAAGCTGCAAAGCTAATGGCATGCGTATCCGCCGTATAGCCAAAAGGGAAAGCTGGACACGCTGTATATCCTCAATAAACTCTTACACAGATGCCAGCAAGGTGTATAATAGGGTTCATCAACTCAAAGACAACACCCGAATCCTTTCCTAATGGTCAATGACTTCGGTGACACAACAGAAAACCATGCAAACACTCTTGGCGAACACTTTGAGAAAGTATCAAGCTCAAAAAATTATACCGTTAAGTTCATACACCGTAAAAACATGGCTGAAAGTGTACCTCTGCGTCCAAACAAGCCTTTATCAGATGGATAAAACCAACCGCTATCATTCTATGAACCCAAGCTTGCCCTAGATTCTTGTGGAAGTTCAGCGCCTGGTTCTGACACAATTCCCTATGAAATTATCGAAAATCTCCCCGACGAAACCCTAAACTGCCTTTTAGGCCTGTACAACAAGATTTTCGATACTGGCAACGTACCCTCTGTTTCGAAAGAGGCAATAGTCCTTCCAATCCTCAAACACAGCAAGATCCTTCCTCGGTGAATAGTTAGAGGCCTATTGCACTCACAAGCTGCCTACTCAAAGTGTTTAAAATACGATTAACCGCCGTTTGATCTATTATATGGAATATGACGGTATATTGGACCCTTGCCAATCTGGCTTCCGAAGAGCTATGTCCACAACTTATAATCTTGTCCTCCTCGAGTCATATATACGTGATGCATTTGTACATAACCAATACTTTCTTTTCTGCTTTCTTTGATCTTGAGAAGTCGTATGATACCGCCTGGCGATACGGAATCCTGCAAGTCTTATCGTCATTTGGAATATGTGGTAGGTTGATTAAGATTTTAAGCGACTACCTATCTGAAAGGAAGTTTCGTGTAAGAATAGGCAGTGTATTGTCGCGCACATTTCTTCAAGCAAATGGAGTACCACAAGGAGGAGTATTAGGCGGCAGACTTTTTATAGTTAAAATGAACTGTATTCGCTTTGTTATTCCACCTGCGATATCGTACTCAGTCTATGTGGACGACATCCAAATCAGTTTCAAATCGTGAAACTTGACCATATGCGAACGCCAGGTACAGCTAGATGTTAACCGACTTGCGAAATGGGCTCATGAAAATGGGTTTAAATTTAACACCGGAAAGACTACTAGTGTATTGTTCTCCAGGCGAAGAAGGATACATCCTGACCCTAGCATACTAATGAATGGACAAAGCCTAGTCATCGCAAAAGAACAAAATTCCTCGGTGTGATCTTCGATGCTAAGCTCACCTTCATTCAGCATATAAAACAAACGAAGCTAAAATGTCTTAAGACTATGAAACTTTTAAAGATTTTATCTCATCAATCGTGGGGGACAGACAGGTATTGTCTCATATCTCTGTTTAGAAGCCTGGTTCTGTCACGCATAGATTACGGATGCATAGTATACCAGGCAGCTTCAAAGACAGCACTCAAGCTATTGGGCCCTACATGTATACCACTCAGGCATCCGCCTCGCACTTGGTGCCTTCCGTACCAGTCCTGTACAAAACCTTTATGCAGAGTCGGATCAGTGGTCGCTGGACTATCAGCGCACATATCTAGGAGTCACCTATGCATTCAGAATCATGTCCCTGAAGCAGCACCCATGCAAAACGCTTATAAATGATGTGTCTACAAATCAGCTATATATAAATCGGCCTTCACTCGCCTCGCCGTTTCCGTTGGCGATAAAACCTGTTGTAGAAAAACTTGAATTCATTTCGCGGATCTACAGAAAATTAACCACGCTGAAGTCGTTGCTGCTTGGAAGCAGCGTCCGGTCACTTGTGACTGGTTCTTTAAAGACATCAAAAAGAAAACGTCCCAAATGCGCTTACTGAACATTTCTTGGCCCTTGGGCACAAATATCGTTCAACCGCCTTCTTCTCTGATGGATCAAAGTCTCAAACATCTGTATCTTGTGCAGCCTATGGCCAAAACTTCTCCAGAACCAAGGCCTTACATACACATACCAGCATTTTCACAGCTGAAGCGTTTGGTATTCTGCTAATTATTGAGCACTTTATACAACACCAGATACAAAGGTCTATAGTGTACAAAGATTCTTTAAGCGTTGTTACAGCCCTGTCCTGTGGAAAGTACAGCAAAAACCCTGTTTTCAACAAAGTTCTTTATAATATCCATGCAGCTTATAACCTAAACCCTTCTATTGTTTTATTCTGGGTTCGAGGCCACTCTGGGATCGCAGGCAATGAAATAGTGTAAAAGAATGCCCGAGAAGCAGCTAGTCGGCACACTATAGATGTAAGTTCTGTTCCTGGTGTGGACCTAAAACCTGTTGTGCGCAGAGGGCTACGTAGCCACTGGCAAGCTGAATGGCACAAGCAAGTCGACAACGAGCTCCATTTAGTGAAACTGCAACTAACAAAACTTCCCCCACAAAAACTCAATAGATTCACCGAAGTTACCCTAGCGCGGCTCAGGATAGGCCACACCTATGCGAAACATAAATACCTCCTGACAGGTAGTGATCCACCGACATGTATACACTGTGGAGGGAGTCTAACCGTTTTTCATGCCTTTATTGAATGCCCTGGGCTTCACCAAGAGCGACTGACTCATTTTAGGGAGCTTTACAGGTATCATATTCCACCTCATCCCGCGCTATTTCTATCACTCGACCCAATGTTTAACCGTAAGAGACTCCTTAATTATCCTCCAAAATTTAAGTTTTTAGAAATGGTATCATTCCATCCCAGTCACCAGGCTGGGCCTCACATGTGACGTTGTGACGTATAGTCTGTTATCAAAAAGTACGTCTCAGCCCTCGCAGTTCTTGCGCAGGCAAGAATTGAGCAGTGAGGGACTCGGACCTTGCCAACTCATTTACCGTGGGAGGCTGCCACCAACGAATTGAAGGCCTTGCAATGAATTTAGCGTTCATTTTTAGAGACACCGTAGTTCTATATATTTTATAGATACGCCCCTGTACAGCAGTTATTTTAAATAGTCATTTTAGACAACTAACCTGAAATGACATGATACTTGTACCGGCACTATTTGGCCTCAGATGCCCTTGCGCCAATAGAATTTATTGTAATAAAAAATAATAACAGGATGGGGGAGATTGAAAGATGGAGAGGAAAGAGAGAGAAAGACAGCAAATAACACGCTCGCACACACCCAGTCACAGTCCGTCACGCTTGTGTGTTACGCGACATCACTGTCACAGCCGCTTGTCCAAGTCCGTTCCTTTTGAAAATCCCAGTAGACCCTTCGTCGCCTTCAGCTGCGATGTCTTCTGTCGACAACATGTAAGAATGGGTTCAGCAGACATTGGTCTATTGTCAAGGTGCGCTCGGACCTCAGGGACTGCCTCTGAACATTGTGTGCCCGACAGTCGCGCAGAATGTGCTGTAGCGTCTTTGCGCAACGACAGGTATCGCATAAAACCACGTGAACAAGAAACGTTTGCTATTGACATTTTGTGACGTTTTCCCTTCTGCGACAAGCGAATCAAGATAACTGTCTTGTATCTACGAGGTTATTACGGCTCGAGACGCGCCCATATATCTTCACTCGCAATCGCAAAACATTGGCCGCCAGGGGCGTCAGCCGAAATTTTTTTTTCGGCGGAGAAGGGGGGGGGGGGGGAGGGGGAGTGAAACACCCAAGTCATCCCCCTGCCTGCGCCATGTTCGCCACCTCTAGGGGCGTAGCCAGAATTTTTTTCCGAGGGGTTCAACCATACTTTATGCATGTTCGTGCGCGCGTTTGTATGTGTGCGTGTATATATACACATTTAAAATTGAAAATTTTCAGGAGGAAGAGGAGTTTCATTCATATTCATTGAAAAAATTTCATTTTCATTGAAATTTTTGGCAGTTCTTAAGAGTACCCGCTATATGTTGTCAATACAGCACATATAAATGGATTCAAGCTTACAGAAGACGATATGTGATGATTAATGCTTTCGGTGGTCTCATTTTAATGTACAAGAACACCCCTAAAAGCAACCCTGATCTAAAGCCTGCTTTATTTAACCAGTGAAAGAATATCGCTGCACATCGTTGCATATGCGAAATACCCGGCGAATACTATGCATGCGAACCGCGTATTGTTGTGGTGCCGCAAGGTTACATTTGTTAGCATAGCTAGAGAATACAAATGATAAGTGTTTATACGATGAATTTGGACATAGAAAGTAGTTTGTAGTTAGCAACCACTTCTGGAATTTTTTTGTAACAGCTAATTTTCCACGCTTCAGCCGTTGCTGAAAAGTACCTTCTATGAACGCGCATAATATGACTTGCTAATAGGCAACTCGCCATATTTTATTACGGAAGACGTCTTCAGTACCCGCACTTACTTTGACTACCGCTTAAGCCATTTACCGACATCGCCTATTCAACATATGGCCTAATCGCGTCAATCTCGAAGGTCGCGAAGCGTGCCGCAAACCAAATTGTCAGTGTGGCGTGAGACGAGAGCGCATGGAATTATTTACGCATCATATCTTATCGGGGAGGAAAATAACATGCTGACGAACCATCTCGTGTAATGGCGTAAAGCGTCACCACGTTTCACGATGCGATAAGACATGTTTAATGACGCTGCTCTCCGTCACGGAAAACTGGCGAAAACCATTCATATAATTTTGAATGACAATGTAAAGAAATATGCTGCACCCTTTCTTCTCACGTGACCTCTGCCTCGTCCTTTCTTGCACCTTCCTCGCCACGTGTACGTCCTAGTGCTAAACGCACAGTGTATGTTATACAGGGCACTTTTTGACGGGCATGTTTGGGCGGTTGATTCGCTCATTTCTCAGGTCGAAAATGTACTGTCAGCAATGCCGCGAGAGATATTCCGGACCCGTACTTCCTCGTGTTCACTCTTGTACCACAGAGAGAGAGAGAGAGAGAGAGAGAAGGGGGGGAGACAGGGAGGTTAACCAGATTAGATCTCCATGTACTTCGGGGAAAGAAATGGGGCGTGAAAGAGTGAAAGAGGATAAAAGAGTCTGTAATGATGAGAAAACGAAAAGAAGAAACGCCGACCAAAATGAAAAGGTTAAAACAGTATAAAACGACGTTTCGGCGCTTGCCCCGCCACGGTGATCTAGTGGTTATGGCACTCGACTGCTGACCCGAAGGTCGCGGGATCGAATCCCGGCCGTGGCGGCTGCATTTTCGATGGAGGCGAAAATGTTTGAGGCCCGTGTACTTAGATTTAGGTGCACGTTAAAGAACCCCAGGTGGTCGAAATTTCCGGAGCCCTCCACTACGGCGTCTCTCATAATCATATGGTTGTTTTGGGACGTTAAACCCCAGATATTATTATTACGTTTCGGCGCTTGATGCTTAAGTCCGTGTAGCAATGCGGGCTTACGGGCGTTTTAGTACGTGTCCGAGGCACCTGGCGTACGCGGGTGGGAGATTGCGCGTCATTCCTATATTTCAGCGTATTTATCGTATTCTCGATAAGAAGAGAATCCAGAAAATTGACGGGAACACCAGTTTCTTTCCTTTGCGATTAGGGTTGCATTGGCCCAGTAAATGTTGTGATTAGAAGTAGCCACGTGTTCCGCAAGTGCTTTGGACACGACGTTCTTCTTTCTGACGCCATTCACGTGGTATTTCAGCCCTCTTCCGTAATTTCCGCTCTCCTCGATATAAACACAGCCAGAGTCTGTACGGGGAATTCTATAAACAACGCCTGGGAACTTTTCTTTCTTGAGCGGGTACTTCACGTGCACCAGTTCATGTTTTAATTTACGGGCAGGGACATGCGGCAAAGCATCGACTTCAGAGTCTGTAATGATACTACAAAGTCATTATGGCAGCGTCCAAATACTGCACAACGACATTGTAAATGAACAGTCGCAATTTGTCGCAATTCAGTCCTGTTTCGCTAAGAAACCGCAGCAGCGCCTTCGTAGCGACTCGCCTTATTGTCTATGTTGAAGTGTCCTAGAATTTTTTTTTTTTTTTTGTTTGAGTGACCGGTTGTCGAGCTGGACTCTGAAAGGGCTGCTCTTTGGGAGTTAAAACGAGTGCACTCGCAAAGAAGGTGCGCGATTATTTCTCTGCACACGCAGAGTTCACATAATGAACTATCAGTCATTCCAACAGTAAAGGAATAAACATTTGAGAAGGTCAATCCAAGCCATACACGAACCAGGAGGGTAGAGTCACGTCGTGAGTGGATGGGCGGTATTCGTAGTTGCAGATTATATAGGATCCAAGGTGGGCAGGCACTGGGCTTGTACAGATCCAGCTTTAGACTACGTCCTAGCATCCGAACTCTTTTTGCTGCGTAGTCAAGTCTTGGAAGCTGGATGGCGACACAGCTGACACCGTCGTGGGCGTGATCGGACAGCTGCGTCCACTTGATCATTCTTCTAAATTGCGCAATGACTGGGTATTACTGAAATATTATTGCGTGTCCTTTTCTTATTGCTTCACTGTGGACTTACCTGATCTCTGCAACGAGCTGCTCATGCGAACCTTGACGTATAATGGAGAGTAAACTTCAGAGAGCCATACTTTGCAATCACATAGTATAAACCATACGTAGTGCATGAGAAGACACGAAGTACAGGAGACAGAGGAGAGAAAGGGAAGACTGTACGTGGTGGGGGAATGTGGAATGCGAAATACAAGACAAGCATACACAATAAGCATATGCGTATATGTTCACAGGTTGTCTTTAATAGCACGCGAATACGCAAACATCGCTCTTCCCATAGCGCGTGTACGAAACCGCCGCAACAGCAGCAGAAGCAAGGCGAACGAACATATTGCTACACCGCATATTTTGGATAATTCCAGCTCAGGAAGGTTGCCGAGCGTTTGCACCAAGATAGGCAACTCCCAGCAGGTCTCGTCCCAGAAGCAGAGCGCAAGCGCCAACGCCGCCAAGACGCCTATATTTAGTTTTGCGATACTCTTTGCCATGGCGTTCAACAGCTTCGCGGCCCAATCATGTCGGAAGGGATGAGTGGCAATCAATTTTTTTTTTCCTATATGAAGGCGCGCATCGCATGGCAGAAACACCGTGCGGTTGGGATGTGATTTCGGCGGCGTTGTTCGCTTCGGATCGAAGTTGGAGGTTTTTCTCGGCCGTCTTTGCTGTCTTAGTCCGTGTGACACTAAACACATGGAAATAGCAAGCCTTGGTTCCTTGCCACATGTTGAATGATTTCGGATAATTGTGAAAGCGTTTGTCGCACAACCAAGTGCAACAACCCTTGGTCGACGCAACGAGAACGGGCTGCGCGATAAGCGCGACAGGATCACACCTCCACGCATCACGCGCAGGGAAATCATCCTTATCACCGCGCCTCGGATGATCACCTGTCGCCGCGCGCAAGAAAATCATCGTTATCATCGACTGGCTTCAACCGTCCCCGCGCGCGCGCGCAGGCGTTTTAAGGAGGAGTCTGTTTTCGAACCATACATGCGTAATACTGTGTCCTCAGCTTCTTTTTCTCCTGAATGATTGACAACAAAACTGAAAAAAAAAAAGAGGAACGCCATTCCGCTCTGTGCAGGTGGATGACCAGCGAAGCTGTGGCTCATCACACAGGGCAAGACAAGAGGGCATGTATTTATTCTCATCATTTCGACCATTTCGTAATGGCAGTGACGACAGCTTTGTCATCGCTGATATATATATATATATATATACACTGACTCGTTCGGCTAGACAGATTTTTGGCGGAAGTTAAATCTATACTCGGCCGTTAAGTAGTTGAGTGATTTTGACTGGTGTGGCACTTCAAACCAGACTCTTCTAGCACGAACTGAGTAAACTATTTCTTCTCTGTTTAAAAAGTATTATTATTATTATTATTATTATTATTATTATTATTATTATTATTATTATTATTATTATTATTATTATTATTATTATTATTAGGGGTCCTAACTCCGGGATCAGTCCTCGGTCACCTTTTTATTGTTGACACATAAAAAAAGACACACACACACACACACACACACACACACACACACACACACACACACACACACACACACACACACACACACACACACACACACACACACACACACACACACACACACACACACACACACACACACACACACACACGTACAGCCGAAAGCCGTATACAGCTTCGCTGTAAAAAAGAAGACATATTCTGTGTAACATTGGCCACTCGTGAAATCTTTAACGTGGCACGCGCTAACCATGATGTTAGCGTGCAGGGTTTACGTTATTGCGGCAAAGAACGTTACGTTTTGCCTGCGAAGAACGTATGCGCTACAGCGCTACCGTGAGTTTAAACTCGGTGGTGACACCACTGCCTGAGGCAAGAACTGTTTCAGACTACGTATCGTCTCCAGCGGATGAGAGACAAACCTGAAAACGAGCAGAGGGTTGCGGTTTTAGGCAACCAATGAGCGCGCGCTCTGCGTTCGTGCGTTCTGGGGAGAGGCGCGCTTGTTCATGTGCGTGTGTTTGCGCCCGACGACATGGTGGCTCTTTGTTTTCATCCCTTTTACTGCGCACTCCGCACTGCCACACGGATAAAAGAATTTGATGCTCCCTGGTCATATAAGGCGAAACAGTTGTCGCTTAACTGTGATTGTGCTCTGTTTCTCATGAATGGAACACTCTACGACGACCATGACAAGATGGGCATAATGTCATTAACAAATATAATATCCCCCCCCCCCCCCCGCCACACACACCCGTTTAGTTCTCAACGTCTTTCTTTCATCGTGGTCGGTGCCCTTATCTACTTTTCGTCACAATGCTTTCTGAACAGCAGAAAATTTGTAAAGCCTGCCGAGTCTGCCAACTTTACGAAGTCGTATGTTGCGTCACTTGTTTTTGATGTGTTATTTTTTTGCACGAATACTTCTCTTAATATGTGTTTTTAGTTGGCTGAGTATTCAAAGTGGTACGTAGACACATGAAAATGAATATATAAATCACGAGGGCGCTAATTCACTCTGATGATAGAACAAAGAAAAGACAAGGGGCGCACAATTCGTTCGTCTGATGTCTATGGGCCCTTCAATGCGATCTTAAATAAAGAAATGCTGTGCCAGATGGATGACCTTGAAAAGAGAAAGTTTAGAGAAATTTATGTGATATCACGTGCTCTAGCCTATGTGCCGGCGAGGAAGCAAAGTCTCAGCGAGAGCGACCACAGTCCGGAACATATTTCGATGCGAAACAAGTGTTTACGGAAGTCTCCGGTTCGACAGCTTTGCAACCTGCGCACCGTCCACATAACTCGTAGTAATCCTCAGCATACGTGCTGGTCGTAAAGCTTATAATCAGTGCTCGTTAAAGTCGGCAGTGAAGGTGAAGCAGTTCTGGCCTTGCCGACGGAGCAGCCGGATGCTGCTTATCAGCCAAGGCTAGCACTGTCTCCGGGCTCGATGGGGTTTTCTAGCCTTTATGGCCTGAATATGCGACAGCACACTCTCACGTTATATCAGGTCAGCGAGAAAATGTGTCTGAAGGGTAAGGACGCAACGTGCAGTGCAAGATACGTTACTAATTTCCTGACGTTTAACTCGTTTATTTGCGAACGATACTGAAAACTGAGTGGGCAAGTTGAGAAGTACTCGCACGACTTCGGCTTGAAGAGCTTTCCGTAATATTGATTCTGAATGTCCGCTTCATTCTTGGGTGCTTAATGCGTAGCGGTTGTGCATCGGAACGCAGCATGACGCCATTATTTTCTCACAGTTTCGCGTGGTTTTCTTAAGCTTCTATACATCACCAAGCGTTCCTTGGAGGTGTACCTCAGTTACAGACGATGGCGATCATCACGCTCTCGGCCATTCTCTCCCGTCATGGCTGAGTGTCCAATGCTTTCATTTGAGTAGAGCTTCCGTGAACATGGCTTTACAAACAGGAAGAAAAGACGGGCTGCACTTAAACAACAACAACAACAACAACAACAACAACAACAACAACAACAACAACAACAACAACAACAACAACAACAACAACAACAACAACAACAACAACAACAACAACAACAACAACAACAACAACAACTTGAATACAGTACAATACAGAAAAAGACACATACGAAAAAAAAATGCATACAGGACGCTCGCTAGCTTTCAATTAAATTTTACTTTGGACGCATGACATATGAAGTAATGACACCTACATAAAAACTACATAAAAACTGATTGTAGCGTCTCCATTGCGTGAAAAGCTACACACGCCAAGCTATGTCTCGCGCATAGCGCATAGCCTAAACAACAACACAAGTGGCGCTGAAACAAGCGCCCCATTATTTTATGCTCATTGTCCATGCACATGCGCAAGGAGTGTATATAGCTATTTTCTCCAACCGTCTGGGCAACCAGCTGTTGTTTGCATATATTATCTTGGGTCCTTGGCTAAGACCTAGATGTTGCCGCGGAGAAGCCAGGGCTGGGGTTCTGCCGTCGTGCTTCGTTATTCCGTATTGACGGCGTCTTATCCGCGCTCTATCTCGCGAAGGGTTATCCTTGTCTGAGCACTGTAAAATGTGAGTCGAGTATAACTTTATTGTATACTTTCGCTTGGCCTTGAGAAATAAACAAGTTAGATTCGCGAAGATAGGTGGTATTTTGCTTCGAGCGCTGTTACGCTACGGACGAAGAATGAATAGAGACAGCATTGACATAGAATCGTTGCAATATACCGGCTAATATGCACTCGATGTTTCGCGGTCAGGGCGCCATAGTCAACGTATGCAAATGTGCTTTGTATGCGAACTGGGCAGCGACTTTAAGCACCGTATTCTTGACTGTTTACTGCAGGGGTCTCAAACACGCGGCGCGCCAGTCTTACGCTAGGGGCCGAGACCATGCATGACTGTCTTCGTCCCACACACACACACACACACACACACACACACACACACACACACACACACACACACACACACACACACACACACACACACACACACACACACACACACACACACACACACACACACACACACATACATATATATATATATATATATATATATATATATAATAACCCGCGACGTCCTGTCGTTTAGGAAGCATCTCTCTATCCTATTTGTGTTGCAGTATACAGCAACAAACAGGAAAGAGCTAAGCCTCTTTGCATCTCTCTCTCTCTCGTCGCGTGCTGTTTATGGGTCTCTCTTTATCTCCCTGTTAACTGTTCGTGTATTCTCGGACCCCCTTTCTCACACTTCTATCGCGAAGGTGCTGTTTTGACTAGATATGGTGGAGAAATTCCACTTGAAAACGTTCTCTCCCACTGTCCGTTTCAAATATCACAAGAAATGTATTGAGAAGAATGAGTGAAGTCAACGCAGTGAAATTCGGAGGGCGTGTTGCGCTGGGCTTGTCGATGATGGTGATGTATACGCTAAGTTAAAACTATGATGATTAATTAGACGACTTATGGAAAAATATCAAATACCTAGTGAGTTTCGCTCTGTAGCGCATATAAATATGAACTTGGTGGCCCTGAACGAAATGTGCTTAAACCGCGCAAGAAATATGAAAGGCGGGAGATACTGTTGGGGCGCAGCACAAAATGATCAAATTGTGTACGTTCGGGCCATCGATGCTTGCAGCAGGATGAATAAAACGTTTTTGAAAAATTATTTCGCTAAATATGAACCATAAAGAGACGGAACATCGTACAAATAAAACTGTGTCGGAGGAAACGTGAGTGAGAATCTTAGAAATTTGTAAGATTCTCAAATTTGTAAGGTGCGCTGGGGTTATTGTACTAAAAAGACCAAATTTCCGTAGGAGCCATCGAAACGTTTATACGAGTAATCATTTCATTTATTTCATTTTATTTATTCATACCTCAAAGGCCCCATAGAGATATTACATCAATGACATTTGAGGATTCAGTTGGATCATTCAATGGTATTTGAGGATTATGACTGTCGGAAAACGGCTCAGCAATGCCCCTTGAAATTTTGCGAGCACGTATGGAAGAATCCATGCCTACATTAAACGTTGAACGTATGTTTTGAAATTCAGAAATATCAATTTGAAAGTGTTAATGGCAAGGGGTTGTATTCATAACGCCGCCGACGCCAGCGAAACAGTTATACTTCTTGACGACGTGAAAACTGCGAAAGACATTCCACAGGAACCGAAAATGCGCATATATATTCAGTGACTTCCATAATCGGAGAACAGGATATTGATACCAGACAGCGTGGCTGTATGAAAGAGGAAGACGACGTCGCTTTCTGGTTGTTGCTGGACTGCCGCCATCTTGTCCACCCTGTGCTGTGCATTGTGAATAGTCATTAAACAAGCTGCCTGTAACATTATTGGTGGAGGTGGACGATTCCCGTACCTCCATGGAAACGCGCAGCGGTCGCAACACAAGCGACCCCTCACCGACCTGTAACAATATTACTTTTCTTGGCCTTCTAGAGGCCAAGCGAAAGTATACAATAAAGGTGTACTCAACTCGCATTTTACATTGCTCAGACACGAATAACTCTTCGTTAGACAAACCGCGGATAAGGCGCCGTGAATACGGAATACCGAAGCACGAAGGTAGAGCCCTAGCCCAGACATCTGCGCTGCCACGTCGAGGTCTTGGCCTAGGATCCAAGATAATATATGCAAACAAGGGCTGCTTGCCAACACGGTCGGAGAAAATGCATTGTGTATGCACAATCTTGCGCGTGTGCATACACAATGAACATAAAACCATGGACCGCTTGTTCCAGTGCCTTTTGTGTTGTTATTGTTGCTGATATTGCTGAGTGCTCTTTATTTTGTAATTGAGTGCAGCCCGTCTTGTCTTTCTGTTAGAAAATTTATGTTCACGGAAGCGCTACCGAAATGAAAGCATCGGACACAGCGATGACGGGAGAGAATGCCCTAGAGCGCGATGATCGCAATTGTCTGGAAACTGACGTACACATCTAAGGTACGGTTGTTGATGTACAAGCTTGAGGGAACCGCGCGCAGCTGTGATGAAATAATGCCACGACCAACAACCCGGCATTTTTTTTTTCTTTTTGATGCAGCGATGTCAGCTGCCCTTGTTTCATTAGTCAATTTCTCTCCCTTCTTTAACAGAATATGGGCTGGTTCCACCTCTACACTGGTCTGTCGTCAGATTTGCGTTCGTTGCCACTCCAGAAGCGGTGCCATTTGCCACTGCCGATTGAAGGGCATGGATAATAGATGTTTTGTACATGTACTTACACTGAATGCACCCATCGTGGAAGGTGCACATGTAACTCTCAAGAGCTTGGAAAGTCGTGCCGGGAGAACCGATTCGACAGACACCTAAAGGGGAAATATATTCTCGTCTAAAGTGCGACTGCTGCGTTCTGATTCACTACCGCTACGCATTAGGCACCCAGAAGTGAAGGAAACATTGAGAGTCAAAATTACGGGAAGCTCTTCAAGCCGAAGTCGTGCAAGTGCTTCTCAGTTTGTCCACTCAGTTTTCAATATCGTTCGCAAATAAACGAATTAAGTTTTGTAGGAATCAGTAACGCATCTTGCACTGCGAGTTGCACCCTTACCCTTGAAACGCATTTTCTCGGTGGCCTCATATAACGTAACAGCGTGCCGTTCCATATGCAGGCTTCTTTTCTCGTGACAGCATGCGTATTATAATCTTAAAGGGGCTCGGCGCAAACTTCACCGGCTCCTATAATCAGCTCGTAATGTACAGTCGGGCGGCAGCGTTCTCCAACATAACACCCATGCGTGATCTCACTTTGCCCAATCAAGTGTAAGCGTTCAAATTTAGCGGCGGATTTACGACACCACGTGATCTCGCTAGCCAATCACATACACTCGCGTGCTTGCTGTTCGACGGTTCTCGCGGCGTGGAACTGGCTGTTTTTTTTTATTTTAAATCATGGCACGAACACACTTGCGGTATAGTACCCGTGTTCACAAAACTTTTTCAAGTTCGTAAATGTGATTTTCCATTAGCCAGCTGCCTTCGCTAATTTTGTGGCCATCGCCAGGATTGGCTGGAAAATGTTGTTATGAAGAATTCTAGCGTGTACATGGGAGCTTTTCGTGATCATTGGGACGAGATCCCTGCATCACTTGAAGCAAAACACCTTATGGTACAGTTAGAACAGTCCTCGCCTTCAGTAAAGTATTAGCGGGCGCCCCAATAGAGCAGTGCGACCTAAACACCACTGAGGCTCCGAAAGGAGCGATGCATTTCAGATACTTGTGCGTCCCTTTAGGATACGACGACTGGCCAAGCGTGCTAAGAGCGGCTGTCAACCGAGCGGCGACAGCCTTGCGGTCGTCTGTGTCCAAGTGCAGTGGGTGGAATGCTCAGCTGACAAGCTACACTGCAGTTGTGGCGCGCGTCGAAGTACTGAGCACGTGACAAAAAGACATCCCAAGGGTGACCTCAAAGCAAACGTCGGGGCGATAACATGAACGGGTTCTGTGCACAGCACATATACAAGCGTGCTTGCCAGAAGGCAAAGAGCGTCAGTAAAGACAACCTTCAAAGGGCTGGTAAGTAAGTACACGAGCCTCCATTCCGCGGTTATCGTCATCCTCTATCCCTTTTCTCATTTCCTGTCGGTCCCCCTTATTTTTTTAGTTATAGCCGGCAGAAGCAGCTCTCGTAATGCAGTGGGGTCAACCTTCGCAGACCGTATTCATAATAGAACCTTTTTACGCTAAAATTGTTCGCAATAGAAAATTTTCAGTTAATCCTGACACTGCACAGACTGTTAGCGAAGGCCGCTGACCGATGCCAGAAAGAACTTACGGAAAGAAAACTTTGTGAATTCGGCACCAGGGCCCCAATTCACAAAGCATTCTTAAGCGTAAATGTTCGTAAGAGCAGTTTTCAGCCAATCTTGACGCTGGACATCTTATTGGTGTATATAGGCGGCCGGCCAACGGCAAAGATGACATACAAACGAAGAGCTTTGTGAATTTTTCATCATGATTGTTTCTGATAAATAAGCTTTCCCTTTCTTCAGAATCGTGGCTTGCTGTTCGAAGTGGCACTTTCCTTTCTTCATGTATGCATAGCGAAAAGTAAAGAGAAATGAAACCGTTATACGAAAAGCAGGAGCGTGACAGCGCTGTGTTTGTCTTCCTTTCCTTGGCTGATTTTTTTTCTTTTGTTTTCCGGTTTGCTCCTCCTACTTAATATGCTTATAGCAACTTTTCGACACAGATGTAAATGACTAAGACGTAGACGGAGAAGCGAGGTACTTGCCACGGAATGTGGGCTTCATGCGCAGACTGTTACACTCGGCCCTGAAGTGTGTGGGGCCCAATTCAAAAACGTTTTTCATTCGTAACTGCTCATAGTCATGCTGTGACTGATAATGATGGCGATGCCTGAGCCCTTTGTAAAGTGTGGGCAGCTTTACGCCACCCACTCGTTACGCAATTTACATGGTGTGGCGCCTGGCGCTGTTCTGCGCTTCTGCCGCACAACATTACGTCTGTGAACGTGACTCGACCAACATGACATGGCACCTGCATAGGGTCTTTTTCCGACGAAGTTCCAAGCGCTGGTGTGTCCCTGTGGTAGAATGTTCGACTGCCACGCAGGGCGCCTGGGTTCGATTCCGGTTCGAACCTCGGTTTTTATTTCTCGTCGGTTGCGGGGTCAAGTGGTTATTTGTACGATAGCATGGACATCGAGCATGGACATAATGAACGATAGCATGGACATCGAGTTTTTGCGAACTCGAAATTTTCATTTCACATGAAGATGAGCGTCATGAGCGATCCAGAGAAATCAGAACCTCGCTATTAATTTTGGTATCGAAAAATAGACTTACCTTTTTTTTTCCGAGTACAATGGGCTTACAAGTGAGCTGGACTGAGCCATGTTTTGAGGTCACAACGAGAACAAGCCAGTACACACGCTGTATATATGGAAGCTTGAACAGCACTTTATTGCTACATATATCGGCCGTTGTGCAATGGTCACCGGATCGTGCGCTTCAAGGCCTTCAGTGAATAAACACCCTAGAATTGTTATGGAAGACGTTAGTGGAAGGAAGTAAAGTTTCAGCTGATGCAACGTTGCATGAAACGATTCTTGTGGCATGTGGAACACTAGGGGGCATCTGATGTGCGGGACAACCTGCGCAGACAAAAAAAAAAAAACAACAAAAACAATCAAGCACTGCTTTCATCGCGGGAACATGAAGGGGCTTTTGAATGGCGATTGTACCCGGCAGCGTACCTAAATAGACACAAATGCACGAAAAGGATCTGCTCCCAGGCATGGAAACACTATAAACATAAAACCCAGGATACAGGTAGTCCCCTGTGGTGAAAAAGAACGAGCATCTTGCATCGTCACCGTCACTCATTAAAAGTGCAAAACATTTGTTTTTGATAGAGAACGCGCATGTATTATACAGAGGCGGAAATCTAACGCCGCAGTGTAAACTGTTCGGGTCGAACTGAACGTATATGAATCGAGGAGTGCCGTGAGGCAGGTAACCGACACGACGAGTCGGAAAGAAATAAATGTGCTAGACGTAGTCCGCACGGAGAAAGTGGCAGTCCAATACAAATCGTTTCTTGTTCCGAAGCCGCTTCATGCATATTACACGTATGTGTAATAAACACTTCTGGGCTTTTCCCTTTTCCTGGTTGAGAATGCCGCGAAAGAGCGGAAACAAGCTAGCGAGAAAAACACACGATATGACGTAGACGAAACGACTGATTTGTGACTTTATCGGCAGACGTGTTATCCACTGAGGCTTGGTCAAGGATATGTGCGAAATACCCACACAAGCGTATTTTCTCAAGAACGTGCCGCCATGCAGGATGGAGTATAGGGTTCACATTTATGCGCTCGAGTCGCTCTGGCGGGTTTCGCGCCAACTCGCTCACCACTCGCGGAGTTTTGTTCAAAGCAACATAGCGTAAGCGAAGGAAAAACAAGGCGGCCCGATACAGGTACATTATATTCGGGTTAATAATTACAATAAATCTTTGTGCCGTGAGGAAGGGGCAGAAAGAATGAAAGAAGGGGAGGACGGGGAAACAGCTTATTTCTTCTGGAAATGTTTTAACTAGAGCGCCGTCGCTTCTTAGGAAATAAGAGTGACTTTCAAGATTTTTTGTCTTGTTTCTGTACTGCTGTGTCTCCTCACGTGACTGACTGATCAGGATTCAGTGTGGCAACGGCTGTTACCTCTATCAGTGGCGTTTCAAAAGTGACTTCGGTCACCGCTCTTGTGCTAGATTTAAATGCGCGAGCCGCCGCGCCTGTAGGTTGGTCTCGCACCGTGTCATACGTGCGCGAGCGTCCACTGCTTCGGTTCCGACGCAATTAGTGCACGCGCGTGGAGCGTTCACCCAACCAGATCGCTCTCTCGCCGGCTTACTGAGTGTCTTCATGGTTATGTGAACTCAGTGGCGTCAGGAGCACTTTGTTCCGCCACAAAAAGCGCTTTTCTGTGACGGCTCTTTTTAAATAAAAGAAAGTGGACCAAGGGAGAAGTGACTCGAAAACGCATAGCAGCAGTATTGTGTGGGCGTGGTGCTGTGGCTGAACGCTCCAGGCTGTCTGAGTCCTGGTAGTACAACATTTGCAAGACAGGGGTGGCTCGGTTTTAGCCCAGGAAATTGATATATAGACAGAATAAGAGGTAACATGGTAAATTTGCACGGTTTTCGCCGTTTTCACCGTCCCCCCCCCCCCCCCTTTTTTTTTTTAAATTTGCGACAAGTACGTTGCTTGGCCTTTCGTAGGGTTTCTTTCGGTGCACTGTGTTTTCGTTCGTCGTTCATTGAAGCGTGGAACGTTCAGATTCTGAACCCGTTATTATGAGCTACTGATCGAAACGGAAACGACGGGGTGGGTGGGACTGAGCAGGAACTCCTTGCCGCTCATGACGCAGTGCGGACGCAGCAAAACCCTTGCAAAGCATTGCCATCGCTTACCGGCGCTTCTGCGAAGGGAGCTCAACGGAGCTTTCCCCGCAAGCCGGCGTAAATAAGGAAAAGGCGAGGTGGTGGGCCGCGGAAGAGCCTGGCCCGGTACCGGGGCGAGGGTTCGGTTCCTCTCCCTCCGGCCAGCGTGTGTCCATACCGATGGGTGGCACGTGCCTCGGGAGCGCGACCTCAGAACCGGTACGGACCAGAGCCGCGCTTGGCGAGAGTTGGACGCGTGCGCGTGTCCTGTTGTGCCACCAGTGGTCGTGGTCGCGTGGGAGAACACCGTCGGTGGACCAGACGTCCTTGATGGGACTAACGTCACGGGGGCCGCGATGGAGAGGGGGGCCCGACCCTCGACCGATTCCGCGCCGCCACCCTCTCAGGACACATCCTATAAAACCCGGGCGCGCGCGCGCCGCGCTCGCGAGAAACGCCGCGTCTCGGCCTGCTCTGGCACGCCGTCTGTCCACAGGTACGGGCTTTCTCTTCGGACGCGGCCACTTGTTTCTCGAGCGGCTCGCTGTTGACAAGCGCATGCATGACGCATAAATGCATAATAATGCATAAATGAGTGGCGTCGAAAACGTGAGACGAAACTTATTAGCTTTCGATCACTGCAATGTTGAAAAATCAATGACATTTGACGTTACGGACGTCTTCAACTTTCAAACCTATGTGAGAAATGTGATGGAACGAAGTGTAAATGCCAAGTTAAACAATCGCCCTGCCCAGGTGACAGATGTATTAAAAAATTACGCACAGGCCCGCAGCTTATTCGTCTCGATGATGCTTTATTCATCCACAAAGCCCATTTTATGCCGGTTCCTATTTTTGAATGATTTCGTTGAGCGTCCAGCAACTTCCGAGTTTTATAACGAAATACGTTAAAGCTATGCCATATCCCCGGAAATATGATAGATGACTTTCGCGCGAGTGAAAAAAAGAAAAGAAAGAAAGACGTGCGTGGTTTTTAAAATATGTGGCAGCTTTCTTTAGTACGGCATACGTATGGCTTTTGTAAAAACAAATCTACACAATTCATTCTTGAACAGAAGCAATACACTTGCAGTTTGAAAAAGAAGTAAGGCTGTATAAAATGAATTATCTATGGATTTTTAATGTAAAAATTGTAACATTTTGATTTGATAACGGGATCTCTGTTGTATTCGGGGTTGTCGTATTTATCCGAGATACGTTAGGTCATTGAAATAACTTTCGGTCGTAGGTATAGTGCTACAGTAGGTTCTTGGACGCTACAAGGGCGCGTAGCCAGGTAGTCTATTGTTTAAAGTGTTGACGACGTCGTTAACAGTAATTATAGCACAAAGATGCATCACACAGACTGACAATAGCGTTTTCTTTTCTGGTAACGGTGTACACAAATTTACAAATACATGCAATGCTGTAATGAAAGAAGATGGGCCAATTGCATGAAATTGGAAGAAATGATGCAAGAGAGAGAGAGAGAATCAGAGAGAAAAGAAATGAAAATTACCCAGCGTGAAAAGCTTGTATTAAACGCGCACATTGTCAAAATTGTAGGTTATTTCAAGTGTGTCGTTGTTGGTGTTCCGTGCCCACGTGGAGGTCTTGAGGCAAACGCACGAGTTTGATAGAAGCATTGTCTAGAGTCAGTTGATCGTATCAAATATGTTCTTTCGCCGCAGGTGATAATTTCTTATTTATAATTATCTACTTTGCCCAAACCCAAGTTACTGCATGGTTGATAGTCTCGGCCACCACGGTGGACTGGGAGCTACAAAATTGGCGTAATGCAATTCTGCATAGGTTATTAATTACCATCTATGTTCTGAACGTAAACGGAGTGAAACGAAATATAAGGTACCTGTGAACGATATCCTGACAATAAAAAAAATGAATATTATTGTGAGACGAGTAAGAGTGAACTATGAAAAATTCCAGTGGACCGTCTGATATGTGGAATGCAACCAGGCCGTTATGCATTGCCTTAGATCAAATGGTGAACGTGTTGACCTTGGCCGGTTTTCTTGTATAGTTAAAGTGATCAGTGTGGGTTTTAGGAAAGCGGTCCTGATGTGTGTAAAGAATGTGCTATGTGCCATTAGGTCTAGTAGGTGTTTACACAGTTTCATTTTAACGTCACCATGTTTTTTCTGATGTCCTTGTGGTGCTGCCTTATCGTTGTTCTTATTCGGGGGCCGCAAGCGCAGCGATCTTTCAATTTGCACTTTCTTTCTTTCTTTCTTTCTTTCTTTCTTTCTTTCTTTCTTTCTTTCTTTCTTTCTTTCTTTCTTTCTTTCTTTCTTTCTTTCTTTCTTTCTTTCTTTCTTTCTTTCTTTCTCTCTTTCTTTCTTTCTTTCTTTTCAGCCGCTTTTTTGTAGTTGATGCCTCCCAAAGCAGAACTAAATCAATGAGTTGCGTCGAAAACGTGAGGCGAAACTTATTAGCTTTCGATCACTGCAACGTTGAAAAATCAATGACATTTGACGTTACGGACGTCTTCAACTTTGAAACCTATGTGCGAAATGTGATGGAGCGAAGTGTAAATACCAAGTTGAACAATCGCTCTGCCCAGGCGACAGATGCGGTCGCTCAGAAATGTGTACCCGGGAATACACGCGGTGATGCATATTTAGTTTCGCGTGAGTGCCGCAGCATTCGCGTAATTAATACGTGATAGAAGATGCAGCAGGAAAAAGGAGCGCGACGCACGGCTCGTGCCACTTGCGTTGATCTTCCTTTTTTTTTTCTTTTATGTCCGCGTAAGTTTTGCGTTAAGCTTTCATAAAACCGAAGTGCCTATTCCGACAACTCTAACCTTACACATAACGTTCCATTGGCGCTGTGACACTTATGATGCAGTCGTCTATCATCAATAAGTTCACGAGTCCCGCACAAAGCCGCGCCAATATTTTTGAAGCCTTTGCTTCGTATATGCTTCGTGTGTTTGGGCTCGTGTGCAAACGTGAACATGTGGGCTGTCTTCTTCCCCTAGTGCGGTACGAAGTTTCGTGATTCTAGTTACGCAATGTGTGATTTTTAGTCACGTGACTAGTTGTTACGTGATGTTATGTGATCTTAGTCCCGCGTGATGTTACTTGATCTTTAGTCACGCAACATATTCGCCCATCGCAGTTATTGAATTGCACGGCCGGACAAATCGGCGCCCGCGTTGCGGAAGCGAAGCAGACGAGGGACGAAGCGAAAGCGTGCCGGTTCGTTTATGTTCGCACTACACGGCGCAACGAAAAGCTTTAACAGCTCGGCTGCTCAAATAAATTAAACTTTTCTAGTGCCTGCTCGTTCAAACTTCATTATATTGGTCATGCTGCCTGGTCGTGTTGCTGACGCAGAGTATTTCATTGTAGATGCAAAGCGTATTGCATGTAGCACGTATTCCGGCTTTTGTCAGCAACGTATGTCAGCATAACCCTAAATTCTCAAGCACGAACAATTGACATTCATCCGTATACAATTCAAGAATGCCAATATACTCTGGTTCCTGCAAGTGTAAAAAGACAGGTGGTCAAGGTTACTTAAGAGGCCTACAATAGACCAGGTGTAGCACAAGGCGCCTTGTGCAGTTAAGGACAGGCATATGTCATTACACATTCTTGATTATAGGGGTACGCTTACAGTGGGTAAAAAGCAAGCAAACACAATGTTCCGTTGTTACTGCTTACGGTATTCAGTGGGCCCCATAGGCGTGCACAGGGTTCCCCATCAGGGGATGGGGGTCGAAGGTTCATCGCACGCCCCCCCCCCCTACTAAGTGAATGTAGGAGGCAGATTTTGGGCCCCCCCTTTCTCTTAGGTGGCTAGGGGGGTCAATGTATGAGGCAGATTTTGCCCCCCCCCCCCCTTAGGTGACTAGGGGGGGGGCGGCCGCCCCCCCCCCCCCCTGCCTCCACCCCGTGCGCACGCCTATGGTGGGCCGACAATCCTTTTATCGTGTACACTGCGGTGTGTAAAACGCTGCGCTGAACGAAGGGCGGCGCGCCTTCCACGCGTTAGACGTTGTGTAACGTGCCACAATGCAGTCACTTATTGCGCTCGTAAAAAAGCAAGAAGAAAAAAAATGTCTGTGTTGTCTTCATTGCACCTCCATTTGACAAAGCCGCCTCAGGTGACTGTTGACAACACCTAGCACGACAACAGTAAACCGACCCCTTGCGACAATGAATGCCTTCACTGCTTGCGCCTGTGGTTTCCTGGGTGTAGTACCGCTGATGGTCATGCCGCTGGTTGGCTTCGGTGGACTCATATCTCAATAACTGCGCTCCTGTTGTGATCTGTAGTTTTGCTTGTGCTCTTGAATGCATATCATAATAATAATAAAAAAAAAACTAAATTCGTACATGGCTGTGTTGCCGGCGCGCATGCCGACGCTTGCACTCTAAATAAGCGCTCCAAAAGAGGGCCCCCCAGGTCTCTGGTCACCATTTATCTATGTACCTTGCACCCCTACCCCCTCCTCCTTCCTTCGCCTTCTTGACCGCGGGGCTGTTCAGGTGTCCGTGCAGATGCGACATTTACAATGGCCACGATCTTTTCTCCGCCTCCACCAACAACAAACTTGCTCGCACACGCAAGGCAGGCCCATTTAAATGCGGTTTAACTGGTAAGGTCTCAAGCAGTACACCTCCGGGTTTGTACCTATAAAAAAATACATTGAATTTGCTTTAAAACCAATTGAAGTAAGAATAACGATAAAGATAACACTTGAACGCTCGCAAACACTCACACATGTGAAAGAAAAAGACGAAACATGTCGAGCACATTCGCATACCTTCAAGACAGCCTCTGACTTTTCTGAAAGTACGAAATAAGGGGAACTTAAGGGCTCGTTTTCTTTGTTAGACAGCTACATTAACGACAGCCAACCATAGGTCGGCAAAAAATGCGGAGCTCACTCAGACTCACTCATGGAATATATATTGCACTTAGGGCTCACTCGGACTCAGACGCACCAAAGTTTTCCTCGACCAGACTCACTCGGACTCAGACTCACTAAACGTTTTCTCAACCGGACTCACTCGGACTCAAACTCACCTAAATATTACTCACTCGGTCTCACTCAGACTCACGGCTCGATTTGGCTCTGAGTGAGTCGACTCATGAGTCCGTTGGCGTATAATTAGCTTTTTCGATCAGGATGTCAACGCACTTAAACACCAATATCTCGCATAATCGGTGCTCTGCGATACGCATTTTGATCTCGTACTTTCACATACGAGTTTTCAGTGATTGCAATCCAGTAGGGACATTTTGATTGAAAGATATGACTCACACGAGATATTTTTATCAAGAACTTCCTTTGAAAAGTTTTACAGGGGAAGGGGTCAAGGCACGCCTCTGATCAATAAACATTGAGCTGGCGTATGAACGCTAGTGCGTTGAAGTATCTGTGAGTAGAAGTGAGTATCAACGTGAGCCGTCGTAAGGCTGATAGTAATGCTGAAGTTGAGTAGTTATCACCATTGGTCGGCAAAAAAATTTGGAGCTCACTCAGACTCACTCAAGAAATATATCTTGTGCTTGTAGGCGCTCGGACTCAGCCTCACAAAAATTTTCCTCAACCGGACTCACCCGGACTCAGACTCACGAAAGTTTGTCTCAACCGAACTCACTCGGACTCAAACTCATCAAAATATTACTCACCCGGACTCACTCAGACACAGACTAACGGCTCGATCAAAGTCTGAGTGAGCTTGAGTGAGTCGATTCATGAGTGAGTTTGCCGACCTATGCAACCAACAGACAATCAAAGCCAAGAAAGGTGTAGGGGACGTTATTTGTAGCAATTATGGCATAAATGGGATGAAATTAAAGTAGACGAAAAGCCCACTTGCCGCCGGCAGGAACCGAACTTCCAACCTTCGAATAACGCGTCCGATACTCTGTCAATCGAGCTACGGCAGCGGTCGTCCCGCCGTACACTTTATTGGGTATATCTGTGCATTTAACCCTGGGCGCCACATTTTTTTAGTTGATGCCTCCCAAATCAGAGCTAAATAAATGAATTGCGTCGAAAACGTGAGACGAAACTTATTAGCTTTCGATCACTGCAATGTTTAAAAGTACGGGGTTAGATTCCCACGTGAACCGAATATTTTTTATTCTTTCTTCATTTGAATCTATTTTGAATTTTCACTCAAGGATAACGCTGATTTTTCGCTCAAAACTAACGACGCCGACGCCGACACCGGAATTTCTGTGAAACGAGCTCTTTGACGCTATCGCGTTAACTGGAACACTGGTTGTGTCCACATTATGTTGTTCATGTCACTTCATTAAACAAGACAAGAGAATGCCGCCGCTATCCTCTGAAACCACAGCCGCTGTATGGAGCACTTGCTAGACTGCTGTAATGCTACCCGCATTAACGCCGAAATTCGTAGATGAGTTCTGCTGGTATTTTGCATTGCAGCCGACACCATTTGGTTTACGTGCACCACACCAAGTTAACCTTTGAACCAAAATATATCCTACTTACTTGAACTCAATCAAGCGCAATTGTTCGTCACTGAGCGTACGTTTATAATGAGCGGGCTGTTTGTTACATGCGTATGACCGTCATATGCGCGCATTTTGAAACATTGAGAATCAAGTTAAAGTGCAACCCCATTGCTGTCTAGTAACTATAAAAAATAACCCGGGTACGAATTCACACAACGTTTCTTTCATAAGGGCTCTCATGTTTATCGGTCGCCTTCCGCGATAAGATATGCAGCATTAGATTTGCCAGACATTTTCCGTTATGAACACATTTGTAGCGTAAGAACTTTTTGAGAGTACCGACCCAAATAATTTTCGGACTTTCTGCTTAGATGCGACATCACAAGAGAATCTTTGAAATTGACAAAAAATACAAAAGATGAAGGATGAAAAAAGGCAATTTTTACGGAGATTTCAGTGACAAGTCTATTAAATAAATAATTAAAAAAACACGCGGGACCTAAAAAAAACAACCATTGATAAAGATTTTATCTGAACAAATTGGTGTCTATCCGAAGATAAAATTGAAGCAATCGCGAGATTTTGCTCCTATCTAAAACGTTTTCTATAGAGAGAAGGATAGCGAGAGAAGAGAAAATGCAGGCATGTTAACTGGAAGATTCTGGTATGCTACCCTACAATTGGGGAAAGGAATACGGCCCAAAGCGGTCCCGAATGAAGGCCTGTTGAGAGGGCACCGTCAGAACTATATAGTCGGGTACAACTTTAGAAGGCAGCGTCATTTCCTCCTCAAAGGCGGATGAACACAAGCCTGCACCAATGGGCGCGCACTCGGGACTGACGTCATGAGCGGGACGGCCGGGGGCTCCGCCTTCGAAGAACATCGGCTCGTGCATGAGCGGGACTATTTCTTTAGTCGCGGAGGCGATCGGCTGCCGCGCTTCGGTCGTCTGGGTGGGGTCTCTCCTGCCTTCTTAAGTTGTATCCGACTATAGATGGTTTCAGTGTTTACACACACATGCCCTGGACGGCTTCTGGTTTTGTCCACCGACGTGGCATACTAGCATTGGCGGGGAAGAAAAGCATTGGCGAGTAGCCCGCAGACTTTCAAAACTTTTCTTTCCGTGTGCAGTCAAATAATAAACATTTTTCTAAGCTGTACACAAGAATGTAAGAGGTACTCTTGAATTTTATGCGCCCTCCTTTTATCCGAAAATGTGAAAAGAGACTTTCCTTACACAGAGACAACTTAAAAACACTGTTTTCGCTTCGGCGTTAGAGAATGATAAATGAAGTGACCGGAAGTTTCTTGGGGCGGAACGCTTGCTGCTACTATCGCAGTCGCGAAACCGGCTGTAGAACTAGGCCGGAATTCATAAACTTACGCTGGCATTATTCGTAAAACACACTTCAGCCAGCCGTGACGCTGGGCATATTACTAGCGATGGTAGCCAGCAAATAACGAAAATCACTTACGAAATAAGCGCGTTGGGAATTCGGCCCCTGTTTCCTATAAAGAAGGGCCGCTTTCGGTAGCACATCACAAGCTCACGCTAAACATACACGTTCAGCGCGAGCTTGTGATGTGCTACCGAAAGAGGTTTAGAAGTGTAGGAAGACGCAAGCCGCCCGTGCTAATTATATATCCAACATCATGATCGCCTGGCACCTGCGGTGTATGTCAACATTTTGTGAGCATTTTGTAAAAGAAATTCTTGGGCTGACTGCACAAAGCTTTCCGTGCTTAAGCGCTCTTCGCCATTGGCCAGCCGGCGTCGTAAACGGCATGCCCGCCAACACGACGGCTGAAAATTTCTCTTACGAACAAGTTTAGCGTAAGACATTCTTCAGAATACGAGCCCGGATTGACAATCAATCAACCGAAAGTGAAGAAAATACGAGAAATAGTTACAGGGATTATTATTTCAAAATTGAATGTAAGGGTACAGCTACTTTACACTTCGAGGATAGGCCTACAACACACCTCGTCGCTATATAAGACTGGACAAAGAAACTTAATAACCACATAATAATAATATCTGGGGTTTAACGTCCCAAAACCACGATATGATTATGAGAGACGCCGTAGTGGAGGGCTCCGGAAATTTCGACCACCTGGGGTTCTTTAACGTGCACCTAAATCTAAGTACACGGGCCTCAAACATTTTCGCCTCCATCGAAAATGCGGCCGCCGCGGCCGGGATTCGATCCCGCGACCTTCGGGTCAGCAGTCGAGTGTCATAACCACTAGACCACCGTGGCGGGGCAACTTAATAACCACATAACGTGCGATGGACCGAAAATTGACAGCAGTAATACTAAGAGATAGGAAGACAGCAGAGTGTATCAGGAAACAAACTGAGTAGCCTGTATCCTATATAGTCGATATTAAGAGAAATAAATGTGCATGGTCACGTCACAAGGACAGATAACCGATGGTCTCTTAGAGCGACGGAACGGATACCAAGAGATGAGATGCGGGGCCAAGGACCTCAAAGGGTTAGGTGGAGCAACGAAATTAAGAAATTTGCAGGCATAAAATGGAGACATCTCACGCCGGAGAGGGTGCGTTGGAAATCACAGAGCCTTCGATCACGCTGTGGTAGACATAAAAAGGTAGGCCGTAAAAAAAAAAAGCTCACACACTACTGATGCTGACGTAAGGGAAACTACAACGGACCAGTAACAAGGAACATTTACGAACTTAACCTGTAGAAGTTCGGCCTGTGCGCTCGCATTTAGAATATATTTTTACGCTGTAATTGCTTGTAAGAGCAGCTGCGGCTGCGTGATGTTGGACGTATTTTTAGTGAAGACGCGTGTCAATAGCAAACGACACGTATCCTATACTGGCGGAAGACGCTGGAAGCGTCTTTGTGGGGGCTTTGGTCGCTGCTAGGGTAGTTGTCATCTTACGCTGGGTTTACCTCTACTGGGCGCAAGCATTCCTTAAGATATAGCGCCATCCTGCTTATGATTTACAAGACATTTTGCCATTGCTCTCCCGTCATACAAGATTATTCGCTGAAAGAGGTGGTCTATTAGTTTGACCATTCTGACCTATTTTACATAATCATTATGAAGGACAATGGGTACGCGAGTAATTTGTTTATTGTATCGCTTCGTGGACATATCTAAAAAACAAAAAAAAACACGAAAATCACGCCAAAAAGACTACAGCACGATAAGTGCCATCTTACGTTTAGTAGTAGCTGCGCCTGTTGGAGTTGAAGACATTTATATCAAATGGGCACCGACGCTCCACCGAATGGCGCAGCAGATAAGCATGTGTCGGACGACATCTGCGTGAAACATACTTAACGCACTGTAAAATGATTGCACGCCGTTCCCTCTCGTCATTACGCACCTCCACGGCGACGAAAGGTCCTCCAACTTAAACTTGTTATCACGGAGTTATGCTTTCTCTCCCTTTCCACTGATGCGAGCGAGCCGCGTATACGCACCGCGCAGATAAGGCAAAGGTCGCGTCAAATGTATAGGTGAGAGGGAACACTCTAGACTGGCATTTTCGTCCCTAGACGGCGTCTCGGCTGCTGCTGCTGCTTATCGGAGAGAGTGCGATGGATGACGCTAGGCCATGGAAGTTCAACAAAGTCCATTCCAGAAGCTAACCCGCGCCTGAACGGTCTGTAGTTCCTGCGAGTTGCCTTCGGACACAAGTGCCGCGTCTCCGACTTCAAGCTATCTAGCAGCAAGCCATGTCTTCCAAGGGCCACAGCGTTTCCCCGGAGATGACGACGCAGAGGTGAGGGCGCGTGCACCGAGTGTGATATTTGCCACTTTCTCTGCGTTGAATGG
Organism: Rhipicephalus sanguineus; assembly: GCF_013339695.2. Taxonomy (NCBI): domain Eukaryota; kingdom Metazoa; phylum Arthropoda; class Arachnida; order Ixodida; family Ixodidae; genus Rhipicephalus; species Rhipicephalus sanguineus. The sequence goes on from NC_051176.1 coordinate 253,649,791, forward strand.
TTGAAGTCGTCTCGAGCACCAGCCGTGGTAGCTTCGCACATACGGTGTCGCACTGCTAAGCTCGAGGACGCGGGTTCGATTCCCGGCCACGGCCGCCGTATTTCCGTGAGGGCGAAATGCGCCCGTGTACTTAGATTTAGGTGCACGTTCAACAACCGCAGGTGGTCAAAATTAATCCGGAGCCCCCCCCCCCCCCTACGGAGTGCCTCATATCGTGGTTTCGACACGTAAAATGCCATCGTTACATTAGGCTCATCTGGAGCATGTGAAATACGCTAGAGGAGCCGCTTGACAACCATAAGTTGCCACAACTCCGGTGCAAATAATGTGGAAATGCAATGACGTACGTGCCTCGTTTTTTCCTGCACATTTTATACCGAGACAGTTGATGTAATCTCGCTCCAATATTTTTTTTTTTTGCACTCGTAATTACCTCCCTCCTCCTAGTGCATTCCCTATTAAATTAACTTGTCACCCTTTCGGGTGTTCTGTTCGTTCGTGGTCGTTGTGAGGCAGGAGCGGGCTGTTTAGAGCGGTGGGCTGATATTTATGTGGACGTCGCTTATAACTTCAATCTTAGCCGACATCAGCAACGTATCTGTAAGGTACTCCGTGGGCGCTTCGGATTCTGGACATCAGAAAATTTAACTGGCAGAGTGCATACAGTCCTCAAGACCAGGGTGTCGGAACGAAATGTTTTTCGTTTCTGTTTTAGTTTCGTTCCACCGCAAAAAGTTCCGTTCCGTTTCTGTTCCAGAACGAAAAAAAAAAAATGTTCCGTAATGGTTCGTAACGGTTCTTTATTTTCGTATGCAAAAATTTGAAGCTAAGGTAATCATAAAAAACATTGGATTTGTGATATAGTTACTTGCCCTCCACTTAAGAAAGTGGGACAGCGGTAAAACACGTTCTTCCCCCGTTCTTCAGAGGAGCGGAAGTAACTGCACCATGAATTCCAACCAGCTAGCACAAACCAGTATACCTTTCAAAGTCATAGTTGGAAGCATTCAACGAGGGACTCGTTGCGCAATTCGCATTGTGTGACGCCAGGTTGTTACTTTACTCTTCTGCCATGCTATATTACATATGTTAACACGATTCCTTGCCCGACATGACGCCTGTAAGAGTATTTTTGCGAATGAGTTAAAAGCAACAGCGTGGCACTATGGTGGAATACTCGACTGCCACGCAGAGGGCGCTGGTTATAATCTCATCCGATCCTAGAAATTAGTTTCTCATTTCATTTTTTCTCATTTCACGCGATAGCGATCATGGACAACGGCGGCGGCGGACAACTACGGCGCCAAAATCGGCTGTTGGGATCTCATAACAGCTGTCGCTGTAACAAACTTTAGCGCCGACAATGCCCTCTTCACGCTGGCCTGCGTGACAGGCGCGCAAAAGTCCACTTGCGTTGATATAGACATATCTGGTTGCCAATCTTTTCGTTTTTCGCACAATTTCAACATACCTTTGCTTTGGAATCCCTGCCTGAGGTACGCGCTAATACTGCACCCCGAGATATGCATAATTGCTCACGTTGCGTGACCTCAGTTGTTCCTGATTGCCAATTTTTCTCGTGAACCGAAAAACAATTGAAATATATTTCGGTTTCACTCCGGAACGAAATAATAGATTCGGTTACGTTTTCGTTCTGGTCAAAAATATCGTTTTTTTCGCTTTTCGTTTTTGGTTTTCGTTCCGTTTCGACACACTGCTCAAGACTGGCCTTCAAAAGCCTATTGCTTCGCATTCACGGTGCTACGAAAGAAGCGTCCCGGGAATCCATATTCTTTTAGCTGTGCTCTGTATAATTACTCGCACCTGTGAATGGGAAGAAAAACCCTTTTGTGCCTGCCATGTTGGAAAGAAATCAACCTGTCGATTAGTCATTCGTTGCACAGAAAAGCGAAGCCTTACGAAACGATCTGTCACACGATGGTCATTAAGTTGGCTCCCCCGAACAAATTGCGCAAACGACTTGAGCGGACAGACTTAGAGCACCAATACTTCTTTCAATTACGACACCGTATCTCTGCTGTACTAAACGGCGGTGTTTTGTGTGCAGCCACCCGAAGGAGGTGGCGAGAAGCTGTACCCGATTTACAATAGGCACAAGTTGCCAGGATTGTTCAAGGTTAACGCAGCGCTGCCGTACACGCATCGACGCATGCTCTCAAAAAGGATGTCCTGAGCCCGTCGTTATCCGCAAATACTTTCTCGTTGCCCCAGCCCGATGCTCGTGTCTAGATGGCTATTACGAAGCTCGTTTGCAAAATAAACGAAAGGCATTGCTATTATCATTACAGTTGAAACTCGATTTAACGAAGTAATGAACATGATTGAACTATTTCGTTAAGTCGGGAAGTTCGTAATATTCGGAAAGGGTTTTTTTTTCGGACCTTTGAAATCTAAAATTGCAACAAAGTGGCACACAAAAGCTACCGCGACATTGTATTTGCCGCCAACCCACGCCTGCGTGTGTGAAGTGAGGACGGCCCGGTCATGGAGCCTTCTATGTCCAGGTGATGCAGACCAGGTAGACGGTCACGTAAAGCTGTGGTAGGCTGCCGATATCCGAAGACGAGGAGAACGATTACAGTGATAGTGTGAGCAGGCGCATTAAGAGTGTTGCGAGGAGACGGTCAGCGCCATCTGCTGTATAAACCATGAAATAGCGAAAGTAACCACCGTGGTGTTCCTTTGGAAGCATTTGCAGGGACAAAAATCACCGCCGCCCCTAGCGTGATCTAGTCCGTTAGAGCGCTACCGACTATTGAGATCAATTGTTCCGTGCATGGGCGCGGCGTGTAGCCTCGACAAAATAATACTAGGGTCATGAGTCATGACTAGAGTGGCTAGATGTTTTATCGCGATGTCATTAGAGCGATGAATTAGGAAGAAATCACCAAGTTTTTTAACAGCGAAGCTGTTTAAGCCCGAGGTTAGGCCGTTCGGTGTGTGCAGAAAAACCTCGCCGAGTGATGACGTCACCATGCGTCGCCAAAGGCGTGCGCAGGGTTCCCCTTCATGAGGGGGGGGGGGGGGGGCGTGCGAAGGTGCATCGCAGCGCCTCCCCCTCCCTATTAAGTCAATGTATGGGGCAGACATTGCGCCCCCCCCCCCTCTTAGGTAACTAGCTAGGGGGGGGCGCCCTCCTGTCCCCCCCCTCTTGCGCACGCCTATGCGCGTCGCGCCTAGAAACGCGTTGGAGGGAGGAAAGGAGGAGGAGGAGGAGGAGAAGAGAAGTAGTGGAGAGAAGGAGAAGGAAGACAAAACGAAATAAAATTTCTTGCCGAGGCTGGATTCGGAGCCGGGTACCCACGGTCCGCAGGCGAGCGTCATAGCCACTCGGCTATTTATGATAATAATAATTGTTGGGGCTTACCGTCCCCAAACCACGATATGATAACTCGGCAATCCAAGTACGCTCGCAGAACAAGCATACGTGGGAACCATATATGATTGCGTTGCTATGGGCGAGAGAACGAGAAAAAGATTGAAAAAAAGAGAAAGGAGGAGAGAGAGAAAGAAGGAGAAACAGAGTGAGAGAGAGAGAGAGAGAGAGAGAGAGAGAGAAAGCGATATTAAGAAAGATAAAGAGACGGAAAAAAGATAGAGAAATAAATAGACAGAGAGAGCCTCAACATGGCTTTCCCAGGTTTAAATGCCCGTCTCTATGTTCATGCGGCTATATCTAGGCTTAACTGGCTATCTCTAACTGGCTAGGCTTGGCTTGTATGCTAAGGAGTTTGAACTGTGTTATTACTATTGTGTCGTTTTTGTTGACCCGATTTTGGGGAATAAAACTAAGCCCTTATAGCGCGGATATAAGTAGACTAAAGCAAGGAATAAACTGGGATCCAGAAGAGAGTTTGGTTACTGAAAGAAATTAAAGAGAAACCAACTAAAGAATGTGTTTCCATTCGCGAGCAAACTTCACAAATAGTTTCATTATCTACCCAATGTATCGACAAGGACAGTGTGCCCCTTTCAATTCTACTTTCAGTGCTACATATGCTTTTAGTTGAAAGTGGCACACCGTCTTTCGTAAACCATGATGACGGCAGTAAGGAGCCGTGGCTGATGAAAAAGTAAATGCGTGGAAAAAGTTGGAAATTGATCAGCTTTATTTGACTTTAGAACTCGATAGGACCTCCCGTCCCTCATCAGTTTACTGAAAGCGGATGAATGAGCCGCACGTATATTATGCGTTTATCCCTGAGGGTGGCTTGCTGTGTAGTTAAGCAGTGCACACGTCGACAAGATGCGATAATCGGGCACTCTTTAATCAGGCAGAACACACGACAAATGTTTGAAATCCTTGAACCTACGGATTTATCGCGGAGGCCGCATTCACCATAGCGCTTGACAGTGGGCCAAGCAGTACACTTGACAAGTACAGTGCCCACTCACTTCTTTTGAGCTAGCGTCTCTACTTGCTCCGTGTGCCCTAAGGGTCATGTTTGCTGTGTTGTCGCTGTTGGCGTGTCGTTCTTCTCCGGAGGACCTTTCGCCGCAGGCAAGCCGGCCCGTGCGGCTAGATGTGACGCATTCCCTGCACACAGAGCATACTTTGGAGGGAAGGGAAGCAGCATCGGTAGCGGCGTTGAGAGCTTCAGCGAGCGCTAGGCATTAAGCTATGGCCAGTCAGAAATAAATAAATGGCGGTGCGCGAAAGCAGAAAACTGCGGAGCGAAGCAATGGTACAGCACGATGCCGCACCGTGTGGCATGCCAGTCGCTGTCTTCACTTACGTACAAACTGGGGTATCGGCTCATGCCCAGCCCCTGCGATGAAAACAGTACACGCAAGTTTTGATAAGCTCTAAGTACTCTGCTGTATCTAAGGCGCAAGCGAAAGAAAACGCTCAACGCTCGCTCTAAGACATGCACTGACAACGGCATCATCAAACGCGTTTTCAGTGTCACGCCCTTTCGACAGACATCGGCTATGCTAGTTGTCTAATGCTCCGGTTAAGTGTGACGTTCCGAGGTGTGAGCATAAGCAATAAACAAGTCTGTAAGAGCGCGAATGCATCAATACGACTGCAATCGTGACCAAATTCAGCGTGACTAGGCAAACGCGGTCGTACGCTGCCTTTGCTAGGACTCCGTTCCAGTTGCTGTTCATATTCCGTGGCAACAAATCGGTGTAACCGATTGTTACGTTTATTGCGGACGACGCGCCAATATGTGCGTAGTCCACAATCAACCGTAGTTTCTGGCATTAGTGGTTGCATATCAACATAGCGGTCAGTGTCGGTCGGTACCTTGCAAATATAGTCTGAATAGCTCTGGTTTTCAGTTGCATCCCGCAGATTTGATGCAGTTAAGCCTTAGGTGAATTTGCCCCTGTAAGTTAACTACATGTGTAAAATATACTCACGTCGTCGGAACATGTATGTGGGGCCATTATAAAAGTAGCAGGCTCGCATTTTCATTCCAGCAGTAACTGTAAGCTTAACGCACATGCCTTATTAAGAGAAATCCAAAGTTGATGTAAACGCGAGAAGAACCTTCCAATGCTAAGCGTTTGCATGACGTACTTACATTGTATGTGCGAACCTGCAAACCTTGTGGTAGGCTACATTTGGCGCAGTTAGGTACTTTACATATATGTGCGTGCGTTTGAAACATTTGTATACATACATACCATGACGAAAAAAATGGGGAGGGGGGGTGCTGTTTAACCTCCCCCCCCTTTTTTCACCTTATGTGCATGTATATTACGAACAAGCACACACACATCGAAGATGCATACCCCCCCCCCCCCCCACACACACACACACAAACACACACCACAGCCGAAATAAAACCCTGGCTACGCTTCTTGTAGGCGCTATACATGCTCCCTTTGAATACAGTTTATTATAATGAAAAAAGAGACAATTTTTCTGCCACTATAGGAGTGTTCCTTGACAGGGAGAATGTAACAAAAAAAAAAAACGGCATAATGCAATCGTTATGATCAGTTTACGTTTGGTTTCTCTACAGTACCGATTATGATAACTATATATAGTATGCTGAAACGGTTTTTTGCGGAGATGAAGGAAGGCAGAGTACAGCCTCAACCTAGCAGCGTTGTTTTACACTACAGATGACAGGGAACGTTGTGCATCAAATGCAAATATTTTCAAAATAATTCTTTTTTTTTTACATTTACCATTTAGAAAACGCTCATGTCGAAGCTTCTCGTTTTGATATACGACTGGGCACGGAAATCTTCTATTGTCCTTTAGTTTGTGACAAAAAAGACAAAAGTGAAACAAATCCGGCAGATCCCACGCGTTGGGGAAATCGGTTTCATGCGAATAGTCAGCGAGCACTTCTATGCTGTATATTATCGCTTTGAGCCAAGCGTTACGAGGTGGATCGACGCGTTTTTGTAAGTGTAGTAGCTGTGTGTACATCGTGGGCTTACCAGGCACGTTGGCAACACTCTAGTTTAAAGGGTAACTTTATGGTGCGACGTAACGTCAGCCCTCACGTTAGAGTACATACGTCAGTATTATCGAAACTAAGTGCACTTTATGGTGCAATCATGTGAATATCATACGTAGCATTCGTTAATGCATTCCTCCGGGGTCGAGTAACGCTTGAATATAGCTTGCTGAATCATAGGAATAATAAAACTGTAATGTTTTTTAGACTGCTATAAAAGCGGAGCCAACACTGGAACCACAGACGTTAATCGGATATGACGCCTGTATTGTAGGAATACATATGTAGTGTTTATTCCTTTCTTGTAAAATTAGATCGCCGGCCCCACAACCACAACTGACGTTGCACCGACATTACGCCTGCTTAGGTTGTTTTTCCAAACCAGTCTATAAATACCTGGCGTGGCTCTGTGGTAGAATACCCGATTGCCACGAATAGTGCTTTGGTTCGATTCCTGCTGGGATCCTAATTTTTATTCTTCTCATTCGTCGGGTCAACGCTGCCGATGTCGGTTTTTCCTAACGCTCTCGCATTTAAATTACCAATCTCTGTTGTCGCCGTTCCTGTGTAGATATAAACTGTCAATCATCCGTGGCGCATACCCGTACACCGCGTGCCGCGGTAAACGGGTGTGCCACGCGTGCCCGGAGGAAAGGGTTCCACGACGTACGCGACAGGATTTTCACGTTATTCATGTCATGAGCCGACAGTAATATTCGTGAAATCCCTGCCACGGTGGTCTAGTGGTTATGGCGCTCGACTGCTGACCCGAAGGTCGCGGGATCGAATCCCGGCCGCGGCGGCTGCATTTTCGATGGAGGCGAAAATGTTTAAGGCCCGTGTACTTAGATTTAGGTGCACGTTCAAGAACCCCAAGGTGATCGAAATTTCCGCAGCCCTCCACAACGGCGTCTCTCATAATCATATCATGGTTTTGGGACGTTAAACCCCAAATATTATTATTATTATTAATATTCGTGTAATCCTCTTACCCTGCCATATGCCAATTTCGGTCTACACAAAGTTAAGAAGGCGATCATAATAGCACCCAGACGTAGTCTGATAGATAGATAGATACGTATATAGAAACGCTCCAAGTGCCAAAGGTTCGCTAGAAATGCTTCGCATTAAAAAAAAAAAAATGGAGGCGACCCTCATCCTTGACTTATGTGTCTGGTAGCGGCACTCACACGTCGACATTCGTGTGCCCTGATGTATTCCTTGGGTTAAGGTTGTGTTTCATCGCGCTGCCAGAGCGGATCTCAGAGGCCACGTAGAAAGAAGCGCGTGGTCGAGATCTGCTCCGCCAGGTGCCGCAACGATCCCAGGTGCTCACAAGAAAACCATCTGCTCTTTCAATAAACTCATTCAATTTTAATTAATTATCCTGACAGCTAATTGGCCCTTATCTGAAGTAAACTTATGCTTCGGTATCATATGTATCTAATATAGCTCTTTAACTTGAACCAAAACCACCAATTTCGTACCAGTTTTATTTTTAGAAGACTTTCTGAATATTTGGAAAACCGGAAGAGCTCGACCGGGAGTGCTTGGAAGAGAAACAAGAGTGTCGCTCAGTACTCGTGCCACTAAAAAAAGCACTAAAAACAAGCTTCGTCTAAGAGGGTTGGTAAGGAAAACGTTCGCCGAAAGAGGCGTCGCGGGGCGTGATTTAGCAGCGATGCTCAACAGCTCGCGCTGCTTAAACGCCTCACGTCACAAAGGTTAAAATAGTTAAATGGGAAAGTGCACTTCAGTTAATGAATGTGCCAGTACGTGGAATGCAGAGGACGCAAGCGAGACACAACGAGACGCAGTTGCGCGTGCTCCTCGTGCCCAGCTTGTGCCCTCATCCATTGGCGCGCTCTCTTCTCCATCCTGCAGTGCTGATCGCAGAGTTGGACGATGTATTGTCCATCGCAAACGGCGTACGTTGTAAAAAAGAGATCTTAAAATTCCGTCTGCCTTTGTTCAGGGTATTTTTCTAATCGCTGTGCGTTTCTCGGCATTGCACCCCGCAGCGTACTCTGGCTTTCTCGTCATGACATAAACCAAGATCCGTGATCAGCATGCTGGCATTAAAAATTTCGCGCGGACTGCGCGGCTTGTACTTCACCTACTGCAAAGAAAGTATGGCTTTCGGTGGCTCGCCGTTTGCACTCTTATCTTGCTGTGTCTGCAGACGGGTTGCGCAAGCGTTAGCGTTGATGGTTATTGTTCGCGCTTAGAGATAAATTCCCACCTCGTCTGCTCGGAATCACATTCAGTCTGTCGTAGCCCGTCGGGGGTATCAGATGCTCATGAAGTGAAAGTTGCGCCCGTCAATAAACTCAAGAGGTTTCTGTTGCTCAATCGCAGACGAAGGACTTCACGACAGTATACAAGTGGACTGTTTCGCCCAATAACTTGGTTCGATATTCTCTACAACACTTCAAGCAAAAACTGAAGTAACTGATATTTGCCCACTTTGGCGTCGGAGATTTAATTTTAACTACTTAATGACCAAAGATTATTACTGCGTCGGCTCGTCTAAGCATAAGGGCACACTAATGACGTCATGCAAGAAACCTGCACACCTATATATATTCGCATATCGAGAGGCGCAGGTTGCGGGGCTCACTAACCACGCTGAATCCACCCCTTCATTTGACAATGAATGCCAGCACGGCTTGTTATGTGTCCTGTAACACAGTATAATATCATGCCCTGGCTGTCTTAAAAATGTCTGGCTGCCTTACTGCAAACTTACTCTCAAATACAGAAAAATCAGTTTTCGCAAAGTTCCTATCACTGGTAGCGTATCGAGAACGTAACTATTTTACTCAGGATAGCTTTTGTGAGAGCTGCATAAAATCTGATGTTAGGTTTTCGATTAAGGATTCGTTAGTTATATGTGCTTCAGGTGATGCGAATTTTCGACGTATTGAAATTCGTTATAGAGCCCACTTACAGACTCGAGGTTGGACCGCAAGCTGTCCACCTCGTTCTGGAGGTCCAGGCAACGTTTGTTGGCCGTCGACAGGTCATCCACAGCACCCTGCAGGTGGCGCTGCATCTCGTCGCAGTACGCCTGCAGGTCCTTCGCCAGCGCGCGGCGACCGGAGGGGCAAAAACAGCGGGAAAGAAAGAACCGACGCTCGACGTGAGCTCACGAGAATCACTGCCGACTGCCGCATTGATTTATGCACGTTACAGGAAATAAGTGCTGTTATATGATTGTCGATGAACAGAACTAGGGTGTGTGTAACGATTATGATTCCTAACTAGAGAGAGGTTCGAATGATGACGGGAGTGATATGCAGTTCTCCAACAATATAAGGGGTGCCTCTGGAGCTAACGATTTCACAGGCGGACTTGCTGTCAAGAGCAGAAAGACATATCCTCTTGTAAAAACATTGACTCCAAAAATTTCTACATACGAAATGATTCGTGCGTCACTGTACTCTATCACTGTACTCTAACAACAACAACAACAACAACAACAACAACAACAACAACAACAACAACAACAACAACAACAACAACAACAACAACAACAACAACAACAACAACAACAACAACAACAACAACAACAACAACAACAACACAAAAAAAATAAAGAAAAGAAGTGAGCCTAGAGTTTAAGAAGAAGGTAACTATTAGGGCCTGCCTTTAGCACTGAAATGTCGGCTGTATACTGGCCTAAAACGAAGTACGAATGGCTATTTACGAGTCCTACGCACATTCAAAACACCACGAAACTACAATAATAGCGAAAGTTGGGCTAGTTGGTGGTTCATGCTTGGGATGTAAAAACAGCGCAAAATATAGACAAGGACCTTGTCTATATTTTGCGCTGTTTTTACATCCCAACCACGAAACTAGCAATATTTCACAATAATATTCGTCCTTTGAGTTAGCGTGTTAACAGTATGTGAAGTAGGAAGGAAGTGTAATAATAGAGTACCCAGCCGCGGGTAAAAGAATAAAAATAAAAAGAGCCACAGAGAACTAGCGCTAGCCATATAAATAGCTCTCAGGGAAGTTTTGTACTTGCGACGGAAGCATTCCAAGCAAGCATGAAATTTCGATTGAATTGCGAGTGAAAAGAGAAAGAGATCTGCCGCGCACCAGGAGCTGCTTGGCCTGCCGCTTGACGGCCTTCTGTAGCTCGTTGTTCTGCGACGTGGTATCCTCGAGCTGGACGCTGAGCTCGGCGATCTCGGTCTGCACCTTGTTGCGCAGCGTGCCAGCCTCGCTGCGGGCGCGTGCTTCCGCGTCCAGCACGCGGCCGTGTAGGGCTTCAAGCTCGTTCTTCAGCTCCCGGCTGCACAAGAAACAACAGCTGAGATCGGATATCCGAAACTGGTTACAGCACGGCCCGCACTCACAAAGCTTTTGGTTTTCTAATCGCGCTTTGCTATTGGCTGACCGCCTTCGCTAATAATATCTCCAGCAAGATATTTGGCTGGAATTGGTTCTAACGAACAATTATGGCGTAAGTAATTGGCGTAGCCAAGGGGGAAGGGGTAAGGGTTAAACCCCCCCCCCCCGAAAATTTTCAATGTTGCATGTGTATTGCATGTGGAAAGGAGCATTGCTATAAAACAAGACACAGAGAGCATTGGAATGTTGTCACACCCCGTTTGAATACTGGCATAGAGCTTTTGTGTTATTCTTTACCATCGTTGCTAAACCATTTTCAGTTAATTAATTATGATTTGTTTGGTTGTTCCTTAGCAAAACTTAGATCGATGTTTGTAGAAGAAAGCTAATTTCGTTTATCCTGGCGTTGTATTGTATTGTATTTTTTTCTTTGTGCATTTTTTTCAGGCTGTTGTGTATTACTTTTATTCTGCACTGATAATATGTTTTGACTTGTTAAGTGACTGTTTTTCTTTGCTGTTGGCCACACGCCAAACATTACGGGCTACGGACTAGTCAAGCCGCCTATAGGCAGATTTTTTTCCGTTGTCCTCCATCTGTAAAGTACACGGTGGAAATAAAGATTTGATTTGATTTGATTTGTATATATACATGCACAAATACAAACAAACGCACGAACATACATAAAGGGTTGTTGAACCCCCCACCGGAAAAAATTTCTGGCCAACGCAAACCTACAGCGCAAACTTACATCTGGTTTGTTCAAATCGTGAGACGTGTCATATAACGGTTAAGCGGCACAAATGTAGAAACTGATGGAATAAAGCAGCTGTTCAATTAAACCATTTGATCGAATAAACCAGCTTTTAAATGAACGTGTGTGAAAGCGTTATAGTGTTTAATGGTCAACAGACCTGGCGAACTCTTTCGAGCAGCCTTTTTTCGAGGACAAACGCGGTCATTGACTGGTGGCGGCACCACAACTCAAGTGAAATGCACTATACGTAAGATATACTATCACGCTCAATGTAAGTTGCAAAAGGGTTCCAGTGGTCCAATGGGCTTAAAGACTGTACGGTGGCTTCGGCAAACGAAACATTCGTTTAGTCGCCAATTGAACCCCTCAATAACGAAAGCCCTCAAGAACGAAATTCTCGCGGCAACGAAGAAATCTGGCGTCCCCGGCGAACGTCCACAGAGTTGAATGCATTTGTCCCCTCTCGACAGCGAAGAGACATTGAAAACCACTCCCGCAATAACGAAAGTTTCAGGTAGTGGTCCGCAACATTTTTTCAGCCCATGAGCTAGTTGTGAACCCAGAAGTTCGAAAAAGCCACAGAAGGAAGCGGGAGTTTCTTCTGCAAGCAGCGATGACCTGCACCCGCTGGCTGAAGCATGGGACGCGCTTCGCCGTGTCGATGGGGCGCTACCAGACCGGCGGTGCTGAACTGCACGACTTTTTGTGTGCTGACATCGACCTGATCGGGCACGATGAGTTCAGCGGCGACACTGTCATCGAAAGTGTGCGCAAAGAATATGCGAGTGACTACGAGAGTGAGGAAAACAACAAAACGCAAGCTAGGCAAGTTCGCGCAAAGTTCTTGATGCTTTTGACATCATTCGCATTTTCCTCGGCGCCTTAGGACGAGGACGGAGCTATGTCAAGCTGATTAAGCTGCGAGGCTCAAGCCGTCAAGCTCCTTCAAAGCAACGTGGAACAGAGCAAGATCAGTGATTTCTTTAAACAAGTTTTGTTTTCAAAATTGTTCCAAAATAAGTTCCAAAATTGTAAACTTAAAATAGTATTGGTACATTGCTGTCGAAAACCTCCAAGCCAGAACTAAAAAGGGCGCTGCTAAGAATACATATGCGCGCGACCGGGCGCCGTGGCGCAAAGCGATGCATACCTCAGCGGTGGCGTTAAACTGACAATATCGTGTAAATATTTTGCGTGCGAATGCCGAAGACATTGCACGAATAGCAAAAGAAGCCAGATATGGTTTCAACAACACAAGTGTGTCACCTTGGAAGAAGCAAGTCGAAAACGCTTTTCACCACACGCGAGAACTTTGATATCAATAAGAGAGAACGGCTGAAGATCCACTAGCACTTCATTACAATAAAAAAAAAGAGGAAAAAAAAAGGCGCACTTTTTTTTTCCTTTTCGGCGCTTGATGGTTACATCCGCCAGCTGTGGCACCGCACGCGCCTTTAGTGGTGTTTCCGGCCAGATACACAGAGCTCGCGTCGTTCGCGCAAGGGCTAGTACAAACACGACAGACACCAGTTACGCGAGCCAGCAGACAATTATTTGGGCATGCAGCTCTCGTAGTTAATGGGACTCAGACAGCGAGGGCCTCATGGTAACTACATGTTCTTCTTGCGTTCCTTAGGAGTTGAAATGTGACTTACGTTATGCATGCAAAATCTCGGCCCATTGGTTCGTAATACATTGCGCAAAGCCCATTAAAAATAGCTGCTTTAACTTCAGTGGCCTTCGAAGCCCGTGGTTAAAGTGGCTAAATTAAACAGGCACATCAGCCTCATCTATGCGCTTCGGTGACCTTCCTTTAAACGTGAAGTGATTTCATTATTAAGATAACAGTGCAAAGATCGAAGCAAGCACACAAGACGCGGCACGAAGCATTCTTGTTTTTCGCAATAATTTCTCCAGAGTATTTGGCATCTATAGCGGATCACCTCACCACGTTACTGCAATGATTCCCCCCCCCCTCCCCCCTTCTTTATTTCTAAATACTGCATTGTTCAAAGAAAGCTACTAGAATGGGAAACCTAGCTTGACAAGAAATAGTGATGGCGCAGATCAAGCGAATAAATACGTAACGTGACGGAAAACATTCGCACTCTTCACGAAACCCAGCGAAGCAAGCTAACCATGAAACGTTATGTTGCGAAAGTTCTGTGGCCGTGATCTCGTCGTTGCTTCGAAGAGCGTCTTGTTTTTTCTTTGCCCGTGATTTGTAGTTATATCCCGAGTCTCGCACATGGGGGTTGTTACCCCTGGGCTCTTCGCATTGACGGATAAGCGAACGCATTAAGCAAAGCTTCAATCCTCACCACATGTCCCATCTCCAAATTATGAGTAATGTGATTGATTAAGTCGCTGATCCCAATATTTATTTGCGTGGTATTCATTTTAGCTTCACAACGATTCCGTGATTATTGGTCATAGAAAAGTTCACCGCATTTTCAACCAATCTCCTCCACTTCTCTTCTCGTGCGTTTCGTACGACCAGCTTGGTCTTGCATGAAACATATGATGCGTCTTGCTTTCCAGGCTTTACGTCATCCTTATGTTCTTGAACACCTACCTACCCCATATTTCTTGTTTTTTTTGAGAGTTAACAGCTCTTGTTTATGGACATCGTATTTTATCTAATCAAGTAAAAAGGGGCCGCTGCCGCTTTTATGGAGTGCTAATTGCTGTATGTAGTGGCCTAAGTTACTGTTTGCGCAATCATGGGAAAATGACTAAGGCTCACGTGACATCGCGTAATTGTGCAGATGTGAAGCTACACTCTATTGTCCCTAATTCCTTATTATGAAAAAGATGACCGCGCGGAATCTGATAATGATGCGTTCAGACAGCATACGGAATGCACAGATATTTAGCAAGAAACGCAAGCGCGAAAGCAAGAAAAGCGCAAGTATTTTGTTCAGACTACAGTTGTATAAGGTACGCAAAGAGCGCAAAGGCCACTACATTTGCGATTATTTGTTCAGACAGCTGTTAATATTAAATGTAATCCTGATACGACCATTGCAATGCGAGGCGAGCGCCGCGGCATCGGCGTTCCTTGCTAGGGGCTTCCGGAACAGCACTAAATAGCAATGGTTGGGCGGTAGGTGCGGTGCTCTTGTGGACGTTTGAGAGCAGTGACGGTGCTTGTTGGGTTATCTAACGTTCGCTGCGGCGGCGCTAATATTTTTGTTTGTGTTTGCCCATTGTCCACTAGCCACCTCGTATTCTTATTGGACGAGCAGAACGTATGTAATCGACGCAGTTGGCATTGTAAGCGATCAGCAGCTTTTACGCGCTTACAGAGACAGTAAACAGAAAGGAAGAAGGCGCGAACGTTAATAGGAAAAGCCACCTGGCTGGCTACCCTGCGCTGAGGGTAAAAGAGAGAGGGGGAAGAAAATGCGCGGTGAATTCGCGCAGGCGTACGGGACCGTACCACTTAGTCAAAGGTGTTTACAGAGACCATAAGTCGTCCTTACTAAGGACAAGTGTGCCTTCAATGCCTTGTGGGCCGACGAACGATTGGGGCGGTGTTTTAGTAACACCTGCGCGGAAAGCTGCTGATGGCATAACTACTAAATCCCATTGCAGTCAACAAGACAAATTTGTGTACATTACGAAAGTTACCATCGTTGTCTAATCATCTCGTAAGCCACGCAGTGGAGGCAGAACGTCGCGATATCAGTTTAAAAGGACAAGTGAGGTTCGCAAGAAAGAGAACGCCGGCTTACCGGGTGTGGCTCTTAAGGCTGCACTGCGACGTTCTTACCTGCCCTTGACCACTCCGTGAAGCTAAAAGCACTGCAGTGCGGCTCAGCTCAGCTCGGCAATGACCCAGACGCCAGCGCACGCTTTAAAAGCTTCGTGGGCAACACTACGGGAGCGACCATTATGCGCAGGCTCCATTACAGCAATTATTTATTTGTTTTGCGCGGCGAAGACGTCGTTTCCTTATCGAGCGAAGACATGCGCGCATTCATCGGCACTCGCATTTTCATCGGTGTGATGCAGACGATAGTGCTTTCGACCGAGGTTAGAATCAACAAAGGCGCAGTCCTGGATACCACGCTGCTCGGCGCTAGTTCTCACATGAGCGTGCGCCTTGTTTATTTGTATCGCACAAGCGAAATTCGACGGCGACAGGAGATATTGCGCCGCTCAGGGCCGCGCGATCGGTGTCCCACTTTGTGTTCACTTTTACTGTAAGTACGTGACTCTAGGACGAAGATGTGCCAACAGATAAATTAATCTCCCACCGTAGTCTACGGCCACATCCAGCGCTATAAAGACGCTGCAAATTGCACCAAAGCGTCAGCGGATGCCGTTCGAAGAGGTTGTCGCGGGTTGGCTAAATTGTAGTAAGCCGGATGGCGTCGTTGTGCTCTGAACTTTTCGTTTCACTGTCGAAACCCACCGTGGCGGCTAGGCAGTTATATCGTTGCGTTGCTAAGCCCGAGGTTGCAGGTTCGAATTCCGGACAAAGCGGTCAAACCTCGATGGGGGCAAAATTTCAAAGAACTATTGTGTAGTTTGATTTAGTTGCACGCTAAGGAACCCCACGGGGTCAATATTATTCAATTGTGCCCCATTACGGCGCACCTCATAATCATATTGTGGTTTTGGCATGTAAGACCTCATAAAAATAATTGAAGTTCCACTCCCGAGAAGTAACGCCGCATCTGTAAACTGCAAGGCTGAGCTTTTCTTTAGAAATAGCATGCATACACGCTGTGGTTCAGCGGAACTACATGTGTCTTCGGAGACTAAAATCATGTTTGTAAGCTTGCCGTTTTAAGCGGCACAGTGATAGTTTAACACCATCCGAGTGAAAACCCGAGTGGAAACGTGTCAATGACATTGGCACGTTTGCACCCGGGATCCAGGTTGTCGCATAGGTCCATGCGTTATCTGTAACAGTGTTACTGGTACCTGCGCTGCATCCAGGCAGTAATTAGGTGCATGACAATAAATTCTGTATAGGAAAAATGTTTTTCGATACATGAACGTCATAACAACGAAGACGATCAGAATTACCAGAATAGCAACCTATTATTTTGTGTGATATGCAACAGATTTCATTGTGGTTTATACTCCGCTTATCATTGTGTTTGTGCATCGAATGAAGGACCGTACATTGTGGTTAGATAGTCAAAGGTTATGAACTCAATTTCGTAATAACTGCCTATTGGGGCGCGATGTAGTACTTCAGTGTAGCAACGCAGCTGTGACGCTCACATCGTAGTTGATTGCTGAATGTGTAAGATGCCCTTCGCTGAGATATTCGTGTCGTAGGCAGCCTGCTCACGCTGCAGCTTGAGTTTGTTGCATACGTCGGCGTCTGCGCTGCCATTTCCTGTCGCTGTCTCGAGACCGCGTTTCACATTCTTTTCTGGTGTACGGTTTCTTGCCGTTTCGGCAATAAACGCAGCAAATGAGTGACAAGAGTTCACAGTTGCGCGTAGAAACGCGTCCTGTGCCAACCGGGTACCGGTAAACGTAATGCTAAAAAAGAAATATCTGAGGCCTTCAGAGGCCGAGGTTAGCATCTGCTTACTTTCTGCCAGCCTTGAAACACAGCCAGCATTTTCCCGTCTAAAAGTTTGCAAAGGCGCTGAGTTAAAAACGGACTGACGGAGCCAAGCGCGAAATCCTGTGAGGAACTGAGAAAACGGAAGGTCATGAACGCAGGAGGCGCGCCACGCAGAAAAAACAAAAACGGAGCAAACAAACAGAAACGATGCCCCCCCCCCCCCACCAGAAAAAAAAAGAAAGATAAAGGGGGGTGGGGGTAGCGTAGGCCGGAGTGGTATCGTTCTGGAATGGGTTCAAGCGGACCTTTCTTCAAGCGGAGGTGTTTCCGCAACGAGATAAAGGAATGGGCAGCCTTTCAACGCTTAATTGGCATGTTTTTGTGTACGCCATTGCAACAACATGTACACGTAGCTGCAGTTACGTCATGTTCCTGCTGACATGGCGGGGACTGAAGGCTTTATTGCCTCAAGTGGCCACGAATTCCAGTGTTGCGACGTATCCTCAATGAACGAGAATGAAGTGGAGAGTCGAGTAGCCTTACATCAATCCTGAAGACAAACTCCTGAAGGTGCAACGTCTCTACGCGTTCTGCCCAACGTGCATGGTGATCTGAAGGGGTGAACCGAATTCTGCCCGACACTCGGTGAAACTGTGAACTGAGTGAGCGAACGCATAAAGCTTTTCACCTGTCAGCTTAAATTTATGTGAGTGCCGAGATTCTTACTTTGCTGTCTCCGTAAAGAGATTACACAGTATTGGCGACGCCGGCAATGGGGCAAACTACTGGGTCCGTTACTGACGAGGAAGTTCTTACGCGAGTGTTGTTCGTAAGAGTGAAATCCAACCAATCGTGAAGTTCGAAATATCATTATAGCAGGCATCACGTCAATGACGAAAAAACACTCACGAACTCAAACCTTCGTAAATTGGACGCCTGATCTTAGATCACCCGCAATGGAACATGCGGCCTTTGTTCTGTTTGTGGAGAAATGTCTTACTTGAATCTCTTTATGTGTGCACGCACAAGCAGCAAAAAAAAAGTAATATCATTACAGACATAGGAAGACAAGGAGTTATAACGGAAATTCCTGCCTCAACCTCAAGCACTGTGCAGGCCTCGAGGCTTACAAATGAAGAACTTCTGGTCGTATTTGTTCGTGGCGCACTTGAAGTGCGCAGCATTTTGAGCGACGTAGGTTAGGCGCTAGGAAAGAAAAAGAAGAATCGTCCTTGTGGGCAATCACTGTACACCGCATGCACCAGAATTGGGAGAAAGACGCCAGGTAAATCTCGGACTTTCATATAATCAGTCACCCAATTTTCTCGCAGAAAATGTAATTTGCCATTTCGTGGTGGAAGTACTAGGTGCGTCCTTCAGCTGCTTCAAATTAACGGAACATGGAATATATTTGTCGAAAGGCTTGAGGCATCGTGGAGCACGCGCTGCGCACTTGAACTGCGTTTCGGAATGTGTTACCCGTTTGATGACACCAACAACGGGAGGACGACGCCACCCTCATTCCCTCATAGCCAATGCGCCGTTTGTTATCTTCGAGCGAGCCGGCCAACTCGCCCCTCGCTCACGCTGCTGTTTATCGCGTTATTTCATCGAGCGTGATGACCACCATCATCAACACGGAGCGTCACGGGTGGTCGTATTTACGCTGAACCCGAAACGGACCGCTATAGACCAGAATTTTCATTCCTTGAAGGGGGCAGCCATCTTTGCTGGGGGACTGCTGATTACGTGGAACGGACGACTACGCTAGCACCCAGCCTGTTCTTATCACGTGGCGGCCGCCATTGTTCACTCGCCATCAGCTGTGACGTAACCATCCCGCAGCCCCTACGCTGGCCTCGCGGACAGGTGACAACAGAGGTCAAGTTTATGTATGCTTGCTCTAAACGTGGGTACGAGAGTAAAAATTACCTGGTCTATATTCCCGCTAGAAGTTCTAGATGCATTTTCTATAGCTAAAAGGAATATTCTGCGTTCTTCCAGAGGTTGCGAATACAGGAAACTACAAGGAACTGGAAAGGTCAGGGGCGCACCTAGATCAACCCGCTGTCCCGAAATATTCTTTCTCCCTGTGAAAGGGTTAGCTATTTTTTTGCGGAACTGTTCGTTTCTTCACTTTACACTGGTCTTTGTCACTTTGTAATTAACCGAATTATGAAGTGACCATTAGTCAGAGGTTATGTCTAAATTTGAAATGTTGTTTTTACCACTCTAAATAGGCATTCGGTCTGCCACATTTGAATCGGAAATAAACGTAAGTCCTTAACTGAAGTGACAAATGCCGTGTTATCATTTTAAACGCCATTTTAAATGCTTTCTTGCAGTATCATCAGTTTTACAGCCACATTTAGTTGGTGTCGAATTGGCCGGGCATATTTGTTGTAAGTCGCATACGGATGCACATTCTCTAAAATTTGATGGTTAGTTAGTAAAGAACGCGTCACTTGAATACGCTCAGACTCTTGAAAGCGCTGTCTGAAATTCATAGAACGTTCGACTTCGTATTATCAAAGCGCCCAGACAGCGTTATAAACATTGTGCAAGACAGCGACTAAGCTTTTGTGCGAGCAAAAGCAGACTATTGGCGATAAAGAAGCTAGAATATCACTGCTAGTTCCTTATAGGAATACAGCATTCGAGTCTAACAATTCTTGCAGCACTGCCATAGTGCTCAAAAATGACCCACCATACGTGCCATCATTGGTGGAGGCCAGTGGTTACACATACAACTGCAAAGTGCCTTTATCAATTCTAGACTGCGTACCTGTGCTGTGGGAAAATTAATCAGTTTTCACCATCGATGTGTTTACCTTACGTGGCGCACGTTTGTGGAACATTGCACCATACGTGTTTGAGGAAGTGCCCGAGGAAAAAAAATGTTCAGGCAAACCGATGTTTTCTGCTATTGTGGTGTGACTTCTCTAATTAATAGCCGTTATCATCTGACCTACACAGAACTGTTTCTACGGGATATCATCACCTGCTCATGTGAAAACAGTGATTACCTCACAGGAAGACACAAGGAACACGATGTCATAGCGCTGACTGACAAAGAGACGTTATCGTGTTCTGCCTGCTCCTTCGCGTCTCGTCCCTATGTGGGATAGCGCTGTTTTCATGTAATCAAGAAAGAACTATACAGTCCGTCAGTCAAACCTTGCGAATATCATTACTTGAATTCGTGCTAGCGTGTTTGCTAATGGAGGAAACAGAGAGCCGCTGTGAGGGTCAGAAGATCAACGATGGGCAACATTAGACATGTTAACGTATTACTGTTCTGCGTAAGCAATACATTGACGGAAACTACGAGAATGTCTGTACGGAAGAACACAGACAGCATCATGCCAGCAGACTTGGGCACCAGCTCATGTTTGCTGGCATCGCGCACTGAGGCATACGTGCCTCACAACCGCAGGCTGTAATACAACAATGAGGGCGCTCACCATTTGTCGAAATAGTAGTCAATGTTCTCTCCGGCGGCCACAGTCGGAGAGCTCAGGAGGAACTCGTTCCTGTCCTGCCTCCTACGGCGTTGCCTGCGCTTGTAGCTATGGTCCTCCATGAGCGCCTCCTCGTCACTCCACGAGTTCGGCCGCAGGGCGCTGCTGCGCAGCCGGCCGAAGTCGCCCTGCGAGCGTGCCTTGCGCAGGTCGTGGTCGGTGTCCAGCATGGATCGCACGGGTGACCGCGATGGCGCCGAGAAAGAAGGCGAAAGAAGAGCATGGTCGGACTCGTTCGTAGCGGTGGTGGCCGGCCGTCCCGCGGAAGGCTCCGGCGCGGAACCAATGTTGGAGCTGGAGAAGGTGCTCAGTCCGAGGTCGCCGCGGTCAGCCCTAAAGGTCGTCCTGGACAGGGACGCCTGGTAGCGTTTCTCGATGTCGTCCAGCGCGCCCGAATACAGGCTGTTGCCGTACTTGTAGTTATCGTTGTAGATGAGCGTCAGCGGCCGCTTCCAGTTTCGGGGCGCCATCGTCGTAACGTCTTTGGTCGGGAGTCGAGCGCTGCTCCAGAGACCTCGGGGCACGCGGAGCACGGGCTGGGTTCGGTCTGTCGGTGCAACTCGTTTGTTTTCGCGTCCCGGTCCGTTCTAAGTTTAAACCTGCCCACCGGATGCGGCGCGCCGCCTGGAGGAAAGCCGAAGGGCGATCAGGGCGAAGCCGGTGGCTGCCAGCGTGCCGGCCGATCCCCCAGTGCCACTTTGCGGGCACTTTGCACCACCTGTACGCTGCTGTAGTTGGTCGTTCACTCGAAAAAAATAAGTTCGTTCTTAGAAAGCAGTGACAGACATCTTTAAATTTGTGCAATTGGTGGCAAGAAATTAGGCCGATTAAAATGTCGCTATGTATAATTTTTACCGTAAAGACCGGCAATGCAAGGTGTCGAGGAATGGAGGGGGAGTGTAACCTGAAGATGTCAGCCGTGAAGAAGCTTAGGTAATTGAGACACGCTGGAAGCACATATAAAGCAGAAAGTTCTTATTGACGTTAGTAAAGAAGCAGCGTCGTTATTACTCGGTTGGCATATTCATTATTGCTCCAAGGAGCTATGTTTGACGGGCTGTACACGAGTAGCTGAAATCCAGAAAAAAAGCACATAGGCGCCCTTTTCTTTGCTTCATGACGTACGCATAGCCCTCTGGCATGTTTGCTTTTATCGCGAACATTGATGAGTCGTTGCCCGCTCATGTTTGTTTGATTCCGGCAACAAAGCTTTTGCCACGAAGCCAGCCGAGCTGTGTGTGGTCTTCGACACCGAATTACGGGGCGTGGTGCATTCGCGGGAAGCAGAAAAATATCTACAGAGGACCAAAGCGCCGAACATGGCTGACACACACGAAGCATCACAGAAAGGAAGCTAATGATTGTAAATCCAAGAAGAGATACGAACGAGCCAAAAATCGAGAGCTTTTCACAAACATAGTAAGTCGACAAAGTCAGCAGGAAATTAATGCAGGAACATTTTCTTGAGGCTTTAAATTCGATATGTTGTTTCGAGCAGCGAAGGGAACAAAAATACGGGCAAACAAAGGAGAAAACGCTCAGGAGCAGAATGAACGCCATAGTGGAGTACAACAACTAGAAACTCAGAACAGAGAAGCACGAACATGACGACATTAACCTACCACCTCAGTGTCACATTCCCTTAATTCTCACAAGGATGAGCTTTCCCTGCTTCCAGTTTCTAAATCGAAACTTCATTTGCTTACCACTTCGGGGTTTGGCGAGTCGACTTTGGTTCTCTCGCAAACATGGATGGTCCCGGTGTAGGTGTATAATATTAAAATGGGCCGATCCTGGAGATTGCATAATCAAATGGTGTGATTGGTGGTTCGATTTTGACACCAGTTCAGCAAGTGAGTCGCCGTGACGGTTTTAACATGCTGTGCAAACGCGAATGGAAAGCGCGTATGGTTAAATTTTGATATTGCATTACAGTTGCTCAAATTTAGCATACGGACCTACAGTAGTTTCTTTACCTCTTTCTTTGGCTTTGTCGGCGGCGTTTCGCCTAGTTGCAGTAACTGATAGCTTCTCGCACATTTGAAACTCGGAGAGGCAAGGTACCAAGCATCAGAAGCTTATAAAGCGTTCTTCAAATTGGGAGAGGGGGGACGAGACCAAACTTGAAACTTACATTTGTAGAGGCGTGAGTTCTGCTTATATTTCCTGCAGCGTGCAATTTAGGATGTCATCGACCGCCTATTAACAGTACACTATGCCTGGAAACCGCAACACAATAAGACATAACAACAAAGCGACGGGTCAGCTGAAGAGAAAACGCGTTCCTACTACCGAGTTTTATCTCGATGAATTTGGAGGAGAACATGGAACATTGATACAGGAACTAAAAATGAGTGCTTCTGGGAACGTGCTTTCTAGGATTGTTTTATTATTTACCATAAAGAACAGATGCGTGTTCGCGGCCGATGTGTGGTTGGCGCGGAGTTGAGGGAGGGAGCAATACAAAAGTTTACTGCGCGGATCGGCGTGGATGAAGCCATAACTTCAACCCCTCTCTCTCTCTCCGCTTCCGAAGTCCGGGAGTGGTCAAGCCCCTACTGCCCCTCTGCTTCGGAAGCCCCTGTGAAGGATATATTTATTACATCAGTGTGCATGAGTTTAGGTGGGAAGCACTTGGGTAAGGTCATAGGTCCCAAGTCGTGTCCCTGTTGGTGATCCATAATGAAACTTCAGCACATGGAAGGGACAGGGAAAAGAATTCACCGGCGATTACGATACTTCCTAATGCGAATTCCGAACGCAGCTTCGTGTTGGGGCAATGCCAGATGTGTTTGAAGTTTTGGCTATCCGCAGTTGTAGCAATGTAATATTCGTTACATATTACCACAGAAACTACCAGCGCTCGAGCGCTACGCACACCACTATGTGCATTGCAGGCGTCGCGAACCAAGCGAAACGCCGACAGCGAGGTTAGCGAGGTTAGAGGCCAGTGGCTCGTGATACCCACAGACTCTCTTTCGTCCTCGTTCGCTCTATCTATTACGCCGACGCCAGCCAACGGCGACGCCGCTTAACGCAGGAACGGGCGCCTAAGAGCTGCACTCTAAAAGACGAGACAGGATGAAGTGCTGTGCGTCAGCACTTAGTCCTGTCTCGTCTTTTTCCCTGTCCGTTCACTGTGCTGAAGTTTCACTACGGTTCTGTACCAACACGCCCAACTGCATACTCCGTAGGTGAGTTCGAACGTAAAGGATGTTTGCCCAAGCCTCGCTACGAAGTTGTATACTTGATTGTCTTTGAAAGGGTTGTAGAGGAGCTATACGTCAAGTGCAACTGCCAGTACGTACACACGCACTTACAATTCCATTATGCCTCGCGAGACCAACGACGTTCACTGCGCGGGATAAGCATATATACCACATATATTTTCATTTGTAACCTATTTGACGTTTTCTTTATCCATTTATGCCCTTTATTCTTTCATTTCGCTTAGAAAGCGTGCTCCTGAGAAGGAGCACGCTTCCTGATGTCCTTTTTTTATTTTTGCGTGTATATTGGTGTTCATCACAGGTTAGACTAAGTGGCTTTTAGAGGCCGGTTCAAAGCAGCTTTATCATCCTGTATAACATGTCCAAAAATAATCTGTAGACATCCTCATACATTCTTGCATGGACACGATATATTACACACATTCAGCACACTTGTGACAGCGCGTACCTCTTCAGTAAACGGCTATAGGAAATAGCACCCAATGATGCATTCTTCCATGAAGTCTCCCTTGTAATTCAAAATCGGGATAGGACGGCGATTCACTCCCGTACCGTATGATGCGCGAGCAAATTTGTCTCGATGCGCAAATTTTTCGCAAAAAGCAGCCGTGCTTGAAAGCAGCGTCACCTACGCGACGCCCCAACGAAAATGAGCCCTGCAGAGGTGGCGGCAAGAGCCGGCCAGTGCAGGGTGGTGACGCAGTTGGGTCATCCGGCGGCGGCCCTCTCGTTTCGCGCGGGCTGGCGAGCGTGACGCGCGGCGCCCCGAGAACAGGCTGAGAGCAGCGCTTTCGAGTGGGCGCGCCGAGAGAAGCGCTAAATGCGGACGGCTGCAGCGGCCCTCCACCGCCTCCGATGCACGCAGCGCGTGGCCACCGCTCTGGCGTCGGCATCGAGATCCAGCGCAGAGGAGGAGACTGCGGTGCTGATTAGAGCAGCCATCAGAAATAGCGCGGTACGCACGAAGGCCGACCTCTGCAAGAAGGAGCGAGCGAGTCAAATAATGCTTCACTGGAGCACAAAGAACAACGGCCGTCATTATGCGTGCGCGCATCACACAGTGACATTTTTAGGCGCACGGACCAGTGGATATAACGGGGAGTTCTGCGGCCTTTTCGTGTCTCCCCAAGTGATTGTAGAAATGCATTATGCTACGCAGGGTTGGATAAGCGATGCAGCGAGGCCTTTGTTTAGTTTACATGTGTTTTGTGTGTGTGTGTGTCTGCGTGCGTTTCGCGCGCGCACACGCCCCCACCACGCACACACACGCGTATTTTAAGCGGAATATTGTTTTTGGACTGTGAAAGTGCGCATCCTCTGCAGTAAAACGTTCACTTTAAAGAGTAATAAAACTGTTAATTTTTGCGATCTACATGCGAGGCATTGTTACGAAATAACCATATACTGACTCACAGGTGCCCAGAACCACCCCTCGGGGCTTGATGACAAAACACATTCCGTGGATAGAAGACGAAGCTGTGAACATTTGAGCCAAATTTTGCAATCATGCGCGCACGTGGATTTCACAAGCGGGGTGCAAAGTTGCAGCACCTTTTTTCACACATTACGGTGGGGCGCCTGCCAAATGCTGTTCATGGACGGCACCGAGCAGATTACCAGAGAGAGCTGTCATTGGTCAATAGATTTAGTGTCCAGCCAGAATTTTCAGATCAGTGCTCTCATTCATATTGTTACTGTGGATCCTAATTGATGTAGTTAACCAAAGAGGCTGCAGTGGTGAAGAATATGCGTTCCGAATTTTCATAGGAATTGTTAACTTCCAAACAAATACCAACTGTTGTCTGCTCAAGCTCGGCCGCGCCAGCGCCACAGGAATCGAACGCCGCACTGTAGGCGGGGCACCCTGGTCCTTTGAGGCAATGGAGGCACTGTGCGGATATGAACGGTGTACATAGCGCTCGTAACACATCGCTTTTACGAGGTACTTAAAAAATATCTGTGATAATATGTTCCGAAAGGAACTTTACCCGGTTCAAAGCGTTTTCGAGATAAAAACAGAACACTGTGTTTTGCACTTAGCAGCAACACTGTATTCTGGTACCGGTTGCTCGAGGGCAGTTACTTTCGAAATTCAGTTCGCAGATGCTATCACTTAAAAAAAAAGAGAGTAATGAGGATAAATCGCAATCACAGTAGTTTTCATACCAGTAGCGTTCCTATGCAGAGATATCCGACTGACTGAACTTTTCTTTTTTTTGCCAACCAGCGCCATTTCCAGTTGGCAGGAATACGGGCGGGGCAATCGCAGTGACGTCATGCTAATTGCTAACAGGAATAAGTCTATTCTTTTATTTATAGTGTGAGCCATCAGCAAGTCAGTACGGTAGCCGCGGTTAACAAAGGTTAATTCATGATAAACAAGATTAATTTGTTGTGCGAGTATTGATAGACGTTATAAAGTTGCACACTGTTTTGTTCAATAAGCATGTCAAGAAAAGTACCGCATTCTCGACTGGGGAGGCACAATGCTTCGAACGTGGCTCACTGCGCTGGCTCTATTTCCTCCACGGGGGCATAACGCCACACATTAGTTATACCTCCGCTTGCTCCTTCCGGCATATTATCCTAGTCAGAAAAAAACGCAACGCACTGAAAGAAGTTGAACGAGGCGCTTAAGAAATTAATTTTGTTTGGATCGGTTAATGACAACATTCGCCCGAACACAACGTGCAGCCATTCATGCAGGACAGCGAAGGTTACAGTGGTATATTCACACCAGGCAGGGTGTAGAAAGAAAATTTACGTCGAACTTGACCTACTAATTAGTGAGTCTGTACCACTGCGCACGGGTACATGTATTGCTCGCATGCACTGTAGGTAATGGGAATGGCTTCTCTTACGGTATTTCAATCTACAAAGCAATGCCAGTGAGTGTATCTCGGTTATTCGTTTTCAGGCCATGCACATGAGACAAAACCTGTCCATATACACGCATATAATCAGCCCTTCGGTATCCTTATACGGCACGCACCTGTTAATATAACACCGCATCAGGGTTGCCAGATTCGACGACCTTGCGCCATTTTGGCTACTTTACTTAGGCCGGTGGCTGCAGAAAATACATCTTGCCTACTTGGCTACTATTTGGCTACTTTCTTCTTCCCTCGACTTGAACCAAATTATCAATATATTGTAACGTCGCAGCCGCTGGCGTTCGAGTATGCGTTGTCAAAAGATGGCGACCGAGGCGTGTTTCCAGCTCCTTTTTTTATTTTCGAAAGTCTGCCCTTAGGCATAATAATTATTGATTCACAAATACACATACAAATTTGCGTCGTGTATGAAGTCCAGCAATGAGCGATGGTGAGGTCCACTAATCCAGCGGTCAAGGTCGGGTGGTCGGCCAGGCCTGAGGCCTGTTTCACGTAGGGGACGACGACGGCTTAATTGTAGACCCGTGCAAGTCCACAATAAGTGTGTGGCAGTTACATCGTGGATTACGGCGTCGCAAAATGGGCACGATGTACCATACGGGCCGCGGTACTTTTGCTCCCAAAGGGTTGTCACGGATGGGGTAAGCACAACCCCAACACGAAGCCTCCGCAACGTAACCTCCTCTCGGAGGGTTAAACCACCAGGGAGGTCTAAAACTTGAATTTCGCGCTTGTATTATACAAAAGAAAATGCTTTGGATACCTGGCTGGGACTCTGGGGGGGGGGGGGGGGAGCTGTCGCATGGGGCCTCACTTCGCGGACCACCTATTGCTGAACGCGACTTTGAGCTGTGATTGGAAGGGAACAGGCCATCCGAAGGCGCTCCGCATCCAAGACGCTCTGCACTCGTCGAGATTAGATATCGGATATCCGAAGAACTGTGTGGGCTATTAGGATTAGGTACAGACTCGACTCGGGAATACCGGCTGCTCGGACTTCGTCATTGCGGGAGAAACTATTGCAAAGTAATACAATTTATGCTTCAATCCCTGCAACTGTGACTTCGAGCACAGTCATGCTGTGCTCATTTTTATTGTCGCCGTAAGGATGGCACTTCTAGACGCAAGACACGTGAAGAAAGTGTCATTTCTGCAACAGCTCAGGAAACTTCGTCATCCTGAACGAAATGATCGCTACAGTCTACAATTTCCACTTTAATCTCAGCAATTATGATTTTGAAGGGTTCTTGCTGTACTTATTTACATTTCCACCACAAGGCTCATGCATTTAGTCCTTTAACTAAAAATGTCGCAGTTGTTCTCAAACACGCGCGGCTGCTTTTGGCGAATTTTACTGCCCTTGGCTCAAGTTGGCAACTTTTTGGCTAGTTTCTCCAATTTTTTGGCTATTTTCTGTCTTTTCGACCTGGCAACCCATCACCGCATGATATTTACACAGCTTATTATGCACACTTTTGTTGCTTACAGACTGTTAAGCTCTAGGGCGCGGGTTCGATTCCCGGCCACGGCGGCCGCATTTCGATGGGGGGCGAAATGCAAAGAACACTTAGATTTCAGTGCACGTTAAAGAACCCTAGGTGGTCGAAATTAACCCGGAGTCCCTCACTACGGCGTGTCTCATAACCATATGGTGGTTTTGGCACGTAGAATTCCAGCAATTATTATTATTTGTTGCTTACAATCAGATCCTGACAAGCTTCCAGCGGGGTTTACAAAAAAAAAAAAAAGAACGGGTAAGCTAATACTTAAACTTGGAGGCGCGGTTGCAAAATTACTGCAGAGTGTGAATTTAGTGAGCTTGAGTTTAAACTGAGCTACATAACACTAATGAAGATGATGTTGCTATAGGAAGAAGCAGTGAAGACACGATGTGTGCCCCATAACTGAAATACTATTCTAAACTGCAGAAGGTTTCTGCTTGCTTTTAGTTCCTACAAGGACATCTGCTTTCCTTACTATTGTAAGCATTCAAATTCTGAGAAGGTAAGTCGTACAAAAATAAATATTTTAGTACTTGGGGTTCATTCATACACGGCGCACACGTTACTGCCCGAACGTGTTATTGTCCTTCCCGCATTCGAACAATCGAGTGCCGCTATTCTAAGGACTGCAGTCTTCACGGATTCGTACGTGAACACAAGTAACATGGACAGATAGATGATTATGTCCCTGCGGTAGTGCCTTCTTCTGATGCGCTTGCCAATGCGCTATCGTATACGGTGTAATTCGCGCTTCATAATGTGTGCGATGTACCGTGCTCCCCACATACTATCAGAGCGTTATCGTCTGTGCAAGTATTTCGGGAGCAACCGCATACAATATGCCGCGGCGGACGAAGAAGACACTGCGAACACCGCGAAGAAGACGTTGTCCTTCAGAAAATCAAAACCCCAAACGCCCCCTAAAATCTGCTTTTCTCGCAGTCAATGAGTTCAGGGCCTGAGGAATCGCTGAATTCTACTAATTTTGTAATTTCTTGAGCTCGTGAACTTAAATTTAAGACAAGACTTCGGCGGGGGGAGGATTGGTGTTCTTCCTGTGTTTCGTTTATTCGAACCTGTCACGCGCGCACTCAGACCACCACGCCTCTAATTTGCGGGACTGGAACAACCTTCGCTGCGACCTTGCGATAACACTCGACGCAATGGCATGCAGAAGCAGAGACTTCGATGCCCACTTGACTGGTCGCATTACCACTGATAGATGCTGTAAATGATGTCTTTGGACGTTTGCCAAAAGAGGGGTTTTCCAAGTTTGTGGCTTGACACTTCCTTGTGAAGCGTAAATGCACTCGAGCCCAGACAGCCGCCTATTACATGTCTCTTCACGTCGCGTCACATGCTTCGATTTTACCGACGCATCTATTTTTTATACCTTCTTAAAAGCCTTCCCCTTCTCTGTGAGCTAGTGTACGTTGATAACGATATACAACTAGGTATCCTATACATAATTTCACAGACACGCTACGCATCGACTGTTTTCGTTTTGTCGTCTCGGAAAAGCGCAGCAAACCTAGTGTGTCCTTGCTGCCAGTCAGCGAGCAAGTTAGAGAAAGTTAAAACTTGCACGCTGACATATCTACCTGGTGTCTCGATACGATGCCTTATTTATAGAATGAACGGTTGAAACCACAGCATGCCGCATAGACTGCTTCTATTTGTATTTGCGCATATAAACTTGGAAGGGTTTACTTCATCTGCGAGGAGGAATATAAATTTATGCATATATAGTGTATTGAACTGCACGGCGACCAGAGGGACCAAAACGTCAATAAAGGATTTCTTTTTAATGTTCGCTTTTTCTATAGAAAAACTTTCCACACGTAACACACATATACATTACAATTATTTTGCTTAATATTTCCGCTGAAATCGCTTGATGCGAGGGATCCGAAAGCACGGCGTTGACGCCGACGGCGCTGCAGTGAAGTCTGTCGTGATAACTCAGAACGCCGATTAAATTCATTGTCATGCGATCGCAGCTTTCATAGACAATATAAATGTAGGGTGGTCGGAATTAGTTACGCAAGGAGATAAGGACAAAAAAAGGCTCCTGTCTTTTGTCGCCCTAGTTTTGCTCCCCTTTAATGTGCTTGGCATCTTCGTTGCGTTGCACTTTCGGTTTTGACAGCTCTTTAGCGATAGGAATTTTTTAATATCCTGGGTGTGTCATTCTATTCCAGTCGAGCTGAACTGAGTTGTATTTTGTGCTATTGACTTACAAAACGGTGCTCGGGCGAGACATTTGCCGGCAGTATTTCCAATACTTGGGGAATTTACGGCTAGAAAATTCCTGCTTTCCAGGTTTTAAATGCGAAGCATTTCTTAGCCAACCCTGGCGCTTCGAGCGTTTCTACCTACCTACCTACCTACCTACCTACCTACCTACCTACCTACCTACTGCGCCACAGATGACTGACAGTTTATATCTATCCAGGAGCGGCGAGAACAGACATTGGTAATTTAAATGCGAGAGCGGTAAGAAAAAACGACATCGGCAGTGTTGACCCGACGAATGCAACTAAGATAAAATAGGATCCCAACAGGAATCAAACCCAAGCATTCTGCGTGGCAGTCAGGTATACTACCACAGAGCCACGCCAGGTCTAGAAAGCGCTTTCGATAAACACCCTATGCAGGCGTAATGTCGGTGCAACGTCGCTTGTGGTTGTGGTGATGGCTACATAATTTTATAACAAAGCAATAAACTCTCCATATGTGCTCCTAATATACAGGTGTCATGTCAGGTTAACGTCTGTGATTCGCGTGTTGGCTCCACTTTTATAGCAGTCTAATAAACATTACATTTGCATTCGTATGATTCAGCAAGCTCTATTGAAGCACAGCCATAAAATGCAGCATAGAAGTACTCGCTGACTGCTTCGCATTAAATCGATTCCCACAAGGCGTGGGATCTGCCGAATTGTTTTGTGTGTGCGTTACTACATGCCATGGTGATTCAGCGTGTATGGCAATCAGCGTTCTAGGATATGGTTTCTCTCCGCGGCGGCTGTACAGTGCTCGTCAAATGAAACCCGAACAGCGGCAAGCCTTCGCAGTGGTATAGTGCGCGCCGTCCAGTTATCACCATGGATAGGCGCGCATATGCGCAGTGCGGTCAAACCGGATGCGCGCGCCTGTCAATGGTGATAACTGGAACGGCGCGCACTATACCACTGCGAAGGCTTGCCGCTGTTCGGGTTTCATTTGACGAGCACTGTACCTTTGCGTACACGAAGCACGAAAACCCTGATGTATTAAAGAAATAAAGTTCGATTAAAAGACCCATACGGTCAACATCATTCCGGGAACCTGCACCAAGGCGTTTTTGCCGTAGACCAAGCGTAGTGAGCTTGCTGTTTCGCTAGTTGGTGCACGGCATTTCAGAATGAAAACAGCACAGACTCTGCGCCGTTATTTCAGCTTCATTTTCTTCCTCTAGTACCAAGCGTATGTTTGACGCCAGCATAAATGATTAAATTTTGTCGAGTAGATGTCATTCTTAATAAGACAGGCTGTTCCTTGACTTTGATCAATGGGCATGCGGCTCTCTGCTTTACTCTTGCGCTGAGCTGGCTTGCAGCCGAGCCTTCTGCTTGGATTACCACGGTGTGAACCTGCTGCTGAGAGCTGTCTTCCAAGAGGCTAGAAACAGGACGGATGGATATGTGAAACATTGCTAGGACAATGGAAGACCGTTGTAACTAGGCGAAGTTTTTCAGCTCGAAGAATGGGGTTGCTAGCACTGCGATGCAATCGCAGAAAAATGCCTTTTGTACTAGTTTTTACGGGGTTCATGTGCACAGGCACCATTCCTAGCCATGGCGAAATTCAATCCAACAGTTTCAAGTTGCTAGAAGGGACGTTTTCTCCGCACATCCGTTATTTATCTACTTTTTACCACACTGAGAACATAAATATGTGTTAATCCGCGACATATAGTGACAGGCAGACAAATAAATTTATTGAGGTCCCGAGGGACTAGCCGAGGGGGACCCGTTGGGGCCCGTGGCTCGCAGCTGGCTGCTCCGATGTCGGAATCGGGAGGCTATGCCTCTCAACTCTTTCATGGGCCCTCTGGAAGGCCGTTGACTGGATCTTGAGTTCGGTACTTGAGGTGGCCTCGTCCCAGTCCTGTTCGCTGGTGAGTGACGTATCCCGTAAAGCGGAACACTGCCAGACCAAGCGGGACACTGGCAGAGTGCTAAATTCCTCCCCACAATCCGGGCACTGTGGATCAGTTTCTGTGTTAATCCTGCTTAGGAACCTCGTGAGAGATATGACATTGCCTGAAGCATCCTAAGCGTGATCGCTTGAGATCTACATAGTTTCGGGTGTGGAGGCGCGAAACGCCTGCGTTCCTCTTTATAGAGGGAGATGATATCATGGAACGTTAATAAGTGAGAATTATATTTTTCTGCTTAAATTAAGTCAAGACCACAGTAAACATGCTAGATGAAAAATAACAACAACAACGACAAAAGAAACAAGCGCGAGCAATAGGCCGGTGAATATTACTTCAAAATTTTCGCACAAGGCTGGAAGAGCTTTTCGATGGAGGCGAAAACGTACGAGGCCCGCGTACCTAGATTTAGGTGCTCGTTAAAGAACCCCAGGTGGTCGAAGTTTCCGTAGCCCTCCACTACGGCGTCTCTCGTAACCATATCGTGGTTTTGGGACGTTAAACCCCAGATATTATTATTAAGGCTGGAAGAGCAACTGGCTGCTTTGATATATTTCTGGATTGCGGCGACGCTTGCTTGTGCGGGACAGAATAAAGGAGCACATTGACTAGCCCGTGATCCTGTGCCCATTTGATCTACCATTGTATTGGTGTGTCATGTAATCAAGTAACACGGTAATCTAGAACCGAATTATACACACCCAGATTCATCCACTTAAAAAGTTCACTTCACGATTACGCAGTCTTCAGAGAATTGGAAACGAGATACGTCAACTGGATAAATAGAATGAACTAACACGATTTACACTTTTCTGCAGTTACTGTTTCTTACAACATTTGTAACTCTGCCGTGACTGCCTTGCACTTGCCGCGTGTGAAATTGCATTGTTTATTCTGACTGTACGAGTGCACCACGGCGGCACGGGGCCTTAGTCGGCCAAAGCTGTGTGCCGTTAGTGCTCATGCTTCCGGACATTTTTATAAACAGTGGAATAATGAATGAATGAATGAATGAATGAATGAATGAATGAATGAATGAATGAATGAAGTGGTATAGTAGGAGACGCAACGGTTATAACGGACTGTTTAATTTGCAACCGAACGAAATGCTTGGCCAAGAGAAAGAGAGCAGGAATATAGGTAGGGTAGGAAGGTTAACTACCTAGACTATACGCCCGACTTGCTACCCTGCACATGGGGAGGGGAATAAGGGAGTAAAAAAGAGAGACAGTTCCCCTCAGCGAAAGCGCGCTAGTGCTAGCACGGTTATTCTGAAACACTGATACTATCGCCTTGCCTGGCGCACTTGCCCAACGCGAGCGCCGCTGTTATAATCAACTGGAAGACTACGCTCATTTTTATTCTTTTTTTGAGGCTGTTCATCGGGCGCATATCGTACTTTCGTTTTTCTTGCTCCCCCTTCTGATCGTTCGCCTCATTTAAACATAGTACGAAAACATAGGTACGGTGTTACTGAGGCGATTGCGTAATTGGTTGATTCGGTATCGCGGCACCGAGTGTGACCTTGAAGGCAGCAGATCAGTGGTCAAGGTGGAGTAGGCGCACTGCACGTGATAAAAACAAGATGCACCTCCGTGCCAAATCTTTTCGGGGGTGCTGTCGTTTCGGATTGCCCAGCAGCGAGTGAGAAGGATCCCACGGCACAAAAAGTGTGAATGCAACCCGCAACGCCGACAGTCTCCCTGAAAGGAGGGAAGTGAAGGAAAAAGAATGTGTCGCTAATAAAACAGCAATTACAGCGGCACTGCACCAGCTGTCTGCCTTGAGTCTTCAGGGGGTTGCACCCTCGCTGCTCTATCATTTTGATTCTGAGGGAACTCGTTCTTGAGAGAATGCCAGGACGGGGGGCGCGACAGTCTCTGAAGGACAACGAATCTTACTGGGCCTGTCGGACTGCTATAAATACAGCAGGTCGCTTGTTCTCGCCGCGCTCTCCAGTTCTTGTCTGTGCCAGGACAGCGACTCCCCGCACGGTACTCAATAGATTTGTCGTTATATTTGTGAGCTCGCCTTCGCATTACGCAACACTGTTGCAAAAGAGCGAAGGAGCCCCCCGAATCAAGGTGCCGGGTGCACGGGCGATTCTCCGTTTTCATCTTCACTTGCCAGGCGACAGTGACGGGGGTCGCCACAGTTGCGCGTATAGTATTGTGATGTGTGTCGTATAGTAGTTTCTGCTGGCCTTTTGTGTCCGCTGCGGTGCCTGTGCACCTGTGACGCGGCGTTAATCGATGTCAAACACGCCGAGAATGTGACACGACCTCTAGCGCACCTCGGGTTCCGAGGGCATTGGCGCAAGTGTGCTTCACGTGCAAGCGAGGAACCCGTGGTGCGTCGCACCAGACGATCTCAGACACACGGTATAGCACACTTGGCAGCGGCTCAGCGATTCGCAGCCAGGCCAAGGTAGCGAGAGAATGAGCCTGCTCATCACCTACGTCGTGCGAGTTTCTGCATAAAAATTAACGAGCGAGCTGACAGATGACGGCGGCGCGACCTCAGACAAAGGTCTCCGTTGGTATCGCGGCCTGGCACATAAAATCCTGCGCGCGCCAGCGAATAGAGCTTTGAAAAGAGAGAAATCTGGGCTAGCACACTTTCGTGCCCGTCAGTGGTATAATAAATAAGCGGTCATCGGGTGCGAGGATCGGGGGTGATGATATTATGCGCGGAGTTGGGCAGATCTCCAGCAGTGTCCTTTCGCTTACAAGCAAGTTGATGGCCGGGCCGCGTTCCCTGGCGGAACGTGCGCCTCACCGACGCGGTGTGGAGAGGATCTTGTGTCGCGCTGCAAAGTACGATGCACACGTTATTTGATTCGGCCGAGGCTAATGCAGGTCACCGATAGTTGAACGGCAGCGAGCCACCGTGCGCGTGGGAACGGCAGAGCGTGGGAACGTTGGTGTGTTCGAAAGCACTTCTGGGCTCCACCCGAGTATACAGTTTAATGTAGCGTTGCCTATTTCGATTGGAATGAGCTATCTGGGTGTGATCGTCCACACGGACTCTAAAAAATAGACGCTTATGGGAAAGCGGTTGGTGTCCCAAATCGCGGCCACGAATTTCAGAAGAACCAATAGAGTGAGGCAGGAAGAGCAGCACACTGTGAAAGCGTCGGCATTTGTTTTTAGTTAAGTTCCTCGTAAATTACGACCGTAAAGATATGTAACGTCCGCCCGCATGTCTAATCGGTTTATCTGGGCAGCAGCGTCAAGTCGTTTGCGAATCAAAGCGAGTCGTAGAGATTCGGCGGTATTGGATGATGGGCGAGCACGACGCGTGGGAGCCGGTTCCTCTTCCACAATATGAATATGCTGATCGTTGACGCTGCCATAATTGAATGGATTAAAGGTTTCCTCACTAATTGTGTTTAGTTTTGGCGGTGCTCATGAGACAACGTTACCTGCGCAACGCCTGTCCTGTCGGGCGGGCTGCAGAAGTCTGTCCTTGGACAATGCTATTTTAAATGCGCGTAAATGACTGGTCAACTGACGTCTCCCCTCTCACATATTTGCCTGGTATACCGCGGCGTAACTAATAGCTCCAATATCACACTTCCACAAGCAGATCTGAACACACAGCTGGTGCTGTTCTTGGCACATGGAAATAATTATCGTAAAGTGCAAGGCTAAGCGAATTTCTTGTACTGACGTACAGTTCACCCGACCTATCGCATTACATACAACCTCAGGAATCTGCCTGCAATCCCACTTAAGTACCTCGATAAGTAGCTAACAGCAGCACGCATTACATCCGAAGCTAGTCGCACTCTACCCGTACCTACGGCGAAAAATTTTCCATTCGCGTAAATTACTCTTTTAGGCAAACGGAATGGAAAAAGCGGAGCACGTTCCTAAAGCATATCTGCATAGATAACGGCTATATATTCATGCTCCCCCTGCTTTTCGCACATTGTGCCAGCCTATTAGCCCTATAATATCGCCGACATTGTGCAATGTAATCCTGCCGCTATTCGCATTATGATTAGACGCAGGACGCTGTTTGATGGTGGGAGGAAAAGAGAACTGATACATGTCGGTAAACCGAGCACGTACAAGCGAGATCGAACTGCATGTGCGTGGTAAGAATGAATGTGGTAAGAAGGAATAACGCTGCACCCGGTCGGGTGAACAAAAAAACATCGAACGCCAAAGAATAGGTGACAGCACCGCAGCAGGGCGAGCAGCCACGCACAGCGTACGAAAACAACGCGCGCGTATATGAGGACTGGCCGACTGCGCGCACCGCGTCTTCGGTTAGGCATTTACCTTTCGATAGTACTGCCGCACAATGACAACGCCTCGCCTTTGTGGCAGCCCCAGAATCCCACATTAAACGAAACAAAACTCGATGCAGTTTAGAAGCGCGCAGCCTGTTTCATCTTGTGTAATTATGCCATGAAGCATTCAGCGTAACTTCCACGAAAGCATCGCTGAAGCTTCTTCCACTTGCCACTCCAAGTCGCCGGAAACACATTCTCTATCATAATATATACTGTATAGCGCAAGATTTTCTCTTGCGGGTAAAATTAAAACAAACAAACAAACAAACAAACAAACAAACAAACAAACAAACAAACAAACGAAGATGTAAGAAGATGCAATAAATCTGTCGACCTGATATGTCGGTGTGAGTCTTCCTCTCTCTCTCTCTCTCTGACACGCACACACACCACTCGATCCAGTTCATCTTCTGCTTCCACCTTCTGTCATTTTGCAGCATACGTAATAGCGTTCCTTCAACTTATTTCTAGCTTAGGAGTGCTGTTTCTTGGGCGAGTTGGAAATTCATACTTGGAAGGGTAGCGCTAGTAGACACGGACTAGAAGGAAGACACACGGACACACAGACGGAAGCGCTCTAGCAACTGGTTTTTTTATTGAAAATCCGCCCTACATATATACATCGCTTTTATGGCCACGTGACAATTTCAGCGCAGTGGCGAATTGAGGAACATAATTTATTTTTCTGACAACACTATCGACGGTGTGCTGACACATTTCGCCCCTTCTTTGATTATGGTCTTTGCTTCGATGATTTCTCGAGTGCACTACTTATCTTTGTGGCGGCTGATTATGATACAATTTGAATAAACAGGTGAACAACCACAATCATTGCAATGTGTGGACAGGTGCCCATCCCTGTATCGAGCAACGTTTTGTTTGTGCTCCCGTAGCCGATCATTGATACAACGGCCCGTTTGGCCGATGTATATCCCGCCACATGTCAGTGGTAAACTGTATACCACGCTTGCTGCGCATGGCACGAAAGGACTTTGGTGCTTTTTCTGGCACCCTTTCGGCTTTTCAGTGGCAGGATCGGTGAGCTTTCACAGGCGGCTTAGCTTATCGGGTGCTGAAAAAACCACCTTTACGCCAGTTGCTAAAAAACCAGTTGCTAGAGCGCTTCCGTCTGTGTGTCCGTGTGTCTTCCTCTAGTCCGCGTCTACTAGCGCTACCCTTCCAATTATTTCTAGCTATCTTCCACAAAGACCTGCGGCGCTCTTTTTATTTTGCGGCGATGAATTGCCGCTCCCGGGCCAATTGTACCCATTTAACCTGTGCAGACGTACTCGTCGAGCGTTACCCAAGGCCGTCTCTCCCGTGCATGCGCTCGCACAGCATCGGCGACAGTGGTTTTTCTTCATTTCAATAAAGTTTTTCTCTCTCTCCTCGACCGCGAAACTCGTCCGTTGGCGCGATTGCGTCAACGCTAACGGGAGAATGCCCACTATTCGGCGCTCGCTTTCAGCAGTCGCTCTCTCGTCCGCAGTGTTTCCCTTTCCTGTGCGTGCCTTTCCTACGCGCACCCATCTCTTCGAGTGGGCTTGAACGAGTGTGCCGGAAACTGAAAGCGTTCGCCTTTGCTCTCGTCCGCAGTCGATTCAGCATGCTGGATGCTCTCAGCTCCCTCGCGGCCGTCGCCAGCACGGGCCTCCAGCAGCTGGGCAACGCGGCGGCGTCCATAGTGAACCCCCCATCCGACACGGAGCCGGCCATGGCCAACGGCGACGGAAATCGCAAGCTGCCTCGGTACACGCTGCAGGACGTGTACCAGCACTGCCACCAAAATGATCTGTGGATCGTGATTCACAACAGGGTGTACGACGTCACGAACTTTCTCGACAAGGTACGTTTGCCGCTCGAGACGCGCGCTCGTACGCGCGTGCCTCCAGAATGACGGAGGAGGCAAGGAGGACGCGACGGAGTGATACGCATGCGCCTATCGCAACGTTATCGGGGGATCACTGCTACCGTTCACCGCAGTCGCACCGCCCCGACAGTGAAGCCGTAGTCCTCCCTGAACGCATTTTGTGTCGAAGGCGTGCGTTGCTCTAAGCAGTAATATATATATATATATATATATATATATATATATATATATATATATATATTATATATATATATATATATATATATATATATATATATATATATATATTCGAGTAATTCGCACCATTCGTTGGTCGAGTCTAAAAGACAACATGCTTCACAATCGATGACCAAATGGTGAAAATGACGCGATGACGGGCTTCTCGCAATGGCCTGCCTTTGGTCTCTGGCTTTCCTGAAGTAAAGATGGGAAGTAAACAGTTCTTGGAATGCAACATCAGTGGCCTTCGGCCACCATTATCGTCAAAAACCTGCGTGGCCATAACCCTGCTCCTTAGACAATGACGGGACAGGTCAGACTGAGTAAAACTATGGGGCAGATGTTGAGCCTGTGCCCCCCCCCCTCCCCCCTCGCTTATGTGATTTGGGGGAGGCGGTTGCCCCCCTGCTCCCATCGTGCGCACGCCTATGACCGAAGCTGTAAGCGTAGCACAGGTGCCTTCCATGAGTGAACGATGCTACTGAGAGACGGAGCTGGCTGTATTATTCAGAGGGCTTTTTTTCTGTTCCCTCCTACATAGCTGGCTGGCCCCCGCCACGGTGGTCTAGTGGATATGGCGCTCGACTGCTGACCTGAATGTCGCGGGATCGAATCCCGGCCGCGGCGGCTGCATTTTCGATGGAGGCGAAAATGTTTGAGGCCCGTGTACCTAGATTTAGGTGCACGTTAAAGAACCCCAGGTGGTCGAAATTTCCGGAGCCCTCCACTACGGCGTCTCTCGTAATCATATCGTGGTTTTGGGACGTCAAACCCCAACAATTATTATTTTTTGCTGGCTGGCAACATTACCAAGCGGTACTGCTCCAAACACCTGCACTGTCTCTCCAGTTGCTTCCCTGCGAAAACATAACCGCATAGTTCATTCCTAGTTCATGTGGCACTGCTTTATACAAGCTACTGCAAAGATACACGTGGGTTGCGATTCCTCTCTTTCAGTGTATCGCGTTGCAGTTTCCAGAGGAAAGTAGTAGTTTTTATATAATCGACGTGTTTGACTTCTAGTGTCCTCGCTATGCTCAGTTCAATTTGCATCGATGCCACCTATGAGATAACCGTACCTTAAAAGGGGACATATAATAAAGAGAAGCGGAATAAGGTCTACTACCCGGCCACATTCGTGTTCGCTCGCTTTACCTACGTTAGCTTTCGTAGCACAGCGCTTTTTTTCTTTTTTTTTTTTTGTACGGTGAACTGCACCGCTATTAGAGATTGCAACGTGCGTGAAACGAGCGACTCTAGACAGTCCCGACCGCTTCTGCGGAATGATATAGCGGCCGTCAAAGAAAAAAAAAACGTAAGGCGCGCACGATGTCGGGAAAAGGAGGATCCGTTGGAGCGGTTTCAGCGCGCTGCCACAAACGGCCTTGGCTCTCGCGCTCGGCATATCTGATCGAATTATATTTCTCTTTTCTGCGGCGACAGTAGCAACAGAAGCAGGTGGCACGTGAATTCGGGAAGGCCGAGTTGCCTGCATTCAGGGTCACTCGAACAACGTCAGAGATTGTCAGAGCTCAGCAATTGCAAAGTGAAGGTCCAGCTTAATGCATACAGTAATGCCACGTGTGTATATATATATATATATATATATATATATATATATATATATATATATATATATATATATATATATATATATATATATATATATATATATATATATATATATATATACCTCGGATGTATATAACGTTCGGCGTGGAGTATATCCGAGCAGAGATCAATAAATCAGACGCCCTTTATTCCGGGGCTATTTCGGGTAACATGTCTTAGCACTCGCACGAATATCGGGCGACAAGTATTTGAAACGAGACGCGATATGTAAAGAAATTGAGTACGGTCGTTCTTCGTGTAAAAAAAAAAAGTTTCTGGCACTATATACGTTGTAACACCGCGCTATGATCCTTATCAGGTTAGGGAAATGTCCATACAAATGAGATGTGCCCCAAAGACTATTAGATTTGAGAAACCTCTTGATTTTGGCTGTTAGTAGTCGCTTGTGCTTGACGTAGTAGAATGGAAATTGTCGACTTCACAGAAGAAGAAAAATCAACTCCAAAGACAGAAAAGAAAAATCCCAATGTGAAAGACAATGGGATCGCCCTTCTATAAGTAGCAGCAGAGATAACATGAGCACGGGAAAAATTAAGAGCAGTTCCAGCGCTTGCGCTTACATTTTTGCAGCTGCGTCGTTACATTGAACTTTTCAGTCGAATTTTAGCTAACTTTGCGCGTTCACGCTAACTTTACGTAAAGCGTGGACGCATTGACTGCAAAGGAACTCGTGTTTTCCAGCGTGCTGCTGCAGATCAGCAGCAGATCCTTTCCAGTCAGTTATTCCAGCTGTCACAGTTCGTGATGGTACCCTGGCAACCTAGCGCAAAGAGTGTCGATTTTCGCAGCATCCCGGTGGTGAGGAGATCCTGTGGGAGCATGCTGGCAGGGACGCTACCCTCGCATTCATGGGCACCGGCCACACCCGGGAAGCGATCAGCCTGCTGCAGCAATACTGCATCGGCATTCTAGCCGAGGTAACAACATTCGCTATATCCTTTATTGGGCCTTGGCGGCTCTGTCACAAACCTGGCACCTTCTATAAGCATCAGCTGTCAGGTTTCGTTTCGAGCATTGAGGGCGAAGTGTGCAAAATCTTTCATATACACTTCATTTCGATGGTGTTAAAGTGGCGATCATAGATTTAAGGAAATCCCGATCGAGGGAGAGAATGACAGCGTCTACATCCAACTTTCCCTCATTTTCTTAAAGGGCCCCTCACCAGGCCCATTAGCGAATTTTGTTATGCACTAGAAATGCGGCGGCAGATAGGAAACGTCTGAGCGCAAAAATGAATCGATTCATTGCAGATAGGAGAAATTGAAAAGTCGCGTCGCCATACTGGCATGAGCAGAGCTTCATTGCCGGTGTAGAAATCAATATCTTTACTAAGAACCGTGTCTCGTCTAAATTGCAAGCCACGCCTTCTTTTGTTTTTTTTTTGTTGTTTTTTTTTTCTCTCCTTCGTACTACGCGACGCAATGCCAGCGGCGGCACTGCGCATTCTGCGTTGCACAACTTATCTATTGTATAGAACGTCGCTGATTATATAACAGCCAGCAATTGTGGTATAGTCAGTGCTTTTTATGTAGAGACTTTCCTTCTGGAAACATAAGAGGAAAGCCCCGCGTGAGGCTTCAATTTGTTCCAAGCTTCAACTGTTCTTTCGCCGCGCAGCCAGTTGATAATTCGCACTCGGTTGCCATGGCGTGATTAGGCGCAGCGCTTCGCTGTTTGCAATGTCCAAACCTGGTGAAGGCTCCTTTCAAGTTTGCGGTTGCTGTGAGCCCAATCGAAATCAATCGTTACCAGGTCGCACAAGCTTTGACACTTGCTCGAGTATATAGTTAATTAGGTGCTTAAAAAGGAACAAAAACAGACGGTCAGAATCATTCTGAAATATATACGGCATCTGGGATGCTAAGTTCATAAACCTAATCCATTTGCTTTTTATTTTCTAGCGAAACGCACGCGGAACTCATGTAC
The DNA here is from genome assembly GCF_013339695.2 of Rhipicephalus sanguineus. Lineage (NCBI taxonomy): Eukaryota > Metazoa > Arthropoda > Arachnida > Ixodida > Ixodidae > Rhipicephalus > Rhipicephalus sanguineus. The sequence goes on from NC_051176.1 coordinate 253,692,190, forward strand.
GGCGAATACGATGGAGGAGTGACTGTTTTCTAAAATTTCGACAGTGATTGTTAGTTGGGGAGAGAGAGAGAGAGAGAAAAACAAAGATGGGCAGGTTGACCAGAAATACGTCCGGTTTGCTACCCCGCACTAGAAGAAAGAAATATAGAGCAGAATTAAGAGAGCAGTAGAATGGAAGATAGAAAAAAGAACACTAATAGCACGCACACTTGAAGACGCACGCCATGTCTACGTGGCGTAGAGATGTGTCGCGGAGACCTGTGGACTTTTAAGTCACTACCAACGACTTCGTTGCCTTGGCACATGGCCATGCTACAAAAATCGTGGCATTTCAAAACAGTCTCGAGTCCCCTCGTTTTAGTGCCATCTGTAGTGGGTGTCGCAAAACGTGTTCAAACTTTAATGGTCTCTTCGGTGCCGCAAGAGTCGCATGCAGGCGCCTCAGCCATTGCGATGCGAAACGAGCACGCCTTCGTGAAGGCAACCCCCATCCAGAGGCGGCGTTATAGCGCTGCGTTGGAACGGCAAACTTGCGATCGTAGTTGTAGCTTCAATGAACGATCCACTGACGCATTTATGAGCAGCTTCACGAAAAATGGCATCGAAAACTGAGCAATCAAGCATCAATCTAATGGAGCGGATATTTCATTTCAGGAGTGCCGAAGACGCGAAGATGAAATTTCTTTTTGCGCTCATGCGCACTTGCTGCAATGGAATCAAGCAGAAGAAACAGTTAACAGATTGAGATAACGAGAATGAAGTAATAAGCTCAGCTCGTGATGTATCTAAACCGCGTTTCTTGCTGCCTTAAAAGTCCAGACATTCCAGGGATATGGCTGTTCAGAATGCCAGAGAATAGCGAAACTCTAAAGAGGGCGCAAGATGAGAAATATTGCAGCTCCGCATTTTTGCGCAGCTGCACGGAAGAACGTCAGGGGGACGATATCAGGGTCACTGCAAGCATTTGCCTGCAATTCCCGTGGAGGGGGTTTCCAGACCGATGCCTGAATATGAATGCCATTTGAAAGCCTCGCAGGGTAACGCCACAGAGATACCTCTGCGCGCTTATAGCGACTGGGCTCAGGCTTTCGCAGTGGAAACGAAAGCAAGTCGGCGCGCTTTGTAGCCGCGGACGGTACAGCTGAATGAATACGATAATTTATACCTTGCTATGTAGAAATATTTCTTTTAGAGGCAGACAACGACGTTCCTGATGGACACCCGTTGCTTACAAATGAGATTCCTCATCGTCGCTCTGCCTCTCAAACAGCAAAGTGCCCATACGGTGCCTTGCATGCGCGAGGAATTTTTAAAGCGCTTGCGTTGCATAATTGCGAAGGGGATGTAAAAACGAGCGACGTTGCGCAAAAATATTGCGTTCCAAGAAACGTCGAAAACATGCGGGAGAATTTCACGGACGCTGTCTTCATTAGAATACGGAGCATGCTCAGTTTGATGGTGTTGCAAAAAAAAAAATATACGGTCCTATTCGCTAACGCTAATGAGAACACCGGCGAGAACCTATGCTCTCACGCGATACCCAATAAATTCCTTTGACGTTCTCAGTCTATTGCATTGTTTATTTCTATCACTTGCTCTCGTCCGGTCGCGTAGACATCAATACTGGTTAATAATGACAACAATTGATATAGGGTTTTACTTGCCAAAACCACGATATGATTATGAGGCATGTCGTAATGGGGGACTCATCAGCACTGGTTGTTCATTCTGAGATTTGGCCGCCGAGATGTTAATTCGCATTGGATTCACCTTTAATACACTTTAATTCACTTAACATTTCATTCACCTTAATTCACTTGGCATACCTCAATTCTAATCACCTGGCATACCTCTACCACACCGCTGCAAGTACAACTGTTATGGACGTCTGCTATAGATGCCTACAAATGTATCAGTAGCCGTTGATAATTAGGAAAGTGCTTATCGAGCTAGATAATCATTTATAATTTACTAATTAAATGGCCTTGTCCACAAATTTACTAACGGCTGCTCCACTCGTGGAAAATATTTACTAGGTTGTATTCGTGCAACGCAAATCGTCCTTAAAAAAATCTCGGCACGTGCAGTTGTGACGCCGCGTATAGTCGTGAGCATTATAATATTGAACATCGAAATTACCTCTTAAAAGTCATAGCAGCTAAACGCAGTTGGCAAATGCAAAAGTGCTGATGACACTAAATGCTCAAAAGGAAATGTATCTATGGCAATTTAATACGTCACATTCATATCACTACATTAAAAGTAATCGTTGAATAAAACGAACTCGGTGTGCCAGCTCATATTGCTCTCGATAGTACATGTGAGGCTCCTGAGCTGTCAGATAGGAAAGCCCCATGTTTAGCGTTATCTTTTTTTTTTATGCGTCTGTTGCTGGCTGTCATTTGACACGGTCTTATATGGCTGTTATTATCAAGTACCTCGCTGCATGTGTGCGGCTAGCCTTTCTTTGCAGTGGGTGTTGGCTCGCTGTCACCTCTAAGCATTAAAGATGAGGAAAGAGCTCAGCCTGACGTATATGCGCCTTATCAGTGTTATATCAAGACCTAACAAGGAGCCGAAGCACTGGTGCCGGCATTTCTTGGAGCTGTACGTTTAATAATAATTGTTGTGGTTTCACGTACCAAGACCACGATATAATTACGAGGGACGCCGTAGTGTAGGGCTACGGAAATTTCGATCACCTGGGGCCCTTTAACGCGCACCTGAATGTGAGTACACGGGCCTCAAGCATTTTCGCCTCCATTGAAAATGCGGCCGCCGCGGCCGGGCTTATATCCCGCGACCTTCGGGTCAGCAGTCGAGCACCATAACCACTAGACCACCGTGGTGGGTTGGAGCTGCACTTTTAGAAAAGTGATACTGTATATAGCGCGCCTAGCGAAAAGTGAAATCACGATTATGCGGTCTCTTTAGCTTCGATTCCGCCAATGAAGGCTGCGCAAAGCACTTATATTTGTTGAATTCTACACAGCGAGAGCTTTTACCTTGCAGCCGCATTCGTGCGGCGTCGCAGATGTAACGGCCTCGATAACTCTGATCGCCACATTGCTATAGAGACGCTGAGTGCTCCCTTCCAGAGTTGCAGAATAGCGTCTTCTCAGTGTAATAAAAAAGTTGGGTGAGTTAGTGTTGTATCGCCCTCCCCCCCCCCCTGCCTCCAAGGTGTAAGGTGTAAACAATGACCTGTTTTGGCGTTGTAAGGAAACAACTAGACAAAAAAAAGGGAGAGACAAAGAACCTTGGCCAATTCTGCACCGTGCCTTAGGGCGTTGATAAAGTATGCATGAGCGCTAAGACGCAAATGCTGCGAAAGGTGGCCGATGCCGTGCGCGCCGCTATTACATGTCAGTAAGAGCACCATAACAGGCCGCCAATTATACAGCATGATGTAATCGTGTGGCGCCAAGTGAGGTGTTTGCATGCTTCAGAGGCCAAAGGTAACTGCCACGATGACCTGCTGTAACAGAAAATTCGCCCTCTTTAGTAATGCGGACAGCGCATGGATCTGGTCTTTGGCTGAAATCTTTATATAGTGCCGAGGCACCTTCGCTCTAAAGGCACATTTTCCGACGGCCGTTTCGACCACAGCAGACAGTGATGTGCGCGTACTTATGAATGGCTGTTTTTGACTCGGCTTCTAAATTGTATTTATACGAAAAAATAAATAGCGGTTTATTTCGCAAATGAAAGGTTAGCTCCAATGGAGGGCGTCTGTGTGGTGCAGTTGTCAACATAGGCGTGCGCACAGGGGGGGGCAGGGGGGCGGCCGCCCCCCCCTAATCACCTAAGAGGGGGGGGGGGCGCAAAATATGCCCCGTACATTGACCCTTCTAGTCACCTAAGAGCGGGGGGGGGGGGCGCAAAATCTGCCCCGTACATTGACTTAGTAGGGTGGGGGGCCGCTGCGATGAACCTTTGCCCCCCCTGATGGGGAACTCTGCGCACGCCTATGGTTGTCGATAATCCAAAGGCTTTACTTTTTTTTTCCTATTGAACTTTTGCAGGAGGAGCAGCTGAACATGTTCAACGACGTGTCCCTGCAAATGGCCGTCACTGCGCAGTCTTAAGTGGCTCAGCATACAAGCGAAACGGACGTTGTCCGCGGCCTCAGCTTTGGGAATAGTGTGATCTTCATCGTCATCGTTTACTTTCCGGAACTTCATCGTGTCTCTTCGTATGTGTGCTGCAGCGTATATTTATTGCCGTATTCGTTATAAATAAAGAGCTTGCAGCGTGCCATTGTTCATTCGATAAGCACATCACAACTGGCTCATCGGATGCGTGTCTGTTTTTCAATGAACGTCATCACAACCGAGAAGCGTGAGGCTGCCTGAGGGCGCTCAGCCGGTGTGAGGCGCCTTCGAATACAGCTGTGTCTTGCGAGTGCGACGACAGCGGCGTAGTGCGAGAGAAAATTGCACGCACGGTGTGTGTCTATGTATATCAATGAAGTGAAACATATCAAGAAAGCTTCGAACTAAGGTAGATGTCAAACAAGCGCGTTGAAGCTTTCATACTTCTGTTATCGTCATCAAGGGGACACGGTCGAGAGCTTTGGCGTGGAGAGTGTAGGTAATGCAGATGCAGATCTTGAGATTTAGTACACACTCTGGGGGAGTGGCCAAGAGTCGGGTAGCACAGAATAAACATTTTTTTTTCCCTGTTGGCAAGTGAGCTGGCTGATCGTCGCCGCGAGGACATGATAATTTTGCATAAAGGCCATTCGTGGACTAATTGGTCTTTCCTTATCATTTCATCTACAACGCTCTTGACATAGACGAATGCCACATAACACAAACCAGGAACACGAGCGCCCGTGTTTTGTGCCATTGCCTTTCCGTCCGCCTCTCAACAAGAACGCCTGCCGATGATGCTGATGAGAGAGACTAATCTGCAGAAGGAACATGGCTGGCCTGCTTTCGCATGGAGTTGCTCACCACATACGCAGCTGATCACCGCAGCTACGAATGTGGCGGCGGCCTAAGGCGGCACGACGTTTGAATGGAACTCATCAATGTTTAGTTGACGATGCGTTTTGCATGAAACAGGGATGCCGTTGGCGGCTAGTTTGCGCCAAATTGGCCACTTTGCGACCCCGTCTGGCGACGAAAGTTTCAGATTGGCTCCATGGCTACTTTCTGGCTAGAAAACCTAAATACTACCCATTGTTCCCAAGCATTTCTGTCGCGTCAGCCGATTCGTGTGCATGTCTTCCCACCCGTCAGCAGGCTGGTGCGCATCCAGGCGTCTCAACGCAACGCGAGGCGCGCCTGCAAAGACGGAGTGATGCAAGGCCCGTGCTCTCAGTGTACACTTGATAAAAGCGAAGATCCCCAACAAAATGAAGTTGGACTGTTCACCGTAAACCAAATTTCATTACTTTGAAGCTCGACTGGTATTTTGGTAACTCTACTACGATTTCTGTCTGCGCCTTCAAGGAAAAACTGTTTAAATGTTCGATGTTCCTACCGACTTGTAGGCTGGAATTTTCCAGAATTACTCTGTCTCTGGCAAGAGCTCTCTGTTCTACATAAACTATATCAAGACAAACTGAACGTGTAATAATCAATCCGGCACAGTTGCCGTGTCGAACTGGCGCAAAATATGGAAGCTATGTGTGTCGCCCGAAGCCCTAACAGTCCGCCTCTTTACTGCTTTAACAGCGTTTGAACTTATTTCATAAAAGCCACTTGAATTTACTTCGCAAAGTAAACTACCGTAGGATTCTTCACGACACATTTATTTTATCACCGCAATATATTTTCCGTAGCATTGATCATCACCATAAAATAGTTATTCCATTTTGCGACACCAAAACATTTTCCGACTCTTTTCTACAGCCATTGAGTGGAACCATCTTCCCGCTGACAAAGCATCAGTCGATCGTAACGTTTACGTGTGGTACTATAGTTATACGATGGGGGTTATAACCCCCATCGTATAACTACAGCCCGATGAAAATTTGTTAATTGTTGTTTTATTGCGATAGCAATTATATGAACACTCTCGGCGGATTTTTGCTGTCGCTGTCATGTCCCGTATATGTATGTATGTATATAAAAAAGGCACAAAGAAAAATAAATCATTAAACAAAACAAATCTCAAATACCTGACCGGGGATTCGTACCAACGACCCCACACTCTAAACGTGGTAACCGATAAATGTGATTTTGTGCACCTATAAAGTAAGGGTTACATTAGCTTTGAGTACATAAATTCTAAACTTGGTAACCCTTACTATCGGTGCACAAAATCACATTTATCGGTTACCACGTTTAGAGTACATGCTCCGCAGCGCGCCGCGTTAGACAACTCTGCCACGTGCCATGCATACGCCGGCGTAATAACGGCGAGCTATTTATATGCACCATTGTTGTCACAGAATCACTCCACGCGCCGCAGTTTAAATGAAAAAGAAATATCTAAGAGCGTCGGGTTCTGCATAGTCGACGCTTGCAGCGCGCTGCTCAAGCACGAAGACGTAAGAACTGCGACAGTTGTTAGTTCGCGCTTGTCCTGCGTATACCTGTGCGCTCTTTTTGAGCGTCCTTCCTTGTGCTTCAGCGGCGCGCTGCAAGTTTAGAGCTGCTTGTCATTCTTTGTGTGACATTCCAATTTCTTGCTATCGCATTCATTGCTTCGCCCTTGCGGCGAAACTATCACCTTTTTGCTCACAGTAATCTGTATTTTTACCCACTCCCCCTCTTTAATGCAATAAATGAATGATTGGTTCATTTATTTGCAAGTTAACTGGCTTGGAGACCAAGGAAGAGGGAGAAAATTATGCTCTTATGTCTATGCTTTTGCTCATTCTAAAAGATACTTGTTCATTAATAAAGAGTAGTCATAATACCGTTTATATAATTACATGGCATGGCTACTTTTGACTACTTTGAGCTTGAATTCTGGCTCCTTTGCAAATCTACTCAACGGCAACCCTGGCCTGGAACTGCATGCGGCCTTGGTCTAACGAGGTGCAAATTTCATTGCGATCGTCAGCTCCTGAAGCCGGAGGCATGTCCGTAGCTGCGAATTGGGGCTGAACGGCGGCGAAAGAGAGAGACGGCAGCTATGGATACGTTTCATCTGTAAGTGAATAAGTAAATATAAATAAAAACGTTATTTGGGCTCTGGGCTTCTAGAACCGATCCCTGATGCTCTAAGCAATGCGCCACAGCCGCACGCCTCATCGGACAGCATATATAGAACACCTTTAAGAATTTTCCGCGAGCACGCAACCGCATATTACAAAACAGTGCTGATATATTTCCTCGAGAATTCCCCTCGTGCAAGCCAGCGCGTTTTCGCGTCGCTGACGGTTTGCCGTCGGTCTCGTCTATGTGCAGGTCCTGCACCACTACTAGTGGCGCTGTTGAGTTCACTTCAGAGCTGCACAACGTCGCTGGTGCCCAAACACTCCGACGTAATGTTGAGGCATTTCTATCGCATATACCGCTAATTCGACAAAGACATTTATTCACCGTCGCAACTACAAAAAATTGCCCTTATTGAGTTTACATCCCTCTTAAAAGATGATTACAGAATTTTCGAACGGGTCTATGCTGTAACCACACAGTAAACCACTTTACACCCTTAAGGGGGTTTTGCCGTGTCTATAACTAACACCCTTACACCTTAGGAAAAGGGTGTTTTCACGTATCAAAACACCCATACCATAGGGTGTTGCCACTGGCCTAACACCCTTATCACGGGGTGTTTCCAATGACCTAAACACCCTTATCACTGAAAAATTTCAAAAAATAAAATCTACCAGTCAAGAAACATGTAATTACAGATGACATCAGCATATAAGGTGCACGCACGTGCCAAACCGCGCACACAACAGAGCGTATTGTAAAATACCGCATGGATGGAGCGCTCGTGCAACACGGCCTTACACTGACCATCCGGTATATATAGCCGCAGTATCTTAAGCCGCCGTTCAGTGCCGGTGGAGATATTCCTGTTCCGTATAAATGAACATTAAACATTAAGAGAATAGGCGTAGATTGATGGTACGCTTGTAGATAACCCTAAAAGAGACATATCTTTTAATCTAAACTCGCCTAACATCTAACGACATTTTAATCAGCGAGTCCCAGTTATCATCTGGCACGCTGTGGTATGGGCCATGGGTGTTTCGATAACCCATAACACCCTTAACTCCTAAAGGGTGTTTAGTTAGAGCATTACCCCTTAAAGGCTATATTGGGAAAGGGAAACACCCTTACACCCTAATTTTCGCAAATTTTAGTTAGGCAAAAGGGTGTTTTGCTTGCTTGAAACCCCCTTAAGGGTGCAAAGTGGTTTACAGTGCATCATGCCACGGACGCATGCACCGACAAGTGGAGCAAGCTCGCACGCTGAGACGTTAGGCGCGTTTCTATTTCGCTACTGACGCTAGTGCCCCTTGAGCTGAACGCGCGGTTATTATTATTTTCTCTTCTGGTTTTGCGCTTTAAGCTAACTCAGCGAAGGAAGACAGAGGGTGGTCTCCTGCCAGGAGCAGCCACAGCTCCTAGCACTGCACGCGCAAACATTTTCTACGCAAACCGAACGAAGTATGAACCTGTACACACGTTTTACTGTACACAGACGAACACACACTAAACATGTTTCACGTGAAGTTTCGGAATGTGAATGGGGACAGCAGAAAAGGGGCCATGACTATGGCGGCGAGGCTGAACAAGACCACAGTCCACGGCGACTTGCCAGACATGAAAGGCTCGCCATCCGAAGAGGCGTGCTTGTTTCGGCTCTCCTTGCGGTGCCCGAAAGGCGACGAGCCGTTGTTTTCCGTGCTGCGAATGTACTGCGTGCAAACTTCCCCGTACTTCGAGGTGAAATTGCGCAGGCTGACTTCGTACGGGGCTTGCATTGTGGTCACATTGAAGCAGGATGTCTCAGCACTCGCTTCGTCAACGCAGCTTCCGTACTTGTGGTACGTTCTGAAATGAATTGAAATTATATGAAATGGGTATTCAAAGTTTTGAAGTACTCGTTTCTGTTTGAGTATAACGGATAACAGAACTTTGGAGACAGGTGACGAAAAGACTGTTCCGTATCATTCTGTTATACAAGATCCGCAGTTGTTGCACAAAGGCATCAATTGTTAAGCAAACGCATTAGGTAGCCTTACTTCAGCTCAATCACCTTCAGCCATAAACAATAGGGACGCCTCGGCTTTTGGCAAGTTCCACTAACTTTATATTACTTAAGCAATACAATTTAGGCAATCTAAGTACAGTAAAACATATTTTTATAAGATAAGTATTACAATTTATTTTGCCGTAATGTAAGAAAAAGCACAATACTAAGCTTCGACAATGAATGGCAACGTGCATGAAATGAGACCATTTGAAATGCGTCAGCACGTTAAGCTTGAAGTTTACTGTTAAAGCTGCGCTGCAGTATCATATTTTGCTCCTTCCACGAACACAGCACGCCATTAACAAGCTGCTCATATGAAGGGACCACAAGACATCAAATTCTAAATGCCATTACATGTATCGAATGAAGTAAACAAGCCTTATGTCTATCTCTCTGTTCACCTGGTAAAATGCCAAGAAACGGTAGGGAAGCCAGAAAGACACCACGTGTAAAAGACAGACAAAGTTAATGTGGCAGGATAATTGGCCGGTAAAGAGCAAGGAACACTTGGCGCCCGGATGGCTTCAGGAGAGTGGGGGCGTTCTTAATAATGCACTGCACTTGACAACTGCTTAAGCTGTCAGCGGAAACTCACGCGTCACACAATCGAATAACTTATTTCTTGGTACAGACAAGGAATTATAAAGCTATATTACACGTAATGAGTGTGTTCGTTATGGCTAGAAAGACGACACTACGAGGCTATTCCTAAACAACTAATCTTTTTTTTTACAAATTATTTGACAGATGAAGGCCGCGTTTGCTTTTTCCAGTGAAAGCTCAATTGTAATGACATGTAGCGTCGCCGGAACTACAAAAGTGAACCCTACTGCTATGACACAAAAGATGAAGCGGCTCTCGCGCTATCACTACTCGAGAACCTTCAACGCTGGAGTATAACCGGTCTTTGCGTTAAACAAACATACGTTTGTAAGCACAGGCGTAAAGCAGGAATTCGAATAAAGCAGCAAAAACATATGGCTGCAAAGATCAACGAGGTAGGCGTCTACTTGTAAATATTCAATGACTCATACACTTGCGAAAGCACCGTGCATCAAAGCTTGACTCTACGCGAAGAGATTGTTTTGTTGTTTTTTTACCTGCAGAACTTTGGCGTGGCTATCGACTTTCCGGTAACTTCCCTCAAAAAGGTTTCGTAGCATTTCTGCAGGAAGTTTGCAAACTCTCCTTGGCTGCACTGACGGTACTGAGCTGCGTGCGAAAACATCACGTAGAGGATGAGCATATTTCCTCGTCCGAGCCTTCGCAAAATTAAGACACACCGAGGCAAGTATTCGCTTACATCTAAGCATGTTGCAGTCACGTTTGTGCGCTTCTACTTTGGTCATGAACAGCTCTCGTGCGACGTAGACCACGTCAACTTTTCTGCTGCAGGCATGACCCTTGAACACCTCCGTCAGGCACGGCTCGGCCAGTGTGGTGACGTTGCTTTTCAGTGTGACACTGCAGTAGTAGCGAGAGTTTCGACGATGTAATGAAAACACGCGAACCGTGAATCGGGTCGTTGCCTAGTGGTTAACGTCTTAATATGCGGCTTTTGCAGTGAGACCTTGCTTACTTAGAAATACATTGGCAGTCACTAAAAAAAAAAATCCTGAGCTGAATGCTGCTGTAGAACGATCCGACGTGTTTGCTCTTCTCTCGAACAGTCCAAGGCACGGTAGTAAAGAATCCTAAACCAACATTTAAGCGCATCACTCCCCGAACTTTAACGGCGTTTAGACACTCCTGAGGCCCTACCACGCATGGGAATCGGCGAGCGAAGGAATTCCCCAGTGCGCGTATAAGAAACAGCGTAGCCCCTATCACGAGTATTTAATCTTGCCTACATGGGCGTAGTGTTTCTAAATTTGCGAAGGATGAAAAACGGCGTCGAATTTCGATAGACCGGTCCCGACGTAAAAGAAGGGTGAAGCTTGAAGGTACGCGTTCGTTCACTACATCGGCCATCTGGGTAGGATATAAAATATCGTGCTTATTTGAGCGTTAAAGCGTCGAAAGATACATTAAAAGCCTCTGCCACCGAACGTTTACTGTTGAACTAGCTTTATGCAAAGGGTTAAGCATCACATTGATGATAAGCACATTTTCTTGTCTAAACTTCTGCGATGTGAAAACTTCAGGCCGGCGTGCTTTTACATCGAAGCATGTTGTAGTCACGGTTCATAAACAACATCCGTAAGTCTGTTGAAATATTATTCACAGCACTATTTGCTCACCTGCAGTTTGAGAAAACTGGGCTTGAATGAAAGCAACGTAGCAAGTCGTCCACAATTTGGTTTCTGTTGCACTCGTTCGGAGCGCCTGCGTCGGCCAAACACGAACTTTAGCTGGTTTTTATTTTCTTTGGCAGAAACGGTTATATTAGGAAAAATTCCGGCAGATTATGATTAAAAAGCGAATGCTTACGGTGGTCTAATGCAATATAAAGCAACCCGTCTAAAATGTACGACAGATCATAGAGCACTCACATTTCAGCTCATAGCTGCTAGCCAACGCTTCCGACGAGTTGCGAACTTCGATTGCGTGTGGGCTGTCAACGTTCTTGCCGAGTATAATGGCAGCCTCGGTGCACAAAGAAAACAGCTGCAGGGACCTGCAATACAATTGCGCCCAGTTTAGCCTAACTCATTCAAGCAGAACTTCTCTGCAGTGAGGCTGAATTGTCACTAACTGTAAAACCTCAACGATAACCCATGTTGCCTTAACGGCGACAGGTTTCATAGTTAATTATCCAATAACAAGAAAAAAAAAACTAAATATCAGCTTACGAGTGCGAACCTGACGACGCAAGACAGTAATTATGCCCGAAAATTTAGGAGTAGTAGGGAAGCATAAGTTTGTTTTTGGCTGGTAGGAAACCAGTTTTAGCAGCTAAAGTGTGCTGCATATTCACAGAGTGGCATAGATGAAAGCATGAACTTGCAGGCAATAAAATTTTCCTATTCATAATAACTGCTACGACATAAACAAAACGGCTTCATTCATGTTTAATAATTAAAAAAAAAAGTGAACATACCGGCAGAAATGTAATATCGTGGCGCACAGAATATTCAAATGTATTGCTGGAGAAATAGTAAGCCGTAAAAGAAACGCCAATCTGCGAAACTTACTTTTTGTTGAACCAAGTTCAATTCAGCTCTGTTAATTGACATTATTTACCGCACTCTCTTTCTCTCCTCTATCACAAATTCAACTACAACTTCGAACTATTTTCAAAACTTGTTGCCCTGCCTTTTGACCGCACTTCTATCAGTAAACAGAGAAAAATATTTCGGAACACCAGAGCTCTTATGCAACCGACCTTGAAAAAGGAAGCGCAAGTAAGCGGCAGTCATTTGCAAGGAATAGAGGAGAGGCGTCTACGGCTCGAAGGTAGGGGCGATGGTGCTAGTGCGTTAGCAAGTCTTCGCGCAGACTAGCGACACGTACAAAAAAAAAAAAAAACAAAGATAACATCCGTTAAATGCCACGAGCTTTAGTGGAGATCGAAGCGCCTGTTTCTACAGAAAGGAACTTTCGCAAGTAGGCGGATGTTTTCTTAGGCCCCCAATTGCACACTTACCGGCATGCATCAAGTACTTTCGTTTCACGAATCTGAGCCGACTTGAGCAAGCGATCAGACTTTTTCAACATGAGTTGACACTTCTCGTACTCGGTCAAGAGGAATTTGTGCCCGAGGGAGCTCACAGTATCTGTACAAAAAGAAAAAAAAATATTCAAGCATCTTGAATGTTGTTTAGCTCGTCGGTGGAATATATGTAAGCGAAATGTATCAAAAATAAGCACCGGTGCGTAGAATATAACAGTGCTAAACGACTTGTTTACCGACAGCATGTTGCAGCAAACACCGATTGCAGGGCGCAATGTTCGGAACGTTAACGTATTTGAGAACGGAGATACTATTAGGACCAACGTCGTTCGCGAACCGGCCGTGACACTCGGGAGGCCTGCTATGGAATGCGAACAAAAATTCGTCGCCGCTCGCAAAGGGGCGTAGAAGAAACGTTCTAAGCATGCAATGCGTCCAACACTTGGTATTCATACAGAATTGCGAGGATTGATGCGCGTTCATGCGAATACCGCACAGAGACACCTGAAAGGTTTACAAGGAAGAATTTTATTTAAAAAATGATACCCAAGATTTGCACGGCGTTATGGATATAGTGAGGATTCGTTTGGTTCTGGTTACAGATAAGCATAAATAACATTGTGCTTCAGACACCAGCACTGTCATCCACAGTCCAAAACCAAGGAGGTAGAAAAGGGGTGCTCAAAGTCTCGTGCGATAGCATTCCTTCTTACGAATTATTGTTTCATAGACAAAGTTCAAGCATGATTAACTTTTATGCTATGTACCTGTCGTACGTTATTTTTATTGCGATAGCAATTATATGGACAGTCTCAATGGGTTTTTGCCTGCGCCGTTGCAGTTGCCGGCGCTATCATGTCCTTCCGGTATGAAGTCCAAATTGAAAAGATCCCCCGCTCATTGTATGTTCTACCGCGGGTAAAAGCGCGCGAGCGGGGGCGACGAACTCGGCCGAAGCAGAGATCAAACGTGCCGGCCCATTTCCTCCGCTCGGAGGGTGCATGCGATAACATCACCCCGCTCGGGACGCCTGCCGTCGAAGCAGACAGGAACGCCCCGCCCGTCTTTAACGACCATGAAAAGACGCGAGGTAGGGGGTGGGGGGTTGTCGCGCGAGCAGCCACTTTGAACTTTGAATCTAAGGGTGCGGTCGCGATCGCTGGCGCGCGCACTATCTCGACAGCCATCACAGCGGGCGGCTCGTATACCCTCCTACGTGCTGCGCTCTCAACGCGATGTGACTATGCGGCGAGCATCTCGCCCTGGAGCGGCCGTATTGTCTTACACCAGCGTTTTGTAGTTACGCGAGGTCGGACACAAAACAGTTAGCTGCCAGCCTGACTTCGTGTAACACTGCATTTTGTTGCTACCGCATTCACTGCTTCGCCCTTGCGGTGAAACTGTGACTTTTTTCGTTGTGTGTATGGATAACCCCATACGTCCTTGTTCCTCAGCTTCTGTTATCGGCAGGGGTAGGAGGGCAGCTGGAGTGACGACTACGTAAAAGTAGCTTACGGTCAAAGCCACAGGCTGCGCGGTAGTCGAGCAGAATTTCCCGTGCGTGATTCGCAATGTTTGATACTTTCTCCGGGTCCGCATTACAGGCCAGCTTCACGTTGGTTTTATCCACGCAGTTCAAAAAGTTGGCCATGGAGAGAGAGCTGCAAGAAGACATGAGAAACGTCAGATACGGTACTATCACTGATGACCGGCGCCTACTTACCTGCAAGAAAGTGGCTTCCTAGAAGTCGTGTTCTGGAAGATAGATCCTTCGCACTTCTGCAGATCTCGCAGCACTAGATTTTTCTCGCACGAGCCTGAAAGAATGGAAACCACACACAAAGTGCAGTTAGGGCACGCTTCGTTATTTCAACTTGAAAGTTCACTTGCGTACCTATCGCCTCACAAAAACACCGAGCTTCTAATACTACTCTCTGGAAAGAACGGGAAGTTGCTTCCGACATCGTTAAGATATTCACAGAATTCGCTACTTACCAACTGGAGCCGCATGTTCGAAGCAGGTCCAATTGTAAGCGTTGAAGAGATAATTCCTGTAGTACTGCACCTCTGCAAGTTTAAACAGCGCAGTATTTCTGTCACAGGTTGTCTTTTGCATAGCATGCCTGAAGCACTTCTGGTATTCCCTGGTGCCTCTGCGGGTACAAAAAGAGCAGGTCTATAATAACAATTCTCGCGCCTAGGAAAGTGAGCAAACGTTAGCCTTTAACCATGGTTATTCAAGTGTGAAGAATGCAAATGTGTAGTGCTAGACTGGTATATTACGTATACTAGCCGAAATCCGTCTCTACCAGCGTCCAATTATGCCATTAGTTTACTGCAGGACGAAGACTTCTCCTAGTGATCTCTAATTACGGACGTCTTGGATCACCAGACTCTCTTCTATGCTTATTCCCCAATCTCATAACGTAACCGTGTCCTCCCCCACATTCGATCTGCCATTTTCTTCCCATGAGATATTTCTCTTAATATAACATACGTCGCGATAATACCATCGTTTATATACTCAACATAGCTTGACCTATACGTAACTACGTTTCTTCTCCTAGAATTTCAACTATAATTTCAGCAACAGACATTTGCCGTCTCCATGCCACCATTTTTCAGCCTCTTAATCACCACGCTTATCATTTTGAGCGCTATCGCTCGTTACGCGGTTCTTAGTTTTGTTTTAAACAACTTTAGCCTTGAAATTTTGACCCTATGAGTTAGTAATGGTATGACGCACTGATTGCATAATTTCTTTTAACTGCTGCGGTACGCCGCCTGAAGAAGAAAAGTGAACATTTAGACGTATTGTGTCTGCTTACGGTCACATGTAACTCACAAACATGCACATAACTTTCATGTTATATCTATGTTGCGTAGTGTGTACGTAAAAGTGGGGGAAAAATCAAGTTTTCACAATTCCATGGCTGCCTGCAGATAGCTTTCGAGCACGACGACACAACAGCGACTCCGTCAAAGAATCTGGGCTAAAAGTTCAATAATTTATATACAAAAGAACACAGCAGGTCAGTATAAAGATCCTGCTAACATGCGCTTTCCTTACCCGCAAGCAGTGATGGGGTTCTGCACCCAGCCTCGCTGTACGAAAGGCAAGACCTTAACTTTTATAATTGGTGAGCATTCTGATAACTGACTGTACAATGTACCAATCTGGCAATCTGAAAATTGAAGATCATGTATTAGTTAATGCCGTAGCTGCGGTACGTTCACTTGAACGCAGTACCTAGGTTCACTTGGCAGCTCCGGACGTACGGTCTGAGAAGTTTGTCCGAGAAGTAGAGCACTTCGGGTGATGTCAGTATGTTTTGGTAATACTCGCAGTCTGACTCAAATATCGAATTTCTCAAGCACCACTGGTAGTTTTGGACGTCCCTTATGACGAAGAATGCATTTGAAGCAATGTTACGCACGGCTTATTGTCCGCGATACCAATGAATGTAATGACCCGCCTACCTGCAGTCCGTGCCGCCGAGTATGTCAACGTCGACGTAGTCATTAACATTCGATTTCATAAACGTTGCTTCACACTTGGACAGGATAGAGAAGCAATATTTCGGGGTTGCACATGTAATCTGTAAAAAAGGAACTCATGATCACTCTGTCTTAAATAAATTGGAGCAGTTTATATATATATACAGCCACAAAATAGAAAGCATACCACCATTTCCATTGCAAACCCACTCATACTTTTTCTTGAGCACTGACACATAGTAGCGGGATTCTTCCGAAAATGGGATCTTCAGGCCGTTCGAACAGTCTTGCGTAGGAATTTTTGCGATACAGTTCTGGTACTTCCTCATCGCCCTGTAAAAGAATGTGCAGAGAAAAGGTATTACCGTTCTTGCAGATCACCGGGACGCTTCATTTTCTCGTTAGTGTGACATACTTGCATGCATCGTTGAGCAATGGTGAATCGCTTGGTTCATCAGTGTACGGTATCACTTCTGTGGAAATAATTTGACTGCACTCAATGTACCGCATTCTCAAAGACTCCTCGTCGCATCGGGAAAGCTGTCTGGCGATTTCTACGTTGCCATCTGAAAAATAAAATAAAATAAAAGAAGCGTTGAAACAAACTAATCCATGAACTCGAGCTTCAGGCACCTTTGTAATCGCAGTAACGCGCGTATTGGTTGGGAATGTCGACTGTGAAGTGGTGAACGGCCTTGCTTTCCATTAGGCTCGTCTCTTTGCTGCACATTTCAGGGATTGTTCCAGACAGACACGTCTTGTAGGTCGTTAAAGCTCTGAAAAGAAAACAGAGTTGGAATGGTGTTTGACACACCTACATAGACGGTTTGATTGAGGAAGCATACCTGCAGCCCGCCATTTTTTCACTGACGCTGTTGTTAGCTGGACTGGTGGGAACGCCTGCTTGTTCGAGTTGAGATGCGCAAAGCGCCATCTTCTGAAGCATGCCGTGGACATCGCAACGTCCCCCTTAAAGAAACGGACATTACCACTTTAGCGCTCGTGCCACTTATAAAATGTTGACTATCGTCGTCTGAAATCATACAGACGATCTTGCTTTATGCTATTATTTGGTTCGTTATTTGAATTTATAGCAAAGAAAGGTCAACCACTACAATGTGCGCGACGTAACGAAAGCAGAAATTAACCAAGAAACATTACAGCTAGGCACTAGGCAGTCCACGAATGAACGCAATTCATTTCGAAAAGTGGGGTGTCCAACCCGCCACGATGGTCTAGTGGTTATGGTGCTCGACTGCTGACCCGAAGGTCGCGGGATCGAATCCTGGCCGCGGCGGCTGCATTTTCGATGGAGGCGAAAAATTCTCGAGGCCCGTGTACTAAGATTTAGGCGGACTTTAAAGAGCCCTCCACTCCGGCGTCCCTCAAATATATCGTGTTTTTTTATGTTAAACACCAGCAATTATATTAAAAGTTAGTTAATTCGGTTTTTATGGTGCAAAAGCAGCTAAGGCTATGCTGCGCCAGTCAGAAGGTGTTTAAGTAGTGGAACATTGAAATGATGCAGTTTAAAGCTTATTTAGAAGCCACATTCTTTTAATGAGTTTAGCACAGAAGACAAGGGTACGAGTGTATCATCTCCAAGAAACGAGTAGGGTGGATTGACGTGTGATATTTGTATAGCTGGTCGAAATACTTTCGTCTCTGCGTATCATTGAGGGGACATGTGATCAGTATGTGTATTACTGTTAATGGTTCTTGACATTTTTCACATGTTGGTTGTTCGTCGTTTGTGAGCAAGAAGTTGTGGGTCAAGTGTGTGTGCCCAATACGGAAGTCGAGATAGTATAACTTCAACAAACCGTTCTTGGTGACGACAGGTCTTCCATTCTCCAAGTATGGGCTTTACTACATGGAGCTTATTGTTCGTACACGAGTTCCACTGCTGCTGCCATTTAGTCAACATTGCTTGGCGAATTTTTCTCTTGCTGTCTTTCAGGGAAATTTTTATTTTTGTGAGTGCCTTCTTTGCTGCTAAAGAAGCGTATTTATCTGTTCTTTTTTGTTGCTAGGTATCCCTACTTGGCTTGGGACCCAGCAGAAACGAAGAGAAACGGCCTGGCTACTCCATACGACCATTTTTAAAATGTCGCCAACTAAGGGTTCCCATTCAGATTTCATATGTAGAGCTTTTAGTGCAGTGTCCGCCACATAGGTGCGGAATTAATAGCAGTCCGAAAAGCATTCTTGGTAGCCCATTTAATAGAATTATATCGTCGCATTCTGTGTGAAATGCCCTGGCGTACGTGGCAGCAGAATTAGGCATTCGTCTATCGATGGTTGAGCAGATGTGACTTAGACACGGCCGCTGGGTCTATAGGCCGGAGCTGGTCGCGCACAATCTGCGTTGACAGGTAGATTGAACGTGTCGAAGTGCACCGATGAGCGAACTGTATCCCGCTAGAAGTTTTGATTAAAGATAAAGATTACGCTCGTCGCGCACGGAATACGAATGCTGTCCCATTTTCAATATCACCATCGTAAAAAAAGAGCCTGACCTTCGTTCACTGTGCGTGCATAGTAGAACAAGAAGAAAGCCACTGAAGTGTGGCGCTAATCTGTTTCCTCGTGTTAGGATATTCTAATTAGCTATGTATGCCTCGTACACAGTGAATTCACATACAAATCAAAGATATCAAGTTGCGCTCCTGCCATGTCGTCAGTGCCGAAACCGGCCACACAATAATATGTCGAGGGACAGGCTTGGGCCTTGCTGGCCGCTGGCATAAGGCTTTGGAACCCACTACGTGACAATGCTGTTTTATTTAATAATAGACATTTACGAAAGTGGATGACATTAAACAGTACTGCAGGACAGGTGCAACAGGAGGTAACACTACATTATAAACGCACGCGAAAAGTTCATTTTACTGATTTCGCTTTCATACAAGGCGCACCAAGTACCCACATGGCATCATCGAATGAAAGTTCCGAGAGCAAACACTCATTTGAACATGTGGATCTAAACGTTGCATTTTGCTTTTTCGTTTTTCCATATTTCTATGCAATACAGCATGCACTTTTGAACACAAGGTCATCTACAGAATAAAGGCAAGGTCCTTGATACGCCGCTGCTTTCCCAACTCGTAAGTCTGTCTTTTTGTTTCGAATTGTCTTAAGTTTAATAGGCGTGCGAAAACCTCAACCTGCTGCACCGCTTTCTTCCACGGAAAACCAGGCAACCACACGGTATAACCGCAAAAAAAAAGTTTGAGACCAGACATGAATATCACCATGCGGGTCAACATCCTCCATCCCTTCTTTATATTATATTTGTCGCACTTACTTTAAATGCGCTCACCTAACGACGAAACAGCACGCTTGTGCGTTAATTTGCCTCTGATATAACACGGGCTTGAACACTGCATCTTCTCATGAAATGCACGCACTGCGAGGCAGCCAACTTACTAGGGGATGTCCAGCTGCATGTCCAGGATAACAGCCCGGTTACTTTGTCTCTAAAGTACAGCATCTCATTTGAGTATATGGGCTTGTCTTGTTTGCAAACGCTGTATAGCTTCTTGCTCACGCATACTTGGTAATGGTGCACCCCCCTGTAAAGTAACGAGTAAGTAGTGGTTCAAGTACACACTGTGCTCGGACAGCCGCATATGTTGTCTTACCTATTAAAGAATGCTGATATATTAATCATTAAATGACCCTTTCCCACGTGAAAATTCTGGCATTAAATTACTGAGCCAGAGGGTAGAAGAGATTCAGAGTTTCATTTACGTCTACAACTGGAAGATGAATTTTCACAAGTAACACAAAATGGTCACGGTTCCTGCTTTTGGAGGCAGCCAATTCTACACTACGTCCCCAGACACTCTAGCGAATCACATCTGTTACGGTGTCCGATACTGCCCTCATAACGTACCTTCTTGAATGCACAATTATACGTAGTTTAACGAATGAAACACAAGCACTTGCTCACACTAACGGCACAGAAGCTCAAATAATTAGCGAACAGCCTCGGCAAACTCGGTCATGACCTTAAGTCTGATTGAAACCCCGCGTATCCAAGTGGGTGGGAAATCGAGTGCAGCCGCCCGTGTGTCTCATTTTGTAGACTAAATGAGTTCAACGGGAAACCCTTGTGCGGTGCCTTATTCAGTGCCACTTATTGGGAACTTCTGGTACTCACAATTATTTTTTCAGCGCAAGTTAGAAAGACACATACACCGGAGAAGACGGGAACACAGGACGAGTGCTAGTCGGGACGAGGACTAGCGCTTGTCCTGTCTCCCTGTCTTCTCTTGTATATGTGTAATTCCAATTTGCGCTGCAAAAATTATTGCCAATTCTAGCGACCAACTAACCCACATTACCGATTTGACTTCTGGTACATTAGCGCTTGTTGCAGTACAACACTCGTGTTTTGAGAAACTGTAAGCGTTTCCGTTTCCTTGTGACGCCGGGACACTATGGGGATTCGCACTCGTGGACGGTGAGCCACGATGGGGTGCAGTTCTTCTTCTTCTTCTTCTTCTTCTTCTTCTTCTTCTTCTTCTTCTTCTTATTATTATTATTATTATTATTATTATTATATTATTATTATTATTATTATTATTATTATTATTATATTCCCCGGGAACGTACGGGTAATTCACACAGTTCCAAACCATGGTGTCGCCCGACACCGCACCGCAGCTGCAGAACAAGAGTAACTGAAAACAGAATGCGTCTTGACATTTTGTAATCAATAGATGAGCATGATAATAGCATTTCTCATACTTGGATGCAGAATTCAGGTATATGCACTTCAAGTGATTGCCTGAAAAATAGCAGGCACGCGTAAGAAAGACAAAAAAAAAAGAAAAAAAGCGACAGATTATCGCGATATACTTCCACCAAACTTGCCTTCTCTAAACGAAAACAGAAGACATAATATGCCGACGCGTATGCAGCAGCTCGACTGTAAGGATGCAAAGCTACGAAAAAAAAAGAAAGGAAAAAAAAAAATTCGGCAGATCCCACGTACCGTGGGAGTCGATGTTATGCGAAGCATGCGGCGGCTGGGTGACTGTGGCGTAACTTTTTTTTACTGAGCGACACGTTACAAAATGACGCTAAAGATTTGTATAAATTTTATAAGCACACATACATATGTTGAAGAACCGCATATGTGTTATATAACCAGTTGTTTACGGTTGGGTAACGCTGCCAATGGCAAGGTGGGTATTACCAACACCAGACGCGGTAAGCTGCTATGTAGTGCTTATACGTGTCCCGAGAACGCATGCACGTTTCACGAACCCGTATGCATGTGTGCAAGACGTTCTTGACAGTTCTTCAACAAGGGCATCATCACCGTGATCAGTGAGCACCAGCAGCTTGTCATGACTTATTATAGGATCCAATCGTGATCGTGGTGACGAGGGGTCCATATGTAGTGAGGTATGCGGTATAGTAGATCTGTTGGAATTCGTGGATGCCTCGGTCATTTCGTCGACAAATTGTCTGACGACAGAGCCGGCGTCATGTCAGAATCTGAAGCCACCCTTTGCGTTGGTGAGGTATAGGGCGTCGAGGCTGGTAGGCCTGGATAGTGCTACGTAGACCAACATCAGTGGTCGTTGTTTGTCGTATTCGTAGACTACCTGGGCGTATGTGGTGTACGTAGCCTAGTCTACAAAGCGGCTGTCAATCAATCTGGTATCATCCTCGGTCAGCATGAGGCCCTCGCCCAGCCTCGTGAGAAATGAAGAGGACACTACGTCGTTCTGGTGGACGAAGTGCACTTTACGGTGCGGTGATGTTGGATATTATATGTAACTTTCGTTAATGTATTCCTCCGGGGTCGAGCAATGATTAAATATAGCTTGCTGAATCATAGGAATACAAACGTAATGTTTATTAGACTGCTATAAAAGCGGAGCCAACACTGGAACTACAGACGTTAATCTGATATGAAGCCTGTATCGTAAGAGTACACACTGTAGGAGTATCATGTAGTGTTTATTGCTTTCTTGTAAAATTAGATAGCCAGTACCACAACCACAATTGACGTTGCACCATTTTACGCCTGCGTAGGCTGTTTTTCAAAACCAATTTATAGACTTGGCGTGGCTCAGTGGTAGAATACCTGATTGCCACGCAGAGTGCTTGGGTTCGATTCCTGCTGGGATCGTAATTTTCATTCTTTCCATTCGTTGAGCCAACGCTGCCGATGTTGGTTTTCCTTAATGCTCTAGCATTTAAGTTACCAATGTCTGTTCTCGCCGTTCCTGGGTAGATATAAACTGTCAATCACCTGTGGCGCATACCCGTACACCGCGGCCCGTGGTAAACGGGTATGTGCCACACGTGTCTAGTGGAAAGGGTTTGACGAAGTACGCGACAGGATTTTAACGTTATTCATGTCATGACCCGGCAGTCGTATTCGTCAAATCCTCTTACCCTCCCATGCAAATTTTGGTCTACACCAAGTTAAGGAGGCGATCATGAGAGCACCCAGACGTAGGCGGCTAGATAGATAGATAGATAGATAGATACGTAGATAGAAACGCTCAAAGTGCCAGAGGTTCGCTAAGAAATGCTTCGCATTTAAAAACTACCGGTTGGTTCTTAGAGACTGATAGGCAGGTGTTCGAAGCCTTCATGTGCTCCAGCCGGTTTTACTTTCAAAGGTTGCAGGCTGCTTAAGAAGGGCGACTAGTACACGAAGGTTAACAATCAATCTGGATGCCAAGAGTAATTTAAAATTGGCGGAATACGAGGCCACAGGAAAGAAGACCAACCTTTCTTTCATTGAAGTATATGTCAGAACCTGAGCCTCAGTAACTCGGTGTATGTTGAGGACTTAAAATATGCTCTACGTGTACTACTTTATCATTCATATTGAGATATACGAATTATAGCTAGTGATTTCATAGGGGACATGCACTTGGAACAGAAACTAAGAAACTATCAGCTTTCTGACAAAAGAGTAGCCAAACTGCCGGTAAGCATATACTGTTCCACTTTTTCTGAAGACGCATTTTTAAGCACTGAAGCTCAAAGTGTACTAGAACACCAATGCATTTCGCCGTCAGCTATGGGAATGCATACAGGTGCATAGGTCAAAACTTTTGTCACCTTCAGGATTCACCGGCTACAATACGTACGTACTCTGTAACATACCCCGTAAAGTAATGAGTTTAAAAAGCTAATTGGCGACACATTAATTGGCGAATTTTTGTTTTGTTTTTCTTGCAGTAATGCCCGCCACTGAGAGTAATTCAGATGAAGGAGTGCACTTCTGCTAGATGTCACGGACGATTTCTACAAAATCCGTTAACGATAACACCCCGAGATATGTCACTCAAACAACGCTACGAGCATCACATATATTAGCAAGGTTTCAAGAAAATAATATAGAAGATGTGACATTATTCACAGCCCGCAAGGCCACGTGCTGCCGCTAATCTTGGGTGAGTATCCTGCTTTATGTTAACCCGAACGAAGAGGCGACGCTTTAAGGAAGGCTGCTGCATATGAAGAACGAAGAGCAGTCAACTGGCAGGCAAAAAAAAAAAATATTGAAAAAATCTTGCGGTGAATTCGAGGAGTGACTCCGCCGCCATTTCAAGCAGGGACGCACAGATAACAGAGTGAGTGCTGCTTACCGACAAGCTATGTCCATACCGCTTGCATTGTCGTAGTCTAAGATGTTCGGAAGTACTTCCGTTGCCAGAATAGAGAAGCATGGTTTCAGGTAGGACTTGAATTTTGGAGCACTGCATGTTTCTGGAACAAAACAAAACCAAATGGCTTTCGTAAATGCTACGCTACCACAATACACATTCAGTACTGCGCATTACACAGAGTGTGGGCGTGGCGGAAGCCGCTATAAAAAAAAGAAGAAAAAAACCAGAGAAGCGCCTACCTGAAGCACACGCGGTCACAAAGGATAACATGAGTTGTTCACACAAATTCAAGCGCTCAATTGTGCAAACCGAAACAAGAAAAAAAAAACCACCATGGTGGAAGGCACTGCCAAGGTACAATTATTCGTATTCTGGGACATCATTTGGATCGGCTTGCGTGTCTTTAGGTACACACGCGTTAGCCGAAATTGCTGTCCCATTTCAGTAATAACGAGCGATTAAGCGTTATTTAAATGACTCTAAAAACACTACCGCAACAGCAATGAAGACGAAGCGCGGTAGCACAGTGCGGACGCGAGCGTATAAGCTTAAGAAAACTTTAGTTCTTGCTATATAGTCTGACCCATGGTTTGACCGACTGCCCTTACTTGCGTCTTGCTCGCATGTCCAGTTGAACTTGTCCTCGATGGCAAGTACTAATTTGTCAACGTCTCCTTCAGTGTCGAATTCGTCGTCGCTCTTGCAGTGAAACATGGTTTTGACGTTCGATACACACCACTTATACTCGTGAAGGCCCCTGCAGCGTTTTGGAGTAGACAAAGATAGCCGACCTTAGTAGCCCGAGGCGCAAGTCAATGGCACATTGCATGCAAAGCGCACTTACCTGCACGCCAATCGGCTTTCATAGGCGTTGCCTCTGTCTGTCGTGTGCGGTTGAACTTGCTTGAGAATAATTTCTTCGCATTTGTACAGGGACTGCAACATTTCTTCTTTGTTGCACTCTGCAAAAGATGAAAACTACGTCAGCTCTAGCTACTGTGTGCATTGTATTTCAAGACGATAGAACGATAAGCGCAGGTAACAGCAGTATGACCTGGCACAACGCCGCTGCAGAATCCGTCAAAAGCGTTGTACAAAACGTCCGTGTAATGTTCCAGTTCCTTGGACTGCAAAAGGTGATGATTCAGTCTACAGGGTAGGTCCAGTTTCTTGAGGATGCACTCTCGATACGCCGTCACCTTCCTGCGAGGTGAGCGATAAAAGAAGAGCGCGGAAGTTACGAAGCGTGCCGCGGAACGCTGTACTTAAAGATCACACATACGCGCATGGTTCAACTCTGTCGTTTCTCATGAAGGAATTCGAAAGCTCTTCTAGGCTGCGCACACATTCTCGAATGCTTGTTGTTACCGCAGGACTGCTGCAATGAAACCCTGAAACAAAGTACACAGTTACGCGCAGTTCCGACGCTGACGAGATGCTTAAGAAAACAAACCATTGCAGGTCCACTGAAAGCTCGAAGAAAGCTTCCTTGTCAGGAATGCCATGATTCCTACGTGGCTTGCCGTGTTGTCGATATCGATGTTTTGACAGCTAGAGTCAACTATGTACTTCACGCAGCCTTGGTACCGCTTGTATCCCCTGAGGTTTAAAAAAAAATTAAAAAAAAGTTGTAAGGCAAGATGGAAGACTTCGTTTAATTGTTCTACGTATACTTGGGAGAGGAACTTACTCGCATGCCATTTTCTGTTTATTCACGTTTGATATGCCGCCAACGTGTTCAATCACTTCATTCTTGAGGACGGCAAGACAGGTTGGTATAGACTTCAGCAGGAATGACTCGTCGCATAGCGCATCTAGAAGGGCAGCACCAGTGAGAGTGGGCTACACGAGAATAGTAATTCCAATCTACTCTTCGACGCTGTACTCCATTCAGCGAATTCATTACGCTGATCTAACCGGCACACGACCCCATGAAACAACGTCGTTATCACACCAGAAACATACAAAGGCTCGCCATACTGACTATTGGGCAATTGTGAGCTAATTATGACCATTGCAATGTTCTGCTTCGCCTTTCTTATTCAGCAATGCTCGGAACATGGTCATATAAGTCACGTGATATTGATAGAACTAAGCACTTTTCGAGTCGTATAGTATTCGACAGCCTTGTTGTACGTTGTTTGATTCATAATTGATGTGTTTTGTTGCCCTAGCTCTGACAAATGAGCATGCAACTAGACGCGCCCACAGTGCGTTACGACTGTCTGTAAGTTCGGACGAAAAGCTATCCATCACTTTCGAAACAATGATTGAATTACCTGAAGCCAGATTACACGTCCAGTTGTACTCTTTGTAAAGGTCTCTAGAATATTCCGAAATAATGGCATTCTCTCCCGTCCTAGAACAGAGCTCAAGCTGAGCAGCACGTGTACACTGTTCGTAAGACATCACGGCCCTGTAATGGAAAACACAGAGAAATGGTTAACAAGTGAGCAGGTGTAATATTTATGAAAACAACCTGTCAAATAGTAGTATCACAACTGCTATACACTAATAAAAGCAAAAAAATTACACCATCTCCCACTAAAGGGAACCATGTGGGGATGCGAAGCAGCGCATGGGTCGACTTAAAGCTCCCTTCATCACGGGCACCTTGCCCGATATTAACGCGTCCTTTTAAGTGGAGCACACCATGAATTCACTTAGTTGATGTTGCTGTTACTCGTCCCGAATTCTTGTTGGAGCACGCCACGCGGGGTTCATCGCGCGTCGGCAGAATCTCGTTCCCCGACGCCATCACGTGATTGCTGAGAGAGTGCAAGGGGGAGAGGCCACAGCGTCTTACCCAGCGTCTTATTACACAGGCCCGAACGCGCTAGCGCGTGCCAGCGCGTTCTGTCTAGGATACAACGCGTTGGTTCATCGCGCGTCTACAGAATCTCGTTCCCCGACGCCATCACATGATTGCTGAGAGAGTGTAAGGGGGAGAGGCCACAGCGTCTTACCCAGCCCCTTACACAGGCCCGAACGCGCTAGCGCGTGCCAGCACACATGGTTTTGTCTGCGTTATGCCAAGCTAGGACAACATACGGCAGCCCGGGCCCCTAAAGTGCTCTGCACGTATCATCATCAAGGCGGTCGAACAACAAGAGGAAGAAGACTTCTCCTTGGCGCAAGCGCGCGCTCAGATGACTTTGCTAGGTGGGACGGTCGCCAATGGAACTACGGACACAGCCCAGCGCAAAAATTGCTTCGCGTCTAAAAAAAAGTGCTTCGTACTTGCAGGTCAGTTCGATATCTCCGGCATGAAATTTTTCGGAGGCAACATCAGCTGGTAATGTTTTGTTGAACAGTTCTCGGCAATGCATGAGCCTGTCCCTCAACAGGTCGTCCTCGCAGCCACTCTTCCCTGCACCCAGAAAAATAGAAAAAAAATTTTTGTTTAGATAATTGTGACAGCGGCACAAGCAAGCAGTCGTTGTCGACCCGCTATGGTAGCTCAGCGTCTAAGGTGCTGCGATGCCAAGCTCGAAGATACGGGTTCGACTATCACCACACAGCAGCTGTACTTAGATTGGGCCCAAATACAAAAACACCAGTGTACTTAATGTGCGTGTCTCACAAAACTACGCACAATTACCAAGCGCGAATTCTGCGTAAAAACTGCGTGATGGTTGAGCGGCACGTACTCCCGGCATAGAAGTGAATATTTCCCCAGGGTCATGAGTTCAATTTCCTGAAGCAATAGCATGCTTTTTATTAATTCATAATGTTGGAAGGTAATGGCGAGAATGCGTAGGTGACCTGATGCTGAATGGACAAAAAGAACTTAGTTTAGAGCTTTGAATCTTTGTTATACTAGTAGAGCATGTATGATACTAGTAGAGCATGTATGTATAATACAGGCAACATTCGAGGTGCTTCGCCATCGTTCTTGCAATGTGCTGAATTTAAGTGAAAACATAACGCAAAAATGTGTAACTATTGCTAGATTTAAGATTAGGTTTTCCTTTCCAACTCAGTGTGATACAAGAAAAGTTCACATCGAGTATCGGAGGCCCATGATTTACTCTGCCAGTATAACAGCGAAAGCGCTACGAGATCAGACCAGTTTCATTCGCGCCGAGAAATTATTGCCACTTAATTGCACAACAAAGTGATTAGGAGCACAAAATGAACGTACGGAATACAAGGGCAGTGTCCACGAATGTGGAGTCCACGGAACTTGTGTCATTGCAAACCCAGCCGTATGCGTCAAGTATTTCGGTCGTGGCCGCCCTTACGTCATGATGGTGCAAAACGAGGTCGTCGGGACTGCATATCCTTCCCATTTGCACCGTGACACAGAGCTCGAACGACTGCAAGGCACTGATCAAGACAAGAATGCATTTCACGTCATGTTCAAGGAAAAGCTTATGTGGTTAGTGCCTGAGCTGCTATTGTTCTCGAGCACTAAAGCAATAAATATTCTTGAGAAGAGGTTTATTATTTTATAAAGAACTTTTTCGACAGCACAATAAATGAACAAAAAGTCATGCTGTACATGGCATGCGTGTCATGATTTTCATGTTAACTCGTGTTATTTATGTTCGTTACACAGTCACGTCACAAGATACCAATTTTGGTGTATATAAAGCTAGCGAAACGGCCGCCAGCGCACCATGAGCGTGGCACGTAAGTCATGCTGTACATGACATGCGTGTCATGATTTTCATGTTAACTCGTGTTATTTATGTTCGTCACACAGTCACGTCGCAAGAAGAACAAAACTTTATTTTGAGGGAATGGGTAGAAAAGGGGGTACTCAGGAGCCTGTTGGTTGGGGCCCCAAGTCCAGGGCCCCACTGGCTTGCGCCGCTCGCCTAACTTGACTCAGAAGCGCTAATTGCACCACTGGGTCCGAGCTGGCAAGTTGTGCCTACCACTGCTCCGAACGTCCTACAATGTTGCTGCCTAAAAATGAGTTTAAATTCGCTGGCTTTCGGTCACACTCCCACGAGATATGGTATAAAGTTGGCAAACCGCCGCACCGCGGACAAGTGTTACGGTACAACGTGGGATGTATTTTATTGAGCCGCGATAAATTTGAAAAGACTCCCGTCTGCACCTTGCGGAGACCCGTAGCGTCTTCCCCTTCAAGCGATTTATGGGGGGCACTATATTTTTGCCGTGTGCTCCGCTGGTAAGCGAGAATGTCTTTTGGGGCCATTAAATGGGGCTCGATTGCGGGGGGCTGATGCTCCGCTCGGTTCGTCAAATCTCGAGATAAAGCGTCCGCTCTCTCATTCCCTTCTAGGCCAGCGTGTGCGAGGCACCAAATTAGCCGGTGTCTCTTGGTTAAGTTAGGTCCAATCAGTTTAATTATGTTTGCGGGTAAGCGTCCGTTCATATAAAGTCGGCACGCCTCTTGGGAGTCTGAGATGATGATTGATTGTTCTTCCTCTCTATGTTCTCGCTCTCTAATGGCCAAGGCTACCGCAAAGGACTCCGCCTTGGCAATTGAGGAAGTGCATAGAGAGGCACTCGTGACCGTCTTAAAATCCCAGTCAACTGCTGTTGCTACGCATTTCGCCCAGTTGTATCTGGCCGCGTCAACGTATATGACGTTTGTCTTTGCTGTTAATTGTTTCTTAAGCCACTTGACTCGTTCTTCCCTCCTTCTTGTGTTTTCCTCACTCGTCATATTTTTCGGTAAAGGCTCGACCGAGATCATGCGACGGATGGTTTCTGGCACGCCTATCAGTTCCTCGTCTAAGTGTTGGGGGTATGGTGGTATACCTAGCCGTGTCAGGATCTCTCTGCCAGACCGTGTTTTAACGCGGTAGCGTTAGAGAGCTCGTGTCGCAGAAATTACGCTGTCGGCGTCGGCACCGTTGGTTGTGAGCGAAAAATCATCCGTGAGCGAAAAATCGAGAAAGTAGCAAATAAAATAAACGATAAAATCTTCGGTCCCAATGAGGATCGAACCCGGGCCGTTCGCGTGGCAAGCAGGTGTCTTACCACAAAGCCACGATGTTGCTTGCAGCTGCTTCGGACAAAAACACTACATAAATGTCATGTAGTGAAAGGAGTCTCGACGCATTTTGTTCGGCAGGTGTCACGACAAAAACGAGCCCATACGGTAGGCGCATTCGCGAGGCCATCAAACTACGTCGAAAAACGCCGGGATAGTGCAGCCATCGCCGCTAAAAACACACACGAACTTTCAAACAGCTCTAAAAATGGACAACTATGTCCATCTAGAGGAAAACATATCAAGCCAACGCAGCAAACGCTAGATACTGTGCTGCCATCTGTGAGGCATTGTGAGAAATATATCTCGACTTTTCATGGCATCCGAGAGGGCCGGCGCGCGGCGTATATCTTGGAGGCCATGCGACTCTTGCTTTAGATCGAAAGCCTGTAAAATTCGCGCGCGCGCGTGCGTGTGTGTAACAATACACATTAATAAGTATGCACTTAGTGGTTAAAGTGCGCACTAGGGGCCGGATTTCGCTATCGCGTTCAACTCTTAAAAGCGAAGCTTAAGGGTCCCCCAATTTTTGCTTAGACGGTTTCTTTGGGAGATGAGAACTGCCGCCTTTAGCTCGGCGTACGTATTGGGCACGCAGAGCTCAAGTAATTTACTGGTTGGCGTATTTACAGGTAGCCCCAAGGCCGCTTTATAAGCACTTCGGATTATGGAGTCGACCTGCCCTTCGCTCTTGTTTAGCGTGTGGAAAGGCAGGCCGTATGTAATCCTGCTCATCACTAGCGCCTGCACCAGTCGTAACGTGTCTTTTTCCTTCATGCCTTGCCGGTGAAATGTGATCCTTTGAATGATACCAATTTTGGTGTATATCAAGCTAGCGAAACGGCCGCCATTGCGCCATGGGCGTGGCATGTAAATCATGATGTACATGACATGCGTGTCACGATTTTCATGTTATGACTTGTCATTTATGTTCGTCATACAGTCATGTTACTCCATACTAATTTTGGTGTACATTCGATTAACCAAGCGACCAGGAGAGCACAAAGTCGTAGGCGGATAGATAGATAGATAGATAGATAGATAGATAGATAGATAGATAGATAGATAGATAGATAGATAGATAGATAGATAGATAGATAGATAGATAGATAGATAGATAGATAGATAGATAGATAGATAGATAGATAGATAGATAGATAGATAGATAGATAGATAGATAGATAGATAGATAGATAGATAGATAGATAGATAGATAGATAGATAGATAGATAGATAGATAGATAGATAGATAGATAGATAGATACGCTCAAAGTCGCAGAAGTTCGCTAAAAATGCTTCGCATTTAAAAGAATCGCTGCTACGCCGCGTGCAGTTATCGATGCTTTTTCATCAGATTTAAACATTACTAAAAAAAAAGGCTTCCACAGCCCCAGCCACCTGAAAACCTAACTAAAGGTGCAATTAACACCATAATAAAAACAGCACAACCAATTTGCGAAGCACTTATTTCAGAATAACCCGTTTTATGGGCTCAGCACGCTAACCCGCAACAACTGCAGCACGTGTTGCTTTGCTGTAAGACGTTATATACGTATTTCAATATATAAATGCGCTGTTAGTTGAGACACGGCGCTACAACATGGTTATAGCAACAGCGGATGTTGTGATTAGAAGTTATATATTCGATCCCACAAGATTAGAAAGATTAAGTATGAAAAGAGGATACCTGCACGCCATTGGACGGCTGTTGCCAACGAGCTTCCCGCTATCCATTTTGGCGAACAACACACTTGTTACAAGTCCACGGCAAATCTTGAGGTTCTCCATGAGGTTTCGAAGAGTGCACTGATGCGCTGCGCAGAAAAGGCCGTCACTTTCTTCTATGTGCATTTGGTAAAAAAAAGTACCTAGAAACCATACCGGCCTATATTCACAAAGCAGTTCGTATGTTAAATCAGTTTAAAAAAGAAGACGCCAGGCAACCGTGGTGAAGAACAGGTTAGTGAATACTGCAAGTCACTGAAAAACTGCTTTTACAACGAAATGCTTAGTGAATTTTCCTCAGGGAAACAACATTCTGTGACTTACAGTAGCTTGTGTGACAGACCCAGCTGTACTTGCTTGGAAGGAACTCCGTGAAAAGTTTGACATCTTTTCGTTTGAGGTATTTGTTCAGCGGTGGACACATTTCGTAAATCTTACTGTCCACACAGTCTTGGTAGTCCTCAAGGCCACTGCGCAAGCGAAATTTCGTTTACATTCAGTGAGGATGCGCAAATGACCATATTTAAAGGAACTCACCTACAAGCGACTTGCATTTTCGCCTTGTCCTCGGTATAAAATATGTTCGGCACGACGGCCAAGTCAATAAACCCGAGGCAAGTTTTCAGGTGGTCCACAATACTGTGCGTTTTGCAGTTCTGATCTAGAAAATTAACCAGAGGGTAGCGCCCAGTTCCGTTTGCAAGATGACCACCTTTTCTTACCTTGACCGCTCAGCGAGCACGTCCAGCTGAACTTTTTCGTGATATGGCGCGTCAGCCGTCTCACCCTAGTTGATCTTACGAGCACTTTGGATGCGCATATGCGCGTCGTTTTGCCAAGGACACAGTTCTGGTAATGCTTGAGACCCCTAGAAGACAATCAAATAGAAATACATGCTCATTATCAGTGAGCTCGGTCTACGTAGTTCTTTGGTGGGAAGTGACTGTATAAGGGGAATGCGCGGGGGGGGGGGGGGAGGTCATTTCAACAGCTGTGTTAGAACGATAGGGCAACATTAGCAATTACATAAGCTATAAATAAAGTTATTAAACCTACTATCCGTCTTACGCCGCGTAGCGCATATGAGCGGCCATAGCGCGCCCGTCGCTTAATGCCCTGGCTCTAGCAGTAGCGACTGGCTAAGTATTCAGAGCGCCAAAGGTTTACCGCGAAGCGACCTCACGTTACGTACATCTCAGCGACGAGGGCCAACCACTGACGACAACGAACTGCAACTTTGAAATTACGAACTATGTATCAACCGCTGTATTCCAGTGCCCGTCTTAACTGTGTGTCTGCTAAAGTGACGGGTACCCTCACCGTAGTGTCTATTTAGTACAAGTTCAGGATAAAAAAAAAAGAAAAAAAAAACCCGCTAGCGTGACAAATGTGAAAGAACAAACCCACAGAGCCCTCTCTTTTCGTCTTCTTACTCTTCGCGCCTTTCTCATCCTCATTTTCTCCTACTCACGATGATTTACTTCGAAAATTCATTGGCGATTTCAGCAATAATCTAGGACTACGAATAGAGGGACACACCCCAATCTTCCTCGCCGCTGTTTCCCCCAAAGACTTAGCTTTCACCACGACAGCTACAAAGTTTTTCAAAAGAATGGTAGACAACTCAGTTATTGGACTGGATTCGAACGAAGACAGTTTTGCTATTATAACAAGGAATAGCCAACAGTTTGTAAACATTAGCTAGTACTCGTAGTAATTATGGCAATCGAATTCGGTCAGAAATTATGCTAGACATCGTGTGCAACGAACAAGACCCACTACAGAAGTTGAATGGAAGAGACCGAGGTTAAGAGTATCTTCAAAATTCTCTATTGTTATTTTTGCATAGAAGCTTCTTTCCACTACAGTGCCGTGTGGGACATTTACAGCGCTTTACTAGCTATACCTAACTTTGCGGTTAACACTGTAAGCTTCAAGGTTTCTAGCCTGTTCCAACAACTGACTAATTAATGACCAAAATATAATGAGTATTTGAAATCTTACTCGCAGGCTTTTGCAACTGCTTGCTTGTTGTGTTTTTGCGCGGCATTAGGGATCACAATAAAGTACATGATGCCGAGGCAGCCTTGCATCTCGCTCAGAAGTTCGGTTTCATTGCACGAAGCTGTCGTACCTGTGAAAATAAACATTGCACTCAAACAAACGAAAAATGCGGGGACATAAAACTTTCATACGCGTACGAAAAAATCATATTTCATAAAAAACTCTTTTATGGAGAAATGCAACTGCTTTTTTATTTTTTTTCTCGTTTAAACAATACGAAGAAAATAGCGAGGCAAAGCAGGAAACAAAGACCGGGAAAAGAGTTGAACATATGTCCGTGTTGGGAATGCCTTAAATTTTCGCGTATAGTATACGTTCATTCTTCGAAACGTAAACATTTATTTTTCTTGCGAGCGTCTGCTTATTCCTGCTTTTGCAAGCATTCTTCCTTTCACGAAAATTGAGGTTGGTCCTTTTTGTCACTAATGCTTGATTTTACGACGCTTGCGTGACGTAGCGCTTCAGTAAGCACACCTCAAGATGCCCCTGGTGACGGCAATTCCACTATATGGCAACCCTCAATGACTCCGGTTTAGCGTTCGAACATGACAGTTCTAAGTGGGACACTACAAAGAAATATACCAATTATTTCGTTGAAGAGCCAACGTTTCGTGGGCTGATGCTCACTGCGAAGGTTTAAACCTCCATGCAATTGCAGCAAGGTGTGCTGTGCACACTCACGTATTGACGTATTATTGCCATCGTCAGCGCTTATTTCAGCCGAATTATTACAGCATTTGGGCTCGTTACGAACACACTTTTATAAAAGCAGCCGGCCTTACTATGGTTGGGTGCCTCAGAACAGACCCACTTGTAGTTGTCGAGGATTTCTTTGTTGGGAGCAATGGAGATGTTGCAGTGGCCAAGGTTTTGGTGGAGACACTGCTGAAACTGCTTGTATGCACTGCAATGTATAGACGTTTTTGTTGAAGGACGAACAATCGCTGAAGCACGTGGGAAAAAGAAAACGATCGATTCAAACTGCCCGGTAACCAAACACATGCAACTTACCTGCATGCCTCGTTGATCTTAGGGCTGTTGTTCTTTTTACGGATGTTTGGAATTAAGTTGGTGTCAATGATGCCTTGACACCTTCGCGATCTTTCTGCGAGCACCTTTGCATTGCACGAATCTGAAATGACGTCTGTGTAAGTACGCAATACGAGAAGTAGAATATCAAGGTTTATTTACCTAAACTTATAGGGTCTTTGTGTTTCAAGCAGGCTTCCTGCGCATGCTTTGCACGCTTTGAGGCCATAGCGTTTATGGTATTCCAGAGATGCACGGATTTTGTCCGGCCACAAAGTGTCTGGTAGGTTCTTTCAAAACAGGAATGGTACTGATGTAGACCCCTGAAAAACGACAGCGAAGAAATACCGATGTACAGATGGCGTCAAGGTCAAGGTCGAATACTCGAAGGTCGGGTTGAACGAGGAAACACTTACACCGGAGCGGCAACTAACCGTTGCGAAAGAGAAATAATTTTCGCTAGCAGGTGAAAATTTGACGTGACACATGACATAACAGTTTAAGCACCAAACACTTGCGTAAATAGTACGAGATAGTGCTGCAGAATTTAAAGACACATGCATAGTGTACGTAAGCCCCTACTTTGCCGTAGCTATTAAGCTGCCATGCCGATGACATCTCATATGTTGTGAACAATACATTATTAGTATTTCCAACATTTCTTTAAATGTTCGAAAGCTTCCAGAATCAAAGTGTTGCTTCTAACAGGGTCTTTTGTTGGTCAATATAAGGGCGGTAGAAGGCAACCATGATTATGTCTGTTGCTAGCTTCCCATATGAGAAAAAAAAGCAATATGACCGGAGCAGAGATTGTAGTGAAATGTTGCTTTTGACTGCTACGACAAAATGAACATTTTAACGGCACTCATTTGGGCCATGAAATATGCGTAAGAAAGTTTCACGGCAGAAGTTTGTTCTAAATACTGGTATTGTTACAGATATTTAACATTGGATACAGTTTCCTGGGGCATGAAAGTTTGGCGCAAACTGACCAGGAAGCGGCTACATATGCTAAAGACCCAGAGTTGTATGTGAACGCTACATGCATGTACATTGACGAGCTGCGGACTAAAAGGCCGTGGTCCCTAACATGCATTATTTCTAGACGGTAGATAGTGACAATGGTGTACGGGAAATTGCCCTACGACAGCGTTATTTTCAGGTATTCATGTCACCCACCTGCAAACCACTGTACTGCTGCCGGGATCCCTCGCGGCGAGCGGAGACAGTGATGTGAAATTTAAATGCAATTCGCAACTTTTTGCGTGAGCCATAACGTGCCTCGCAGAGCAATCTGAAATTCAAAAGTAGAAGTTAAAGACAAAGCCCCGAAAGCTCCCTGCGATCACTGTGGCAACTTCTGATAGTACCAGAAACGACGTTCTCTTGGCATATCCACTTGTGCTTGTCGTACAAGTCGAACAGGTACTTTCTCACTGCTGGCCTTTGCACGACCGTGGTGTCGTAACCGCAATGTTTGCTTATTTTCGACACCACGCAATACTTGTAGTCCTGAAGTGCACTGAAATATAGTTACAATCGTCAATCACCTGAAGATCCTTTGCAAATATAAGCAGCTGAAACGACGTTGCGGCCGCATTTAACTTACGAACACGCCATTTGCATGTCAGAAGCATTGTATGTTCCCAGTACTTTAGGTCTCACGACAGTTTTCACGAAGCCCAAGCAGTGCTTCAACTCATCTTCAAGGTGTTGTTCATTGCAGTCACCTTGCAACACCACCAGAAAACGTAAATGTCATTAGCGATTGATGCAAATGTCACAAGAAAACCCTTTATACTGCAAGATTTATCTTGTAAACCGTATATGTTACTTACCATTGCCGATTTTCTTGGAGCTGCAGTACCATTTGTACTCGTTAACCTTATTGTACAGCAGCATTTTAATTTCGGGTGACGCAGTGACGTCTTTGTTTCCGCAGATCGCTGACTTAACCTTCTGTATGCACTTCGAATACACAGCGAAGCTCCTGGACGAAAAATAATAATTCGAATGAGAAATTTACGGACGCTTTTCATTGTACATCAACTTACTCGCAAACGTAGCTGTACTTGAGCGTCTCGAACGTGTTGTCGACATAGGGAATGACCCCAGGTATCAGGAACACCTCGCACTGCTTCAGGTGAACGCTGAGGTCGTCGACGTTGCAAAGTGTACCTGCCAAGTTTAGGGTAACAGATGTTGTAATTGGACACTACAGTTTCAAAGTACCGACTTACGACTTGTTTTTCGCTCGCACGTCCACAGGTACTTGTGGTACAAGTCTTGAGTGTAGAAGCTGATTTCCGATATTTCGGATAAAACTTTTGGCTCTTTGCAAACAGAGCGAATGTTCAGGTCGATGCACTCCCTATACTGCTGAACAAAGCTGAAATCAAGCAAGGCGTGCTTCGTAAATTGATCTCACAGTGCCACAAACTCGGGCTTACCTGCAAGCTACGCTCAGGGCGAATGAATCAGACTTGCGGAGGTTGTGAGGATCTCCGATGCCTTCGATGAAGCCTTGGCATTCCGAGATAGAAGGCAGTATGTTCTTCACGGTGCAGTCCTCTGTATAGGAAAAGGCGGCTTCTTAGTCTCTCGCGATAACACTTGCATGTCATATCTACACACAGATGATAAAAAAAATGAGTCCGGATAGTATGCACGCTGTGTTTCTGAAAGCACAGAATGGTACCTACATTCACGCATGTATACTGATTCTTTCGTACTTGTACGAAGCAGCGCGCGTTTTCGGCCTTCACATTCTGTAATTTTGTGGCATTGTTTATCTTTCGAAGATTTACTCTAATGTCCCGGTCA